>NC_060178.1:37246672-37580422 GCF_021184085.1 Oncorhynchus gorbuscha
CTGCAGGTGGTAACCACAGACCGCTTCTCAGTTCCTATGCTACCTGGCTGATGTTTTGGTCACTTTTGAATGCTGGCGGTGCTTTCACTCTAGTGGTAGCATGAGACGGGAGTAAGTGGCTCAGGTAGTGCAGCTCATCCAGGATGGTACATCAATGCGAGCTGTGGCAAGAAGGTTTGCTGTGTCTGTCAGCGTAGTGTCCAGAGCATGGAGGCACTACCAGGAGACAGGCCAGTACATCAGGAGATGTGGAGGAGGCCGTAGGAGGGCAACAACCCAGCAGCAGGACCGCTACCTCTGCCTTTGTGCAAGGAGGAGCAGGAGGAGCACTGCCAGAGCCCTACAAAATGACCTCCAGCAGGCCACAAATGTGCATGTGTCTGCTCAAACGGTCAAAAACAGACTCCATGAGGGTGTTATGAGAGCCAGCCTTCCACAGGTGGGGGTTGTGCTTATAGCCCAACACCATGCAGGACGTTTTGCATTTGCCAGAGAACACCAAGATTGGCAAATTCGCCACTGATGAAAGCAGGTTCACACTGAGCACGTGACAGACGTGACAGAGTCTGGAGACGCCGTGGAGAACATTCTGCTGCCTGCAACATCCTCCAGCATGACCAGTTTGGCGGTGGGTCAGTCCCTCAGGAGACCATCCGCTACCTCATCAGGAGCATGCCCAGGCATTGTAGGGAGGTCATACAGGCACGTGGACGCCACACACACTACTGAGCCTCATTTTGACTTGTTTTAAGGACCTTACATCAAAGTTGGATCAGCCTGTAGTGTGGTTCTCCACTTTAATTTTGAGTGTCACTCCAAATCCAGACCTCCATGGGTTGATAAATTTGATTTCCATTGATCATTTTTGTGTGATTTTGTTGTCAGCACATTCAACTATGTAAAGAAAAAAGTATTTAATAAGAATATTTCATTCATTCAGATCTAGGATGTGTTCCCTTTATTTTTTTGAGCAGTGTATATACTGAAAATGGACTTTTCAACTAAGTTATATACTTTCACCTCTTTGCTAGCACATATGAACAGTTTGAAAGGTGTGTCGCATTAACACTAAGTTAAAGATACAAGCAAGTTTCAAAAGTCTACCCCAAATTATTTTTTAGATATGATTGGCTGAGCAATTAATGCATGAAATGCCTGAGAAATTAATCCATGGTGTTGATGTTAAAAGGTCCCTAATAAACGTGTTGCTCCACTCACAGAATTAAACAGTGTTATATTGTGTCCCTGTGGTTTCACTGCTAAAGGGACGTTTGCACTCCTAATCGCTTCCGCTGCCCTGTGGACTCGGGGGTCAGAGGTTCCAGTTAATTAGGCTCCAGATCTCTTCAGCTACAATTGGGGAACACTGACCAACAGAACCATTGAACTACTAAACTGCTCTGTACCGTCCCGGTCCGAACTTCTGACATTACTCTTCTACTTCTACCCTTCAATCTCTTCCACCGTCTCTACAGAAATGTTTTTGTTTTACATTTACATTTTACATTTATTATTGAAGGTGTCTGCCCTGAACACAAAATTAACATGGCAAAGTCAGGTTCAACGTGTTCCCTTTATCAGAGAGCTGGTGAAAGGTTCAACTGTTAACGTTGACTTAAAAAGAAGAGAAAAATCACTTTATCTTGATGTGTAATGTACCGTATGCATCTAGACGACTAGTGCTGGCATTAAATGAAAACGGAGTGTTTGTTATTTTTCCCCTGACTTTGGATTTGACAAGACCTGTTCCGAGCAAAGGGTCAAGATGAAAGCAGCAGTAATAGCATTTACCCCCCTTCCCCTTCCGAACACCCCTCCCGGAACCCTAGCTCCTGTTATTGTGTCGTAATTACAGCATGCTCCAGCCTCTCACCGCAATCATTTGCATTTTGCCATTTAATGCTTTTGTAAGCCTCCGCTTTGATGTTGGATTTAATTAAATAAGATATACAATTGTGAAGTTGATTGATATCACAGTTACTTAC
This sequence comes from Oncorhynchus gorbuscha, assembly GCF_021184085.1. Taxonomy (NCBI): domain Eukaryota; kingdom Metazoa; phylum Chordata; class Actinopteri; order Salmoniformes; family Salmonidae; genus Oncorhynchus; species Oncorhynchus gorbuscha. The sequence goes on from NC_060178.1 coordinate 37,248,658, forward strand.
GAAAGGCTCTCACAAAGGAGGGTTGGGAGTAGCGTTGCAGTATAAGCACTTTAAGTGCATGCTGCCACAGATTGGATGGATACAACACAGACAGACAATGGCTGTAGACAACAGTTTAATGGGGCTGCTATCACTATTAGACACTAGACCGATAGCAATGCAGAGAGCGAGAGAGGCGCTGGGCCTAACTTTAGAAACGCTATTATAAAACATTGAATTGTGCATATCATACTGCCAATGCTGGCTCGATTTTAATCCAGGAGATTTCAGATGATTTTGTGAATGTATCGCCTGTAAAAAAAAAGGGGGGGATTTGGGGTTTAAGGTCATGATCTGAGGATGCGAAGGATGCTGGGTAGGTTAGGTCATGGGGATCTGCTTCCTCTGGACTAGGTGATTGGTAGGTTCCATTGTATGCGTGCGTGCAATTGCGTGCGATTGACTGTTTGTGTGGTGTATCCCATCCCCGCAACCCTTAATGAACTCTGTAGTGAGGGTCTACATTGTGTCGCCCCCCCCTCTCTCTCACCTCCAGCTCTCAATGCTGTTCACAGAGGAGTGTGATAAGGTGCGTGACCTGATGCACGTGCACTCGTTCAGCTATGACTTCCACCTGCGGGTGGTGCACCAGTACCTGGTGGGCTGTCACATGACCCTGCGGCAGGGATACCAGCTGACCGGCTTCCTGGAGGACTTCATTGCTCATCACCCTGACATCCCCAAATTCGGACGCAATCACGTCTTCCAGGGTGAGTCTGAGCCAGCCCACCTAAACAAGTAGACCCGGATGCTGCTGCGAAGATGAGTCCCAGCAGTAGGAACATGGTTAAGACTGTGCTTTAACATAAACCACCTGTGCTTTGCGATTTCACTTTCACATGTGATCTCTGCTTGAGCCTAAACAGTGAGCATGGTCTCTGTGAACATCTGGGAAATTGCCTTTGAAAGTATGTCGCTGTGCGCAGGTTACTAATCTGTGTTGGGTTGAATCTAGTTCTATGTCCTGTCAGTGAGCTCATGCTCTCTACCTGTCTCTGTCAGGGAGTTTCTCTATCTCTACGGGGATGATCACAGCCCACCAGCTGTATAACTACATCACTGACCACGCTGGCACCTATGGCATGAAGCCCCTTCGCATGTCCAAGGTTGCAATGACCAGCGAAGGCAAGAAGGGAGCGCCACCCAGCTCCGACCTGCATGAGTATGCTCTGGTGGCACTTTGGAACAGGTAGGTTTATGGACACACACACACACACCTCTGCGACTTTAAAAGATACATTATTCATGACCTATTCTTCTCCTCCAGCTCGGGCTCTTACAAGGACCTGGAAGGCCTGCGTCACCATGACGATTTTGACGTGTCCCTGCTGGTGTGTCACAATGCCGCACCATTTGAGGAGCAGTCGGAGGGAGAGAGACATCTGCTGAGGTCCAGTGTAGATCTAGTTTATAAATTGCCTGGCTGAGCTGATGAGACAGTGGATTGCGCAGTCAGATGGAACAGAGTGAGCGGGCATTTTAATGTCGTAGATTTAGCCGGTGCTAACTTGTGGAATAGACACCGGCTGGAATGCGGTTTTAACCAATCAGCATCCGTGATTAGACCCACCCGTTGTATAAATATCACACAATGGATGGGGGAAGTAATTACTCCTTGTCAGATAACCCGACCAGGGTATACATGTGGTGAAAACCATGTTGCTCTCTTTTGTCCTTGAGCAAGGCAGTTAACCCCCAACATGAGAGCCGATGACGTGGTAGTCGATTTAAGGCAGCCACGCGCACCTCTCTGGTTCAGAGGGTATGGGTTAAATGAGGAAGACGTGTTGGTTGAATAACATTCAGTTGCGCAACTGACTAGGTATCCCATTTCCCCTTCTTCAATCCTCTGAAATGCTGTGGGGAAATGGTTTCTTTTGAAAATTGGAGAAAGGCAACAATTTTGTAGGTTACAATTTCGTACAGTAGGTTGCTATTGAAAACAGTAGGTTAGTATTTTGTACAGTAGGTTACACAACATGAAGCAGTGTATTGTACCAATATCTCTGTGTATGTAAGAGGTTTATTGCACTGCATTGAGTGACTTGTCTGTCTTTTCAATCTGTGTCTGTTTAATGGTTCAGGCTGCGTTACTACGTGATCATGACCAGTCAGCGAGAGCTGTTCCCCCGGCTGACTGCTGACATGCGGCGCTTCAAAAAGCTTCCCCAGATACACCGAGAGGCCCGCGACCTGGGAGGAAAGGTTCCCCCTGAGAGAGGGACAGAACTGGGCGGGGCACGGGACCCTGAACCGGACCTCTGGGAAGAGACCCCACCTGCAACCTCAGCCCCAGACACCATCTCTACCCCCAGCGATGGGAACGAGTTTTACCCCCTGACTGGCCGCCGGAGGTCTGGGTCTGGGGCCCAGGGACTCCTCTACCCCTCACCTCTGTTCCCTCTACTCAATCAGGAGGTAGGGTTCTCCAGGACTGCTAGAACTTAATTGTGTTTTTAATCTTGAACTATTTAATATGCGTAACATTGTACTCGCATGGATGAAGAAACTGTAGGTTACTATTTCATACTAGGTTCATTTCAGTTTTTTTTTTTAAAGGAATAGGTTACTATGTTAGTATAACTAAAGAAATCAATGTACTGATATATTTACGTCGTAGTTATTGCCAATGTGACATGTACATGAGATTATAGGCAATGTATTTTAAATGAGTCAAATAAATCCATCCAGGTGGGCTGTGCACGGAGGCAGATCCAGGCGAGCGTGGAGCAGGCCATGGGCCACTGTCGCAGGGATAATCTGTGGAGGAGGCTGTTCCATGGTGAACACCATCACCTGGCCATGGACAAGCTCAAGCTGAGCAAACTGTCCTTCAGCGAATTGGAGGAGCTCCTCAACGCCGTACAGAGTCGATCTGTCGAGGAGATCGACCCACAGCTGGTAAAGAACACACTGTACCTCACTCCACTACAGACCACACCAGCTCACCTCACCCCCATACTTCATATTGATGTCTTTCCTGCCGGGTCGGGGCCCATTCCATTTCTAGTCAGTCAATTTAGGTAAATAAGCTGAAATTCCAATACTCAATTTTCCTCATTTACTTTTCAATGATTGACCCTGACCTTGCTCTCCTGTTTACACACAAACCCTCCTTCCTCACTGACTCACTCAGATGTGCAGTGATGTATGATGAAACGTGTCTTTCTCAGGTCCTGTTTGTATCGCCTCTATTCGCTTATTGCTTTAGCAGTAGCTGCTGTGTTGATTTGACAGCATCTGTTTGCTGCTCTTCCTGTTTCGGAAACATCTCAAACGCCCATCAGCACCCTACTGTACACATACAGCAAGAGGCATAATTATTATAGAGCCATCTACACCCATCATTAAAACTCATCCGGTCACTGATTGGATTGTGCAGCCGTTCAGAACGATTGGATGGTTCCAGTCAGCTGTACATATGTATTGTTTTCAATAGTCTAATTTCCAGTATCACGTCATGTCCATATTAGGATATTGCGTTCCAGTGCTGATTTTGATTTGGCTTATGTACCTCTTGAGTCCGATAAGCATGCATTGTGTCAGTGTTGTAGAGTTTCCTGTTAGCCTCTTGTGTTTGTTAGATGGATACATTTAGTTACTGAGAACAGATTATCTTCTGCAATAACTAAAAAAAAAAACACTTTAACCCAGAAGTTTGTTATTGATGTTAACGATATAGCCATCCTTCACCTGTTGGCTTTGTAAAATAAAGGCCTTTCTTCAGAGCTCCAATAATTAAAAGTGGTCCTTCTGTAGCTCAGTTGGTAGAGCATGGCGCTTGTAACGCCAGGGTAGTGGGTTTGATTCCCGGGACCACCCATACGTAGAATGTATGCACACATGACTGTAAGTCGCTTTGGATAAAAGCGTCCGCTAAATGGCATATATTTATATCATATATATTATATTATATTATTTATATTATTGTTATTATATTATATTATAAAAGTACCCTGCTCCAATTACACAATGGTTGGGGCAATGGTTTTGAGCAACTACAGACACAGGTAGATAGTTAGAAATGTACCTTTCAGCAGGACAATGACCGAAAACACAAAACCAAATACACACTTGAGTTGCTTACCAAGATGACATGAAGTAATGCTGAGTGGCCTAATTACAATTTTAATTTAAATTGGCTTGAAAATCTATGGCAAGTCTTGAGAATGGCTGTCTAGCAATGATCAACCAACTTGACCCAGCTTGAATAAGTTTTTAAAGAATAATGGGCAAATATTGTGCAATCCAGGTGTGCGTCGCTCTTAGGGATTTACCCAGAAAGACTCACAGCTGTAATCACTGCCAAAGGTGATTCTAACATGTATTGACTCGGGATTGAATAGTTATCTAATCAAAATATATTAATGTGATTTAAAAAAATAAAATAAAAATTAAAAATAATTAAATATAATTTTTCTTCCACTGACATTAGAGTATTTTATGTAGATTGTTGACAAAAAAATGACAAATCCATTTTAATCCCACTTTGTAACACAACTAAATGTGGAAAAAGTAAAGGGGTGTGAATTCTTTCTGAAAGCACTGCATGTATTGTGATTAGTGGAATTTTACCATTAAACCCAATGCCATTACAATAGCAAAACACTATAATCTTTTTTTGATCTCCTTCTTATTGTTATTACAATTATCATTATAATAATAAGTAATGTCGATATCATTAGTGCTCTTTGTGTATGACTGGAAAAGTCACGTTTTGTATTTACATCGAGTGTGTCGTCAAATGGAATGAGACGGAATTCACAACACAAGCGGTTCACAAAATGTTTCGTGTTAGGCTATAAAAATGTATTTTATCAAACGATAGTCCATTCATTGTGTAACAATGAGCATTGGGATTGCAAACAGAGGAAGTATGTTGTCACCGTATGTTGTCGAATTTCATCCCGCTACAGGGTTCCGTGCGCAGAGAGGTTAATACCATAACTTACTTAGGCCTATATTTCCATATATAGGCTACTGTATCAATCTATCATTCATTCGTTCATGCCATCACACAGCACACGAGACATTCAGGCTTTGAAATTCAATCAAGCATTTTAGTTTTAAAATGAAATAACAAAGGGAGCTTTGAGTAATTTGCCTAAACAATAAATAAACTGCAATTCACAAATGCATGCAACTGTTTTTAGTCTGCTGTAATAAAGGCTTTACAGCCTCCCTGGTACACTTATTTATTTAGTATTTACACTGTTCCAAAGGGTTTGAAAAATATATATTGTAGTCAACTGTTTGGCACACAATACTCACGCATCGCTTGCTCAAATACCCTCCTTTTTTCTTGATCTCCAGTAGTTTCCACAACTAACTCAATGTCTTCCACAGATCTGACTTCCCCTTTCCCTTCTGAGCAACCAGTAAACATTCACCCGTTTCGAGTTTATTTTTCCACATCCATTGTGCTGTCATGTGGTACTGTGTTTGGAGTTTGTTATAACCCATTTATTGATGTGATTATGATAGGCTATAGGTCAGGCCCTATTGGTTACATGCGTGCCATGCGTCATGTAAAGAGAGCAAGGGTTGAGGGAATAGGGAATGTTTTTTTCCTAAACAAATTTGGGTTTTCGGTAACATAACTTTTCAGTCAGAAACAAGAAACTAAATGGCTGAAATAATGTTGAAGATTCAGCACGGACAGCGCATTAAACACTTTGCTGTGCTGTGGTGCCTTTCCGCTGCTGTAGGGAGGAGAGTGAGACGGCGTGCGCCAGTCACACAGGAACTCGCTGTCATTTCTTTTAACATAACGTGACCATCGGACTCTTTCTTGAGTCATTTTTGTGTCTTAATTATGTAATCAAACAGTATGGTTAAAGCATCAGACAAGCTCACTGCATATGTAGTTTATTTTATTCAAACACATAGGGGTGTGTCTGCCTATATATGGGCCAACCGATTGGTCGAAAGAACAGGATGACTCTCGGTCGACCAAGATTTTTTTTAGTCGGGGACAGCCCTATTTGGTTTTCTACCCAAAGTTGTAAAGGAAATGTTGTCACCTATTTAATAAAGACAAGAGACCAGCACAATGGATGAGTGTGGTGGTATAATAGGAACAGAAGCGTCCTGGTACTTTCGCACTACTTTAAGGTAAATAATGCAAGCGACTTCAATTACTATTTTCTCTGAAAAGAGGAAAAACACATCACCAGATTCACAGGGAATACATTACATAGTATGGAGAAGCAATGCTCCTCGCCACAGCTTCATACTACATTGTTAAACATAAAGAATTTATACTGGTTGTTGGGGTGGGATTGGCACAGGGTGTGGGGGGCTTTTTGACATTTTTGGGGGGGATTCCTCATGTCTTACTCATTGGTAGGAAAAATGTTGGTACAAATTGGATGTTGGGTACTATATTTATTGGATATTATCTGAATCCTAGAAATAAAAGTGGCCAATTTGAGTGCAATCAATTTGTTTAATGTTGCTGAGGTGAAATAAAATGGGGGTTTTTAAATTGCAGAAATGCCAATCTTAGCTGTTTCTAACTACAGAAAGAATTTCAGAACAATCTAAGATGGTGGGTGTCATGGCTTGCTGAAATGACAAGGAACGACTCCACAGCCTCCTTGGATGAATAGTGATAATCACAGAGAGCGAGGTGCGTGTGTGTGTGTGTGTGCGTGTGTGTGTGCGTGTGTGTGTGCGTGTGTGTGTGTGTGTGTGTGTGTACACATGTTTCTTGTGCGTGTCGAAACAGGAGAGAAACACATCCATGGAGAAAGGAATCCTGATAATCACAGGCTCCCTCTAAAAGCCCCCATACTTTTCCTGATCCAGTGGTTGTGGGCTACTGGGCTCCTCACTGTGTGACTGACAGTTCCTTCGAGTCTTAGAGCCTTCCCACAGTGCACCGCAGCAGCTCATCCCATCAGAGCTGAGACAGGGAGGCAGGTGGAGAATGGAGCCAAGACCAGGCCGTATCCTCCATATATTAACCACACAAGCTTTACAGTGACTGCAACATGAGGAGAGTGCTGCCGTCATGGGCAGTTGGAGAATGTGTAAATGCGCTGAATGCAGATATGGGCATTGTGATTACATGTAGCTACTCCACTGTCCCCATGTCATATTTGATCTATTCTGTAGTTACATCCCTATTCCCTATATAGTTACCTACTTTTGACAATGGACTGTGGGCTCTGGTCAACAGTAGTGCACCGTTCTAGGGAATAGGGTACCATTTGGGATGCAACCTGTGAGTTTGTTTTATACCCCTGACCCCTCTGGGCATTTCAGAAGTCTACATGCTGCTCACAACTAGGGGATAGCACTCAGCTACCAGAGGTCTACTCTGGCTACATGTGATCCCCAGGTTCAAAATAGATTTTAAACCAAATTGAACTACACATAGAATGTGTCTGATACTCTTTTCTAGTAACAAATGTAATTTATTTTAAATTGATGTCTCGTTAAAGATGAACTAAAACTATTATCAAATCCATCATGAGGTTGAAGCTTCTCGATGCTCAGAAGCCCAACGTGCAGAAGGTATTCATTCTGACTAGGATGTTAGCATGGGATTCTTCCCAAACCCTATTTCCTAGTATATAGGCAATGGGTGCCATTTGGGACAGTGGAGAGCAGCCTTTAAATAAATAAAAAACATTATTATATCATTATGTAGTAAAAGATCTACACTTCAATTTAGTGTGGAGGTATAGCTACAGTAAAGAGCTGCCCTCTTCCAAGATAATACCGCTCTGTCTTTCCCACGGGGATCTCAGCAATTATCAACAGGAAAGTCCTCATTTAAAAACCCAAATGTACTATTTATATGGCCGTGTGATAAAGAAAAAAGAAGTGGAATGGAAACTTCACTGCCAGCGAGCTGAGAGAACAGATTAAGAGTGTGTAGTAAAGTATGCACGTTGAGAACTGAGTAGGCTCTACAGCATCGCAGGGGTCGCCGTTGAAAAGCTGCCTACAGCTCACCCCCCCCCCGCTTCGCCTTCCCTCCCGATCCTCTTCTCTGCCTGCATCAATTGCTGCTATTCATAATGTATGCCAGGGAATCACAGATTCTCAGCCAAGAAATGTTTTATACATTTTAGATTCAAAGCCAGCTTAGTAATTGGATGTGTACTATTTCTGCATTTTTAATTTGGAAGGTAATATCTAGAAGACTTTGAAAGATCTTTACTTTTTATCTTAATTCCTAATGCATCTTTTGTCAGTGTGTGTGTGTAGGCTATTTGTTCCTCCAGTTTTAGCAATAGTTCTTATGTTGCTGAAGCGGTTTTGTGTGTGGGTGGTAACATGTAGGGTCAAGCCATTTCTTTGTCTGTAGTTCAGAAGCCTGATGAATACTTTCGGGTTGAAATGTTGAACAATAACACTTTTTTTTAAGCTTTGTGTCCTCTCTCTTGGTTCCAGGACTGTTTCCTAACCATGAGTCCCAGCTGGTACCAGAGTCTGATCAAAGTGCTTCTGACTCGATTCCCTCAGAGCTGCCGACACTTTGATGACAGTGGCATTCAGTATCTGGTAAGAACAGAACAACTAATATAATGTATAAAATATAAACACTACAAGAACATGTCAAAACTGCCACTCCACAATCACAGTAGAATTCAAATGGTTTGTCAAAATAGTTTCCAGAGTGCGGCCTTCAGAGCTCAACCCCCACTAAATCAGGGTCATGTTCAGTAGGGCACACGTAGCAAAATCTGCAATGGAAAAAGTATCAACACTTCTCCCCACTGAACACATCCCATTCCGGTATATTAAGAGCTGCCACCCCCCCCCCCCTATTTCTGACAATATATAAATAGCTCTCTTAAGTTCTACAATCACTGACATGACAAGAGGAAACCTACTGATGCACTACCCAATTTCAAAATTGCACCTTGTGCATTCAACTATTACAACTTTCAAGAGTAAGTTGAAAGCCTGACTTTCAAAAAGAACAAAAGCAATTGCATTTGTTCATCTCCCCCTACCTCTCCGCACCCAAAAGTTTGGGAACCACTGGACTACAGCACCACCAGCTACTGCACCTCCAGCTGATTCAATGTGATCCAGAATATAATGCAGATTAACAGGGGAAAGCACCCCACTAAGCAAATGAATCATCCCCTGTTCTCTACTCCACATTCGAATGATTCCATCCGCCTCAAGCCAAACTGTATCGTGACATTGCATGCAACAACATCAAAACCACCGGGTGCCTCTATCAAAGTTCCCATAGCTCAGTCATTGGACTCCACTGTTTATTAAATGCATTCAAGGCAAATACTATATCAATCTATATGTGTAATATTCAATCATTAATTCCCTCCCTCTGTCCCCTATTTGATTTCAATGGATTTGAAGGTCAACTTTTTAAACAGAACAAAAATATAATCACAGCATGTAAAGTGTTGGTCCCATGTTTCATAAGATGAAATAAAAGATCTCAGAAATGTTCCATACGCACAAAAAGCTTACTTCTCTTAAAATGTGTGGGCACATTTTCTGACATCCCTGTTAGTGAACATTTCTCCTTTGCCAAGATAATCCATCCACCTGACAGGTGTGGCATATCAAAAAGCTGATTAAACAGCATGATCATTACACAGGTGCAACTTGTGCTGGGGACAATAAAATGCCACTCTAAAATGGGCAGTTTTGTCACACAACACAATGCCACAGATGTCTCAAGTTTTAAAGGGAGAGTGCATTTGGCATGCTGACTGCAGGAATGTCCACCAGAGCTGTTCCCAGATACTGTAATGTTAATTTCTCTACCATAAGCTGCCTCCAATGTCGTTTTATAGAATTTGGCAGTACGTCCAACGGCAGACCACGTGTAACCACGCCAGCCCACATTCGGATTCTTCACCTGCGGTATCGTCTGAGACCAGCCACCCGGACAGCTGATGAAGAATTTCTGCACAGCCTGCCAGAACCCGTCTCAGGGAAGCTCATCTGCGTGCTTGTCATCCTCACTGGGGTCTTGACCCTGACTGCAGTTCGGCATTGTAACCGACTTCAGTGGGCAAATTCTTACCTTCGATGGCCACTGTCATGCTGGAGAAGTGTGCTCTTCACTGATGAATCCCGGTTTCAACTGTACCGATGGCAGACAGCATGTATGGCGTCGTATGGGCGAGTGGTTTGCTGATGTCAATGTTGTGAACAGAATGCCTCATGATGGGGTTATGTTATGGGCAGGCATAAGCTACGGACAACCAACTCAATTGCATTTTATTGATGGCAAGATCCTGAGGCCCATGGCTGTGCCTTTCATCTGCTTCCATCACCTCATGTTTCAGCATGATACTGCACGGCTCCATGTCGCAAGGAACTGTACACAATCTGAAAATGTCCTAGGTCTTCCATGGCCTGCACACTCACCGGACATTGAGCATGTTTGTGATGCTCTGGATTGAGGTGTACAACAGCGTGTTCCAGTTCCCGCAAATTTCCAGCAACTTCGCACATCCATCGAAGAGGAATGGGACATCATTCCACAGGCCAAAATCAACAGCCTGATCAACTCTATGTGAAGGAGATGTGTCGCGCTACTTGAGGGAAATGGTGGTCACACCAGAAACTGACCGGTTTTCTGATCCATGCCCCTACCTTCTGTATTCACAGTCATGTGAAATCCAAAGATTAGGGCCTAATGAATTTATTTCAATGGACTGATATCCTTATATGAACTGTAACCCAGTAAAATTGTTGAAATTTTTGCGTTTTATATTTTTGTTCAGTTCTACTGGACTAATCCGTTATAAGGAACTGCCTCAAGTCACCTTGAACTTTTCTAAATTAAACTCAGCTGTTTCTCTCAGGCTTCTAACTTTCATAGGTAACAGGGGAGAAAAATAACTATTGAGTGTGAAGAAGGAAGAAAGAAAAAAAATGGTCTGTTCAAACATGTAAAATTGTGAGACCTCTGCAGTTTGGAAGAAGGGTTTTGACATTGTGTAAAAATGTGAAGCGTGGCTATCAAGGGGGATTATGGGAGTCTTGTGGGGAAATTTCATCTCCTCTTCTGTGTCAAGAGGTTACTCTCTACTTAATATGGTAATTGAGAGAGTTGAGATCAAAAGAACATCCCCCTGACTTTTTTTTCTTCTGGAGATGTTCTGCTCTAGTACTGTAGTTGGTGACATAAACTCCACCTCTCCCTCCCTCCCTAGCAAACGACACACACAATAACTTTTTTGTTCCGGAGGGAAAAAGACTTAAACAGCGCAAACACAAGATCCCATCCATCTATTAACTGTAGGCAGTCACCTATTTTTGTTCCAAGTTATATTGTGTGGAATAGGGGGGTTAAGTAAGTCATTATAGCTTGAAATAAACAGTTGCCCTGCAATTCTCTTATTTTCTCTTTCAGGCTGTCCTAAACCAGAAATTCACTGACTGCTTTGTTCTGGTTTTCCTTGACACTAAGGCAGGAAAAACGGTGAGTAATTGGGATGCCTGCCCCTTGATATGCTCTCACTCTTAAAATCCCATTTATATTATTATATAGCTTATCCAATACTGTGTATGAATTCCTTATAAGCTATAACATGAGATGACATTTTCAAATTATCTTTGTTGCCTCCCACCAGAGCCTCAAGGTTGTGTTTAGGGAGCCGTTGCCATCCCAACCGCAGCCTAGCAGCAGCCCCCCACCTCAGCTGGTGTCCATGTACCATCATCTGGAGTCTGTGATCAACACAGCCTGCTACAACCTTTGGACCGGTTTGCTCTAGGGCTGGAGGGCCAATCAGGACCAGGCGTGCCTCAGAGAAACTGAGCTGCTGGGAGGTGTAGTTCCAGACAGGCGGCTTCCTTTATAGGCCACCTTGGCTTGTGGGACACCAATAAAGGATGTTATCATTGAAAACTACTGAACCAGCGAATCAGAGAGATAGTTTGCAGGTCAAAGCTTCCTGTACAATTAATCAGTCGTTTACTAATTCTACCACTGGGGGAAAATATATTCGGAGGAACTATACACACTATTGCACACAAAGGTTCTTCTTTATCAGACAGTGTATGTGCCCTATAGTGACTGAAAATACATTTTTACTTTCCTCTCAACACAAAATGTAAGTTGAACCAGAGACCGGCTTTGGCTGAACTCTTTTCTGCCAGTTGTGGGTGTTGACATGCCCTCTGCAGTGGACATTGGGCCTCACAGACAGAGGTAATTTTATAAACGCTTTGCTTTGAGGCTCAGGTGAACACTACCTCACAATGACAGAATCCGATTGAAGAAGGTTTAGCTTTTTGCCCTGAACAGTGCACCAGATCAAAGCAGGGAAGTTATGCAATTTGCCCCCATTTCAATGCCAACTTTCTGGGCCCATTCCTCATTGACTTGGAGGTCAGTGGTGGTAGGGTAGAATGAAAGGGGGGTGAGACTTTCAGTCTAGTTTGATCTAAAGCCGAACTTCTGTATGTAATCTCAGTCATGTTCCCATTCAGCTTCTACTTCTAATGAGAGATCATCTACAATACATGTGCAGTTAACCTGAAGTGGATCTCACTCCCCAACCAACTGAATTGGACTGTAAACAAGTCACTATTGTGCAACCAAGTGTTGGGAAATTAGATTCTATTCTCCAACTCGTAACCCATTTATCATTGTAGGTGTTCAAATCCTATGAACACGAATATATGAAGTTATTTCTCTCGGATACTGTGCCTTGCGAAGGTACAGGACGAGATGCTCAAGATCGCCACTGCACACAATCCAGTGAATGCACAGTCTTGAGTCTTCTACGGAGGTGAAAGATTGCTGCCATTTCAGTCTGAAATATTGGGTAATAGATTTTTTTTCCCTCTTCCCATTGTATCCTACCTGTCAAACCTGATACCCAATTTGCCCTACTGCCATATTTTCATCCTAGAAGTGCCTTAGTTTTTGTTTATTTCTTAACAATGCTAGCAGAGCAGTTTTATTGTTATTGCATCAATCGTGCAAGTGGAATTTCTGGGAAATGCAATTGGACTGCTAACTAGCTACATTCGGACAGGCTTGAGGGTATAGCTGGTCTCTGTTTACAAAGATATGGAGTGTTGGGTGGACATACTGTAGGAGCCAACTTGTGTACAACATTGTAATATCACACACACCCACACATCAGTTCAGAGATGTCATTGCAATACCATATGACTTCAAGATGGCCTTAATGTTTGTACACGTTTCAATGGAAGGAAACCAAATGTTTCAAGATTGTTTAAAGTTCCTTATTAAAAAGGAATGAATGAAATTGGAATGTTATTAATAATAATAATAATAATAATGGATTTCCCAGTAAGGTGAATTGTGTCTTTAGAGATGTTGCGAAGGTAAGAACACTGGATTTTGAATAATTCAAGATGATGTTAACAGTGAGGCCGGCTATAGCAACAGTATATGCATTCTGAAACTGTACTATAATCTGAACCTTGTATATGTACATTATGTATATACAGATGGATTTGTATGATATGCTACAATAAATCTTATGGTATATTCAAGTGTGTTTTAACAGTAACTTGACAATGTAAGTATGGTCCTACTGTATACATGTGTGCACTGTTAGGGACTGAGTGGAGTGAAGAGCGAGTGTGGTACAAACAGGACTTTATTGTACAAAAGTCAATCAAAAAGACAATGAAAAAAATACATATGGGCTTACAAAGGATCTGATCATACTGCTGCTCAGCACACATTCAAAACATCAATAAGAGGACCTCCCGAGTGGCACAGTGGTCTAAGGCACTGCATTGTAGTGCTAGCTGTGCCACTAGAGATTCTGGGTTCGAGTCCAGGCTCTGTCACAGCCAGCCGCGACCGGAGACCCAATGGGGCGGCGCACAATTGGCCCAGCATCGTTCGGGTTAGGGGAGAGTTTGGCCGTCAGGGATGTCCTTGGCCCATCGCGCTACAGCGAGTCCTGTGGCAGCCCGTCGCATGCACGCTGACATGGTTGCCAGGTGTACAGTGTTTCCTTCGACACATTGGTGTGGCTGGCTTCCGGGTTGAGCGGGCATTGTGGCAAGAAGCAGTGCGGCTTGGCCGGGTCGTGTTTCAGGGGACGCACGGCTCTAGACCTTCGCCTCTCCCGAGTCCGTACGGGAGTTGCAGCGATGGGACAAGACTGTAACTACCAATTGGATACCACAAAATTGGGGAGAAAAAGGGGTAAAAATTAAATAAATAATAATAAACTAAGAAAAAAAATGATCCATAAGAGGGGACAAGACTGTAACTACCAATTGGGGAGAAAAAGGGGTAAAAATGAAATAAATAATAATGAACTAAGAAAAGGATCAATAAGAGCCACTAAATGTCCAAAAATATGTGGACACCTGCTCATCAAACATTTAATTCCAAGATCATGGGCATTAATATGCTATAACAACTTTCACTCTTCTGTGAAGGCTTTCCACTAGATGTTGGAATATTGAGAGCGTTAGTGAGGTTGGGCACTGATGTTGGACAATTAGGCCTGGCTAGTCTGCGTTCCAATTCATCCCAAAGGTGTTTGATTGGGTTGAAGTCAGGACTCTGTGCAGGCTAGTCAAGTTCTTCCACGCCGATCTTGACAAACCATTTGTCTATGGATCTCGCTTTGTGCACGGGGACATTGTCATGCTGAAACAAGAAAGGGCCTTTCCCAAACTGTTGCCACAAAGTTGGAAGCATAGAATCATCTAGAATGTCATTGTTAAGATTTCAGTTTTCAGTTCATAAGATTTCAGTTCATAAGTGAGTTGAACTGTAGTCCAGTGCAATTAAAGGTACTTTAGTTAAGACATCTATTAGTTCACCATTAAATGTGAGGCCTCTGGCTAAAAGTAATGCACTATATGAGGAATAGTTTGTCATTTGGAATGCAGCTCAGTTCTCACCTAGTAGTTTGTATTCATAGACAATTTATCCCTGGTAACCCAGCTACTCCAGTAGACTGAAGAGGTACATGTATGGGAATTTCAGCTCTTCTGCACTGTCTGGGGCCACATCTACACTTGACACTTACATGCGACTTCTGCTATCTGAATACAAATATCACATTGAAAAGACTGGTCCACAGGTGGTCAGGGACACAATGTTTACAGATGTTTCCTCAGTCTGGACGCAATCAGGCTACCGAAAGAGCATACAGTGGGCGACGTCATCAGCACTCCGCCCACAAGTCTCCAAAGCAAAAGAATATATAAGAATAGTGAAACATTAAAGTTACCCTTTTTAGATAAAACTATACTAAATATATTCACGCCACCAAATAACTGATTAAAACGCACTGTTTAGCAATGCTCTACAGTACCCTCTACAGTAGCACCATGGTGTAGCCGGAGGACAGTGAAAAAGAGAGCTAGCGATTTTGTTGTATTTTTTTTTTAATTTTCACGTACTTTGCAACAATGTGACTCAAACCGAGAGGAATTATATTCATGTTTGCGAACTGGCTAAAGGCATCCGAAAACATGGGTTCGGTTTGCTCCTAGCAGAACACGGCTAGGGGAAATTAATATTTGTGTTTGCATACTCCCTTAAAATACCTTCCCTTAAAAAAGGCAAGGCAGGGTGGGAGGCATGGTTTCCGGTTTGGGAGAAAGATGATGGATGGGGACAAAGAAGCCCTTAATAACATTCAAATAATGTTTTATGTTCTCAGCCTCCACAAAACTCTATCCTCTATCCTGTTAAGTGTGTTCAGGTGTGTTGGCCGCTCCTACTAATTGGCCACACCTGATGTTGAGTGCTTGTTTCCTTTGAAATGGCGTATGTTTGAATAGACTAAAATGAACAGCTTTGTATGTTAAAAAAACATGGCATGCTAGCTCCATCCTGCTGGTGGACTAATTCCATGGATAACAAACAGAACATCATAGGCTCGACTCTAACTGATCACCTTTTGCAGGATTAATGCATCAGCAAATGCATTTCAATGTGTCCTATCTGTGCTTGGAGATCAAAACAGTTAACTCAAACTAAGGTAGCGGTATTATAAAAAAATGTTCAGGGAACCACAGTAAAACCTTCTCAGAATCTCCCTGCAACCTAAACATTTACTTTACAAGAACCGGCGAAACTTCACTTCCGTTCTCAGAATGTAAATAAAAAATATATATATATGTTTTACAGATCAGGAAATGTATGGCTTCTTTCCCAGAACCAATGGAAAACCAACATTTTACGTTCATACGACTTCTAAGGAACCAAATGTGCTGACTAGGCATGCTCTATAGTTTTTTTCCTCCCTAATCTTGAACGGGCCAGGCCGCCACTCAGAGCCAGCAGCAGAACAAATCAGTTGGATGGGCAATTGATTTCTACAGGCAGGCCAGTTTTTTTCATGGGAACACCTGTGTGTATGTGCTTGCGTGTGCAGAAATTTTGGTAATGCGTGTTATAATAAAGACCATAGGCAGCTCTTTGGGTTGAAGCTTACAATTTATATTACCACATATGATTATTTTATATGCACATTTCCATGGAACAGTTTATTTTCAATAATAATGTTTTCATTTCTCAAAATTATTGTCACAAGGTTAATCCTAAAAATCTCAATTAAAATGACATACTTAGCAACAATGTGACTCAAACCGAGAGGAATTATAGGGTTAGGGTCACGGCCGGTTGTGACACAGCCTGGGATCGAACCCGGGTCTGTAGGGATGCCTCAAGCACTGCGATGCAGTAGCTTAGACCGCTACGCCACTCGGGAGGCCCTTATGCCTCACTTTCTATCTCTCTTGGCTTGAGCTATTGCTAGTGAAGTGCAACATTGTATTCAACTGAGCAGGTTGGCGTGCTCAGGTGAGCACGCTCCCTCAACATGATCAGGACAGAGAAATGAAAGTTATTCGCATAACCACGGTTCTATGAGCTAGCGACTATGCTAGTCACTCAATGTGGTATCTTTCTGCCTGGCGGCAGGATGAGTCGAGGTATTAATATCAGAGTAATTCCGTGCCAGAGGTGTGATGCACGTGCACCCACCCCCAATAAATACATGGGCGCGTAGCTTCACTTCCCCAATACTCTTGCTACAAGGGATCCAACATCTGGAATAGCATAGTCCCTAGCTCATAGAACCGTGTTTACGTGAGTAACCTTCATTCTATTTTGCTTGAGGGACTATGCTAGTCACTCAGTGGGATGACAATACCAGAATAAGTCAAGTTTCCATAGACCGCAGCCTAGAGCAACACATCACCATTGGCGTTCGAGGCAGTACTAGTCCCAACCACAGGTTACTGTTGGGAGTCGAGGGTAGTACCAAGCACAGCTGAGCTCACACCGTGAGGGTCTGCCACATTCACCGGGTAAAACCTTGCAAATGTACTGTGGGATGCCCAGCTGGCAGCCACGCATGTCAGAGAGGGGGACTCCCTTAAGCAGTGCCCAGGAGGTGGCAACTCCCCTGGTGGAGTGCGCTACCACAGAGGATGGCACTGGGTGGCCAGGTAGGCTATACGCTTGCATAGTGTCTACAATCCAATGTGACAACTTATTTTTAGAGGGACTTACCCTGTCGTCTTCAAAGGACACAAACTGCTGATCAAAGCAACAGATCGCCCGAGTCTGCTCCAAGTATGCGTTTAGGGATCTCACAGGACACAGAACGCGTACATCAACATAATTTCCCTGTTCAATGGACCTAGTTTCCATGCTGTCCCCGCTAGAAGTGACAGTATTGTGCTGAACCAGTGGCATCTCGGCCATCTTGGGGCAATCCGAAGGACCTGCTGGCCCGCTTCCCTGATTCTGTCCAGAGTCGCTGGAATCAGCGGATCGGAGGGAATTCCCTGGACAGCTTGTCCACTGCAATGTTCAGGATCCCTGGGAGGTGTACAGATCTTAGTGAGGCCAGATTATTCTGTGAGGTGAGCCCTCATTATATACGAGTTGATCCTCATGCCGACAAATATCACGGTTTGTGTGGAGACCAGGGCGATTTTTTTGCATGTTCAACCTGAGGCATAGCTCCTGACTGAGCACAGATTAGCCAATTGTCTAGGTAATTTAGTACTATTATCCCTTGTGATGTTAGTGGTGCTAGAGCGGCTCCAATTCATCTTATGAATGCGCTTGGTTCCAGCAAGAGGTTGAAAGGTAACACTTGGTACTAGTATGCTATGCCGTTGAATGCAAAGTGTGGGAACTTCCTGTGATCCAGGTGGATCGGTAAATGGAAGTAGAATAATTTAGATCGACAGTGGTTAATCACTGGCTTGGGCTGAGAGCCTATAGGATGCTTGACTGAGAACATCTTGAAGGGGAGGGCTTTCAAGAACCAGCTGAGAGGCCTCAAGTGCAGGATGGGGCAGAAGCTACCATCTCTCTTGGGGACTAATAAATATACTGCATAGAACCCACTGTTCTGATCTGATGGTTTGAGTTGTCTGATTGCATTCTCCAACAGAGAGGCAATCTCCAGTTGGAGAGCTTCTCATTTCAGGGGGTCGGCTGTTGTAGTTGACCAAACCCTCCTGAAAGGTGGTGGCCGGCGTCGGAACTGGTTTGTACCCCTGTAGTATTGTATCCAGCGGGACTCCACAAGCACCTCCCACTTCACCCGATGGGCATGAGAGAAGAGGGCCGATCCCCGGGTAAACACCCAACAGGATGACTGAGGGGGCCCGTCCTCCTCAGCAGGGGGACGGCGCTTGTTATGCCGCTGCCTATTCTGGTGGTGGCACTGCTGACCTGGAGCCTGTTGATGTGGCTGGTTCAGGGGGGGAGGGCCCAAGTGGCCTTTCAAGACAGGGGAGAGCTGAAGTCTAGACTGCAATGGTCTTTGGGTAGGGTAATACAGGGCAGGGGGACCCATGAAAGACTGCAGGGTCTATCTGTCCTTCCGCAGCTTTTCTGTTTGGACCAAAATGGCATCCACACCAGAACCAAGAATTTGGCCTGGGGAAATGGGGTGCTCCATAAAGGGTCTCTTCACGGAGTGTGACATCTTTTGTCTGTGAGAGCCAAGGCTGTCTGCGTGACTAGATGACCGTAGACAAGAGCTTTTCCATTAGCACATGACATATTAGAGGGCGAGGGAGACCGTGGCCGCAACAATGGGGTCCATGATGGGGTACTGGTCCAGTCCCAACTCCTCGTGGTAAGCCATGAAGGTCCAAGGCTTGCACTGGCTTGAGACATGGAACCTTGAGTTCACCTTAGCCCAAGTTTGACACAGTTCATTGGAGAACTTGGGACACTGAGGAATGTACACTCTGCTCGGGCTGCTGTTAAGGTCTGGCTCAATATCTAGATTTTTCAGAACCATAGAGAGGAGCTCCTGCATATCAACTGATGAACAGGGCACTTCCCTCTCTGATCCATCTTTCGCTGACCCAGAAATGGCTCAGAGGTCTCTTCATCTAGGTCATTACCAGCAAAGATGGAGATGGCATTACGATCTTGTCTTCAATGGAGCCTGTCAGGCTGAGAGAGCAGAGCTGTGAAGAGTAGGTCCCCTGTTCTTCCTGGACTGCTTGGTGGGCAGGCCCACTGCTAAGAAGGGCTGTTTATGCTTGAGGCCACCCCCGTAGCATCTAGCATTTGCCTCCATCATAGCTAATCATGCTTCACATAGGCGTGGGCCGAGAGTAGCACAATAAATGCAGCTAAAGGGGGAATTCACAGCCTGAATGGCATGCTCTAAGCCTAGGCACATCATACAGGTGGAATGGGCAACAGCCAAAGCCAGCATTGCATTTATCACAGTTGTATGGCACGGATAATCTTCTGTCTAGACTGAAGCAGAAATACAGATGTCTTATTTAAGCAATAAAACATGAGGCCATGTGTTATGACATTTATATCATGTATGTGATGTGGTCATAGCTACGAGGCGAAGCTGAGTGGCATAGACCACCAAAGTCATGATAAAAATGTCATAACACATAGACTGGAGTGTAGTATTGCTTTTATACAACGGATTACCCTCATTAAAAATCAAGATTATTTCCCAAAACATACATTTTTCAACTAAATGTGATGCTACATGCAGTAACACTGGTTGTTAAGTGACATTTTTGGCATTCTCTGGTCGTTCTATTTGTATTGGCTGCCATGTAAACTACCCAAGCGCTTGTTGATATTCCAGAACCTTGGTTTCTAGGGACGCTGTCCATGGTGCTGAAAATAGAGCACGTCTATGCTTAGGAAAATTGAATGCCAGATTGAAACATTGTATAAGGACGCTGTCCATGGATCTAAAAACAGCGCTTCAACATTGAAGCAAAGACATTGTTACAGCAGATATGAATAGAAACCACAATGACATTTTTTTTCGGATGGTCACAGCATTGACCACTATTTATTTATGATACTGCAGAGCTCGTTCCCTAGGTTGTCATACATGCAGCTGCGACGATTATCTCTCTCTTTCCATTTGATATCTGTTGTTCTTGGTTCTTTTTTATTACAAATGAGTTGCCCGAATTATGTTATCCCATTTTCTGACAGCCATTCCAGAAAGCACTTCACTGCCCAGTTGGGTTGTCTTGATGTAGCTAGCTTCTTAATTTCTCTAATTTTCTATGTCGTCAATAGCAGCCCTAACGTTACTGATTTCGTCATGTCTAACGTTAACGTTAGGCTCAGGTTGCTGGTTCACATGTTCTTCTTCTTGTTTACTTTTTCATCTCCTCCTCATTTTTGTTGGCACCATTTTCAAAAGTTAATGGATAAAATAAATCAAAAGTAACTTTAAAATTGTGACGAGTTACAGATGCTGAGACTATTAGTTGTAAAAGCAGTAGTGGTAGTGCGTTCTTAGGTAATGACGTAAACAACACCACCTTACATGAACTTGGCCATGTGTATGTTGTCTCGTACTGATTACTGTATTTCACAGCCTTTTACCAAACTATGCAGCCTTTTACCAAACTATGCAGCCTATTACCAAACTTTTTAGGCCTTTCTATACTTTTGAAGCCTTTTACTAAACTTTGCAGCCTATTATTTTGAAAGCTGGTTTGCCCCTTAGGGCCACAGTACTACCCAGGGCTCCTAGTACCCCTGGTTGGGAACCTCTGTCTTAAATGACTTGGTTTTCATGAATTTTATGATATAAGCATGAAACCCATTCAAAACAATATGTGTCTTGCAACAAGAAGTAGGTAGGACTTACATAGTGAATAATGATAAATACTGTGACAAAACTTGAGTCTTGATCGATTTTTCATCAGCATCGCTTTTCCTCATCAAATAGTGGGATCCACTGTGGTTCATGAAGTGGCTAGGGGGATGCTGTAGTAGCTTTGTATGGAGGTTGTGATGCAATTGCGGAGCCTCCAGAAGCTTGCGGAGGCCAAATCACGCACTGCACCACAACGCGATGCGCCTTCCTTGACTTACTTCCTTGACAACTGCCTTCACAACAGCTCTACTCCAACAGCTCTACTCTGCTCCGCAAAGCGAAGCAAGAAAGTATGAATGCCTTGATTTCTGCAGAGGCCGTATCACCTTAAATGCTGTACGGCCAATGCAGACGTCGGACTGAAAATGTAGCGCCTTTTAGAAGGATGCTGTGAAGTAGAGCGTTCCTTGAGTAAATCTCTAGTTTCAATTTATGTTGTGTGATGTGCTTTGTGTTAATTACCATGTCTAAGGAACTGCATCTCAGTGCTAGAGGTGTTACTACAGACCCTGGTTCGATCCTGGGCTGTATCACAACTGGCCATGATTGGGAGTCCCATAGGGCGGTGCACAATTGTCAGCTTTAGGGTTTGGCCATCATTGTAGATGAGAATTTGTTCTTAACTGACTTGAAATTAAATAAATAAAAAATAAAGATACATATGGCCTCAAACACACATTGCATTGACCTATTATATTTCTGATACTGTACACAGTGACAAAAACATATTGGATCAGCTTTTCTCAGTCATGTAACAAATTGTCCTCTTTATAGCCAGTGGCATGTCCAGGGGATGGGTTAGGGTTAATCTGATTGGTCTCCAAAGAAATTCTGAGATCTGAATATATTGGTAATCTTGACCAAAACGCACACTGACAGCAAGACTCAATCTCACTGGAGAAAATATCAGAGCTAGTGAAACAGCGCCCCTCTGTCTTAGTATATGTAGCCCATGCATCTGATGCTGTTTGGCCAAAAATAGTATGACATTTCATATTATTTTTGGTCAGACAGCATCAAATACATAGGCTACAGATACTAAGAAAAAGGGTCCATGTTTCCTCGCTTGGATGCTTTGTCTGATGGTGAAATAGATTCAGCCTCTTGCGAATTTGAAGGAAATTATGAAATGGATAGACACGAATGATAAATAGTTTTAAAAAATGAAAAAATGAAAAAAAAATGATGATGGCTTCCCTTGGCATCCCGGAATACACAACACCTGGTAGGCTGAGTGTCATTATAGGTACGGTGTTCATAATAGATTTCAAATGGCAGGTGCACAGTGCACTGCTTGGGTGCTGGACTTATTTTAGTAGGCATTTGTGAGTAACACGTCGTCCTTATGCTAGGCCCATATGGCTGTGCGCTACTATGGTTAATTTAGCAAGCAAGATTTGCATATAATTCCTGTGGCATTATTTTATAGTAAGAACAATACAATTAAACATAGCTGAATGAAATAGACAGGATATTTTCCCCAAACTATTTGAGGGAGTGCACACATGCAGCTATTCTGTGTTGAGGGGTTAACAAAGAAACAGGTACTCCTATATGCTTAACTTAATTATTTCTGCAACTTTAGTTGTGATACAAACGTTAGGCTATATGTTTTGATTTCTAATACGTTATAAGGCTGAGGCTACTCTAATGATGATTTGTGCATGCTGCGCACACACACACACTTCATCAGTCTCTCATTCACAATTTGACAAGCCCTTGATAATATTCTCACCCATCAGACTATGCTCAATTTCATCCGGCCTTTACATATAGCCTACTAATAATATACTGTATATGTGGAATCATTTTTTAGTTAGAATGGCCCAGGAAAACCATAATCTGTAGCCTGCGCTCGAATAGCGAATGGAAGATACTTTTTAATATACCATGTAGGCTACACTGTTTGTGAAGCGGATTAATGTGTCATCAAAACTATGTTTTCTCACACAATTGCATAGCCTATGGAAATGTTCTGCAACATGGGCTTATAGGAACATTTATTTAATTCCATGCATCTACCAGCTATGAGGAGCTGGCTCTTGCTGGGCAACAGCGGATCCTATTCCGCTCACACTCTGAACGCCAGGGCTCTCATGAAGTGTTTGATTTGATTTTCTATTACACTTGCACTGATGTCAGAGTGATTTAGAGGGACAATAAAGGGCTGAGTACCGGCCATTAGAGATGGCCATTAGCAAGTTTGGTAGGCTGCTAATGACCATCAGAGGCGTCATAGTGCATTTTTGGAGTAGCCTGGTTACCGTAACTCAACTGTCACATATAATTTGACTGCGGTCATGACTTGTGACTGCCAGTGAGGCGGTAATACGGTCACCGTAACAGCCCTATTCATGACACATGAGAAGGTAATACATTTTTGCAGTTAAATTAAGTCTTTACTACTAAGCCCATTAAAAAAATCCACATAGGAGGTTCCATTACAAACGTAGCGACCTTCGAATGTCATGGTATAATTTCCACTATGGATGACACTTTCAAGTGAATTTACTGCTGTATGCTAATACCCTTACACAATATCCTGATCTTGAATGCAAACACGGTGACAAGAATGTTTGAATTGATTTATGATTTATTTGAACAGGAAAATGTACCATCTTAAGCATTTAATGCATTGAACCATCATAATTACAGTACCAGTCAAACGTTTGCACACACACCTACTCATTCAAGTTTTTTTTTAAACTATTTTCTACATTGTAGAATAAAAGTGAAGACCTCAAAGCTATGAAATAACACATTCGGAATCATGTAGTAACTAAAAAGTGTTAACTTCACTAGGGTAGGGAGGCACTATTTTCACTTCCGGATGAAAAGCGTGCCCAACGTAAACTGCCTGCTACTCAGGCCCAGAAGCTAGGATATGCATATAATAGAAAACACTTTAACGTTCCTGATTTGGCATGCAAAAACCTGAGAAAAATCCATCCAGGAAGTGGGATTTTTTTATGTTTGTAGTTTTTTATTGAATGCCATTACAGTATCCATTGACTTAGGACTCAAATTGCAGTTCCTATGGCTTCCACTAGATGTCAACAGTCTTTAGAAATTGTTTCAGGCTTGTATATTGAAAAATGGGGGAGTAAGACCACTCTGAATGAGTGGACCCTACAGTCTCCCAGAGCTTTTTTATGCTCGAGACTGAGAGCGCGCCTTTCTTGTTTAACTTTTATATTGACAACGTTATTGTCCGGTTGAAATATTATCAATTATTTAGGCTAAAAACAACCTGAGGATTGATTAGAAACATTGTTTGACGTGTTTCTACGAACTTTATGGATATAATTTGGATTTTTCGTCTGCCTGTTGTGACTGCGTTTGAGCCTGTGGATTACTGAACAAAACAGAGGTTTTTGGATATAAACATAGACTTTTTCAAACAAAACTAACATTTGTTGAGTAAATGAGAGTCTTGTTAGTGCAACCATGTGAAGATCATCAAAGGTAAGTGATTAATTTTATCACTATTTTTTATCACTATTTTTCTACTTTCCTGGTTACTGTTTGTAATGATTTGTCTGCTGGGCGCTGTTCTCAGATAATCGCATGGTATGCTTTCGCCGTAAAGCCTTTTTGAAATCTGACACCGTGGTTGGATTTAACAAGAAGTTAATTTTTAAACCGATGTATAACACTTGTATGTTTTATGAATTATTATAATGAGTATTTCTGTTTTTTACATTTACATTTACATTACATTTGTCATTTTTTATGATTGGTGCATTCATTATGACATCCAGTGGGACAGTCACTTAACAATAGTGCATTAAAACTTAGGGGGGTGGGGTGAGAGGGATTACTTATCCTATCCTAGGTATTTTAAAGAGGTGGGGTTTCAGGTGTCTTTGATTGTGCTGTCTGTCGTGAGGGAGTTTGTTCCACCATTGGGGGGCCAGGGCAGCCCTGCAATTTCTCTGGATGTTGGCCAGGTGGGATGCTAGCGTCTAGCATCCCATGTACCCTAGTGAGGTTAAACAAATCTAAATATATTTGTGATTCTTCAAAGTAGCCAACCTTTGCCTTGATGACAGCTTTGCGCAATCTTGGCATTCTCTCAACTATCTTCACCTGAAATGCTTCTCCAACAGTCTTGAAGGAGCTCCCATATATGCGGAGCACTTGTTGGCTGCTTTTCCTTCACTCTGTGGTCCAATTAATCACAAACCATTTCAATTGGGTTGAGGTCGGATGATTGTGGAGGCCAGGTTATCTGATGCAGCACTCAATCACTCTCCTTCTTGGTCAAATAGCCCTTACACAGCCTGGAAGTGTGTTTTGAGTCATTCTGTTGAAAAACAAATGATAGTCCCACTAAGCGCAAACCAGATGGGATGGCGTATCGCTGCAGAATTCTGTGGTAGACATGCTTGTTAAGTGCCTTGAATTATAAATAAATCACAGACAGTGTCATCAGCAAAGTACACCCCCACACCATCACACATCCTCCTCCATGCTTCATGGTGAGAACCACACATGCTGCAATTTCTGAGCCTGGTAACTCC
This sequence comes from Oncorhynchus gorbuscha, assembly GCF_021184085.1. NCBI lineage: Eukaryota > Metazoa > Chordata > Actinopteri > Salmoniformes > Salmonidae > Oncorhynchus > Oncorhynchus gorbuscha. The sequence continues at coordinate 37,274,318 of NC_060178.1, forward strand.
AATGAACTTATCCTCTGCAGCAGAGGTAATACTAGGTCTTCCTTTCCCATGGCGGTTCTCATGAGAGCCAGTTTAATCATAATGCTTGATGTTTTTTTCGACTGCACTTGAAGAAAGTTCTTGACATTTTTCAGATTAACTGACCTTCCTGTCTTAAAGTAATAATGGACTGTCATTTATCTTTACTTATGTGAGCTTTTCTTACCATAATATGGACTTGGTCTTTTACCAAGTAGGGCTATCTTCTATATACCACCCCTACCTTGTCACAACACCACTGATTGGCTCAAACGCTTTAAGAAGAAAATCATTTCCACAAATAAATGTTTAACAAGACACATATTAATTTAAATGCATTCCAGGTTACCTCATGAAGCTGTTTGAGAGAATGCCAAGAGTGTGCAAAGTTGTCATAAAGGCAAAGGGTGGCTTCTTTGAAGAATCTCAAATATACAATATATTTTGATTTGTTTAACACTTCTGTGGTTACTACATGATTCCATATCTGTTATTAGTTTTGATGTCTTAACTATTATTCTATAATGTAGAAAATAGTAAAACATAAAGAAAAATCCTGGGATGAGTACGTGTGTCTCTAAATCTTTGACTGGTACTGTGTGTGTATATATATATATATATATATACTATATATATATGGAAAACGTAGTTTGATTACCAAGATTCAAATCTTGTGATATACTATATATATAAAAACTTGCATCGATTAAGTTTCAAATTGTTATGGCCCCACTAAACTTGGTTTGAGCCCCACCTTTGCAACCCCATTTAAAATGTTCTGGACACGCCACTGCTCTCAGGGTACCTGTGGTTCCATCAGTCAGTGCCTATCTGACTGTTCTTGATTCTCTCTCTGTCATCCTATTTAGCTCTCTAGTGGCAGCAGGGTGTTTTGCTAGGCAAAATAATATTTGACCTAAATGCAGATGTTGTTGTGATCCATAAACTGAGCCTTTGTTTGTTTCTCCTCTCGAAAGGGTACACTACTGGAATTGACAGAGGTGTTGACTTCTTCTGACATGGAAAATAATAATTTCAATTAAACATTGAATATCCCTTTGAGCATGGTGAAGTTATTAATTACACTTAGGATGGCGTGTCAATATATCCAGTCATTACAGGCATCCTTCCTAACTGCCCGAGAGGAAGGAAACTGCGCAGAGATTTAAACAGAACTTAAACAGTTACAGGTTAATCCTTAAGAGTTCATTGATGCACCCGTGTGTCAATCTGAGTAACATCATTTTAAAAATCCCCATCAAAATCCGTAAGTTTAAAACTTCTTCTGGATCGGTGTCAATTCCACGGGACGGTTGAGCTAATGTAGGCTAAAGCGATTAGCATGAGGTTGTAAGTAACAAGAACATTTCCCAGGAATTAGACATATCTGATATTGGCAGAAAGCTTAAATTCTCGATAATCTAACTGCACTGTCCAATTTACAGTAGCCATGCTATTGTAGCCATGCTATTGCTAAGAATATCATGCTATTTTATCAAAGAAAACGGCACTTCATTTGATCACTGGGACCCTCAGGAAGAGAAATAAGAGCAAGATATCAGAATGTAAGTCATAAGTTTACCTTCAGAAGTGAATGTGTAAAAACTGTCATGGCAGAAAATGTTTCTGTTGTTGATTGCTCTTCTCAAACAAAAGCATGGAATTTGTTCTCTGTAATAGCTATTTTAAATTGGAAAACGTAGTTTGATTACCAAGATTCAAATCTTGTGAATGGTGTAAGACACTTGCATTTTCAAGAATGTTTAATGTTACGAAGTTGTATTTTTAGTTGTCACTCTGAAATTTCCCCCTGATGTCGATCCCTGTACGGGGATCGCAGCCATAACAGGGTATTAAGGAGAGTGCACAATTTTGTACATGAAAAGTTATTAATAAAGAAATTAGGCACATTTGAGCAGTCTTGATACAACATTGTGAACAGAAATACAGTGGTTCATTGGATCAGTCTAAAACATTGCACATGCACTGCTGCCATCTAATGGCCAATATCTAAATCGCACCTGGGCTGGAATAATACATTAGGGTGTTTCTCTTGCAATTCAAAGATGATGGTACAAAGAATGGTTGTTTTTTTCTTTGTATTATCTTTTACCATATCTATTGTGTTATATTCTCCTACATTCCTTTCACATTTCCACAAACCATTGTATTTCTGTTCAAATGGTACCAAGAATATACATATCCTTGCTTCAGGGCCTGAGCTACAGGCAGTTAGATTTGAGTATGTCATTTTAGGTGAAAAATGAAAAAAGGGGTTGATCTTTAAGAGGGTTTTAAGCTAGAGATGTCTGCATGGAGACGTCTGCAAGATAGGTAGGAGCAAGTGTCATGTTTTGTCATATATTGTCTTGTCCTTGTGCTTTCCCTTCTGTTCGTTTCCCCCTGCTGGTCTTATTAGGTTTGTTCCCTCTTTCTATCCCTCTCTCTCCCCCTCCCTCCCTCCCTCTCTCTTCTCTCTATTGTTCCGTTCCTGCTCCCAGCTGTTCCTCATTCTCCTAACTCACTCATTTACTCTTTTCACACCTGTCCCCTATTTTGCCCTCTGATTAGAGCCCCTATTTCTCCCCTTGTTTTCCGCTTCTGTCCTTGTCGGATCCTTGTATGATGTTCGCTGTTCTGTGTCCTGGTCTCGCCCTGTCGTGTTTTGTCTTCTTCAGATGCTGCGTGTGAGCAGGTGTCTTAGTCTGCTACGGTCGGTGCCTTCCCTAAGCAACCTGCAGTCTATGGTCGAGTCTCCAGTCAGTCCTTGCTACTACGAGTGGATTTAAGTTTTTCCTGTTTTGTTTTCTCCTTGTTATATCCAGGATTATTACTTTTGTCTTATACTGGAATAAAGACTCTGTTTTCGTTAAGTCGCTTTTGGGTCCTCATTCACCAGCATAACAGCAAGCCCATGTAATGCTTTGTAGGTTAGCAGTGAAACCTTGAAATCAGCCCTTGCCTTAACAGGAAGCCAGTGTAGGGAGGCTAGCACTGGAGTAATATGATCAAATTGGTTGGTTCTGGTCAGGGTTCTAGCAGCCGTATTTAGCACTAACTGAAGTTTATTTAGTGCTTTATCCGGGTAGCCGGAAAGTAGAGCATTGCAGTAGTCTAACCTAGAAGTAACAAAAGCATGGATGAATTTTTCTGCAGCATCTTTGGACAGAAAGTTTCAGATTTTTGCAATGTTATGTAGATGGAAAAAAGCTGTCCTGGAAACAGTCTTGATATGTTAGTCAAAAGAGAGATCAGGGTCCAGAATAACGCCGAGGTCCTTCACAGTTTTATTTGAGACAACTGTACAACCATCAAGATTAATTGTCAGATTCAACAGCATATGTCTTTGTTTCTTGGGACCTAGAACAAGCATCTCTGTTTTGTCCGAGTTTAAAAGTAGAACGTTTGCAGCCATCCACTTCACTTATATTGAAAACAATAGTGGTCCTAAAACGGAACCTTGAGGAACACCAAAATTTACAGTTGATTTGTCAGAGGACAAACCATTCACAGAGACAAGCTTATATATTTCCGACAGGTAAGATCTAAACCAGGCCAGAACTTGTCCGCGTCGACGAATTTGGGTTTCCAATCTCTCCAAAAGAATGTGGTGATCGATGGTATCAAAAGCAGCACTAAGGTCTAGGAGCACGAGGACAGATGCAGAGCCTCGGTCTGACGCCATTAAAAGGTAATTTACCACCTTCACAAGTGCAGTCTCAGTGCTATGATGGGGTCTAAAACCAGACTGAAGCTTTTCGTATACATTGTTTGTCTTCAGAGAGGCAGTGATTTGCTGCGCAACAGCCTTTTCTAAAATGTTTGAGAGGAATGGAAGATTTGATATAGGCCTATAGTTTTTTATATTTTCTGGGTCAGGGTTGGGCTTTTTCAAGAGAATCTTTATTACTGCCACTTTTAGTGTGTTTGGTCCATAGAGAGCCGTTTATTATGTTCAACATAGGAGGGCCAAACACAGGAAGCAGCTCTTTCAGTAGTTTAGTTGGAATAGGTTCCAGTATGCAGCTTGAAGGTTTAGAGGCCATGATATTTTCATCATTGTGTCAAGAGATATAGTATTAAACCACTTGAGTGTCTCTCTTGATCCTAGGTCCTGGCAGAGTTGTGCAGACTCAGGACAACTGAGCTTTGGAGGAATACGCAGATTTAAAGAGGAGTCCGTAATTTGCTTTCTAATGATCATGATTTTTCCTCAAAGAAGCTCATGAATTTATTACTGCTGAAGTGAAAGCCATCCTCCTCTCTTGGGGAATGCTGCTTTTTAGTTAGCTATGCGACAGAGTCAAAAAGACATTTCAGATCGTTTTTATTTTCCTCAATTAAAGAAAACACTATACAGTGTCTTCATATAGTATTCACACTCCTTCACTTTTTCCCAAATAAATTGTGTTACAGCCTGAATTTAAAATGGATTGAGAGTTTTTGGTTACTGGCCTACATACACTACCCCATAATGTCAAAGTGGAATTATGTTTTTCAAAATGTTTACAAATTAATTAAAAAAATTAAGAGCTGAAATGTCTTTAGTTAATTTTTGCTTAAATAGGTTCAGGAGTAAATATGTGCTTAACAAGTCACAAAATAAATTGCATGGACTGTACCCCACACATACAGTTCAATTTTCCGTAAGGTCCCTCAGTCGAGCAGCGAATTTAAAACACAGATTCGACTACAAAGACTAGGGAGGTTTTCCAATGCCTTGCAAAAAAACAGCACCTATTGGTAGATGGATATAACAAAAAAGCAGACATTGAAAATCCCTTCGAGCATGGTGAAGTTGTTAATTACACTTTGGATAGTGTGATACACCCTGTCACTACAAAGATACAGCTGTCCTTCCTAACTCAGTTGCCAGAGAGGAAGGAAACTGCTCAGGGATTTCACCATGAGGCCAATGGTGACTTTAAAGCAGTTGCAGAGTGATGGGAGAGAACTGAAGATGGCTCAACAACATTGTAGTTACTCTATAATACTATCTAATTGACAGAATGAAAAGGAAGCCTGTACAGAATACACATGTTTAAAAATATACATCCTTTTTGCAACAAGTCATTAAAGCAATACTGCAAAAAATGTGGCAAAGCAATTTACTTTTTTTCCTTAATACAAAGTGTTATGTTTGGGGCAAATCCAATAATATTTTTATGAATTTGTTTTTCAGGATAAAAAAATAAACAGTCTGGAGTTAAGCATAGGAAAAATCTGGAGGAAAACCTGGTTCAGTCTGCTTTCCACAAGAGACTGAGAGATGAATTCAACGTTCAGAACAACAATAACCTAAAACACAAGGACACAAATATACTGGAGTTGCTTACCAAGAAGACAGTGAATCTTCCTAAGAGGCCGAATTACAGTTTTAATTTAAATCTACTTGAAAATCTATGGCAAGACCTGTAAATGCTTGTCTAGCAATGATAAACAATAAATTTGACAGATCTTGTATAATGGGTATATGTTGCACAATCTAGGTTTGGAAAGCTCTTAGAGACCTACACAGGAAGACTCACAGCTGTAATCGCTGCCAAGGTGCATCTACAAAGTATTGACTCAAGGGTGTGAATACTTATGGAAATGAGATATTTCTGTATTTAATTTAATAAATTTGTATGCATTTCTAAAAACATGTTTTCACTTTGTCATTATGGGCTATTGTGTGTACGTGGGTGAGAAAAACATATATTTAATACATTTTGAATTAAGGCTGTAACACAACAAAATGTGGAATAAATCAAGGGTTATGAATAATTTTATATTTATGTATGAATACCCCCCATCAATTTGACAGATCTTGAATAATTTAGAAAAGTATAATGGGTAAATGTTGCACAATCCAGGTTTGGAAGGTTCTTAGAGACTTACCAAGAAAGACTCACAGCTGTAATCACTGCCAAAGGTGCATCTACAAAGTATTGACTCAGGGGTGTGAATACTTATGGAAATGAGATATTTCTGAATTTAATTGAATAAATTAGCATACATTTCTAAAAACATGTTTTCACTTTGTCATTATGGGCTATTGTGTGTACGTGGGTGAGAAAAACATATATTTAATACATTTTGAATGAAGGCTGTAACACAACAAGATGTGGAATAAATCAAGGGGTATGAATACTTTTATATTTATGTATGAATACTCCCCCCCACCCCCAGATTGTCTGTCAGGCCTTACCGACAGACAATCTGGGCAGTATTCTACCGCCTGATTGCTCTGAAAGTCTAATTTATAGGGTAGACTAATTTCCTATTGTCCTGGCTGGCTCATATTACTACCCACTGGGCACAGATGTCTATTCCACGTTGATTCAACTTAATTTAATTGAAATTACTTGGAAACAATGTTGATTCAACCAGTGTGTGCTCATTTGGATGACAAGTAAAATGTGGTAGATTGAACATTTGCAATGTTCTCCTTTTGCAAGTACAATGAAGACTTCATAAATATTAGGCCATCTAACCAATTGATGTTGTTGACTTGCAGATACCATGGCCTTAAAGAATATGATTCATTTCTCACATACCAGCTGAAGCAGTATTTTTGTTTGTTTTTACCAATACACCGCAGTGACAGTGTCATTCTATGGCCACCGCCACCATAAGTTGTAGGTAGTCTAACTGACAGGCCTCCTCCAAAGACGGTGTAAACGAAAACCACCTCCATCTATGTACAAATGGCACCCTATTTCCTATGTAGTGCACTACGGGTCAAAAGTAATGCAGTATATATTTGGGATGCAGGCCCAGAGAAGAGGGCTAGCAATGCCCCTGGGCCCAGGGGAGGGCACTGGTGCAGGAAATTGAAAAGCGGACAACACAGACCTCATACGTCCTAGCACTTAACAAGCCTACTTTGGGGTGACAAAAAAGAAACCTAGGGCTTTTATTGATTTCATTGTTCAGGCTGATGTGTTAACTGACGGGCCATCTAACGGTGACAGATGTAACATTACTGCTGCAGGGAGGGAAGAGAGGAAAGTGTGGGAGGTTTTAGGGTTCAGATAAAGAGGAGTGTACAGTTGTGGCATGTTGATTTACTTCCAATATGTAGCTCACAATATCTTCTCTTGTCCCTTGCGTTTATACGTTGGCCCTACGTTCAGCATGGGCTATTGTTCACATGTAAGACTAAATGCATGTGCGTTATTATTTGGAGTCTTCATAACAACCTCGGCTTGGATGACAATCCCACAGAGCTCCTTTTGCACATTTGTGGCTCTTTTGTGTCTACATCCATGTCAAGTCAAGGTCATATACCTGCCCACCACATGCTTAAGGAGTTTACAGTTATACTTCTACTAGCCTTAAGATCTTACGATCCGACCCAGACATCGTCAATTCATGGATGTGTGGTTTTGTAGATATAAAACCTTTGTAACATGTTGAGGGAATTGTGTGACTTTTTCATCCAAAATAGTACTGCTATTACACCCGTGGTTCTGCTGTTCGCAATAGCACACCTGTTATGGGTTCGTGTTTCACATTCATTGTTGTTCCATGGACGCCTTCTGTGGTTTGTAGTACAACAGGGCATTGTGGTTTGTAGTACAACAGCGCATTGTGGTTTGTAGTACAACAGGGCATTGTGGTTTGTAGTACAACAGTGCATTGTGGTTTGTAGTACAACAGGGCATTGTGGTTTGTAGTACAACAGCACATTGTGGTTTGTAGTATAACAGTGCATTGTGGTTTGTAGTACAACAGCACATTGTGGTTTGTAGTACAACAGTGCATTGTGGTTTGTAGTACAACAGCACATTGTGGTTTGTAGTACAACAGTGCATTGTGGTTTGTAGTACAACAGTGCATTGTGGTTTGTAGTACAACAGTGCATTGTGGTTTGTAGTACAACAGTGCATTGTGGTTTGTAGTACAACAGTGCATTGTGGTTTGTAGTACAACAGTGCATTGTGGTTTGTAGTACAACAGTGCATTGTGGTTGGTAGTACAACAGTGCATTGTGGTTTGTAGTACAACAGTGCATTGTGGTTTATAGTACAACAGTGCATTGTGGTTTGTAGTACAACAGGGCATTGTGCTCCCAGTGAGCAGCTGATATTTCATAATGAGGCAACCCATATGCAGCAGTTACTCTTCCTGGGGTCCACATAAAACACACAACAAAGTACAGAATCGTTTTAGACTGTGGCGTAGCGGTCTAAGGCACTGCATCTCAGTGCTAGGTGTGTTTGACCCTGGGTTGAGTCCAGGCTGTATCACAACCGGTCGTGATTGCGAGTCCCATAGGACGGTGCACAATTGGCCCAGCGCCATCCCGCCCTCATTGTAAATTTGTCCTCAACTGACTTGTCGAGTTAAATAAATAAATAAAAATAATATATTACATTAAGTAAAAAATGACAATAAAATAAGAGTTATATATTCGAAAGACACCGAGAGACAACACATACTATTTACACACCATTGATATACAGTACCAGTCAAAAGTTTGGACATACCTACTCATTCAATGGCTTTTCTTTATTTGTACTACTTTCTACATTATCTACTTATTATACATACAGTTAAATTAAACTATGAAATAACACATATGGAATCATGTAGTAACCCAAAAAAGAATGTTAAACAAATAGAAATATATTTTAGATTCTTCAAAGTAGCCACCCTTTGCCTTGATGACAGCTTTGCATCCTCTTGGCATTCTCTCGACTAGCTTCAATTGGAATACTTTTCCAACAGCCTTGAAGGAGTTCTTTAAAAAATGCTTTTTCTTCACTCTGCGTTCCAACTCATCCCAAACCATCTCAATTGGGTTGGGTGATTGTGGAGGCCAGGTCATCTGATGCAGCACTCCATCACTCTCCTTGGTCAAATAGCCATAACACAGCCTGTAGGTGTGTTGTGGGTCATTGTCCTGTTGAAAAATAAATGATGTCACAACACAACTGATTCACTCAAATGCATTAAGAAGGAAAGAAATTCCACAAAGTAACTTTTAACAAGGCACACCTGTTAATTGAAATGCATTCTAGGTGATTGCCTCATGAAGCTGATTGAGTGAATGAGAAGAGTGTGCAAAGCTGTCATCAAGGCAAAGGGTGGCTACTTTTAAGAATTTCAAATATAAAATATATTTAGATTTGTTTAACTCTTTTCTGGTTACTACATGATTCAATATGTGTTATTTATTGGTTTTGATGTCTTCACTATTATTCTACAATGTAGAAAATAGTACAAAGAAAGTAGGTAAGTAGGTGTCCAAATATATTATACATACAGTTAAATTAGATCTTTAGAAAGAGGAGAAGTGCTGTGATACAATATGTTTTTAAAATCTTTTTGCCTGAGTAACCTCTGGTGGCAGTACATTGCATGATGACATGGCAACATATAGTACATAACTGAGCAATTCATTAAATCTGTTTTTGGTTTGGGTACAGTGAAGAAACCCATAGTGGCGTGTCTGGTGGGGTATGTACATTGCCTTCAGAAAGTATTCATACCCCTTGACTTATTCCACATTGTTTGTGTTACAGCCTGAATAAAATTAAAATAAATGCTCACACATCTACACACAATACACCATAATGATAAATTGAAAACATGTTTTTAGAATTTTTTCAAATGTATTAAAAATGAAATACAGAAATAGCTCATTTACATTCACACCCCTCAGTAAATACTTTGTAGAAGCACCTTTGACGGCGATCACAGCTTTTGAGTCGTCTTGGGTATGTCTGTATCAGCTTTGCACATCTAGATTTGGGGATTTGCTCCCATTCTTCCCTGCACATTTTCTCAAGCTCTGTGAAGTTAGATGGGGAGAGGCGGTGAACAGCAATCTTCAAGTCTTTCCACAGACTCAAGGGCTTTCACATTCTTGTTCTGAAAACATTCTAGCATTGCTTTGGCTGTATGCTTGGGGTCATTGTCCTGTTGGAATTTAAATCTTCACACCAGTCAGTAGTTAACTTGTTCTTTGAAAAATAGCATTGTATTTGTTCAAACACAATTTTCTCCATCAGTATACTAAGAACAGGCAGCAAACCTATAGGTCAGCTGTTAGAGCCAGCATATGGTGCTTTACTATTTTTAGGTAGTGGTATAGGTCGCTATCAATAAAATGTCACGATAAGGTGCAGAGCGTTCGATTAGACTGCTGGGGGGCAAGGAGACCCCAGCTCTGCTAAAACCATTGACAACTTTTTTATTTAACCAGGTAAGTTCACTGAACACATTCTCATTTATAGCAATGACTTGTGGAATAGTTACAGGGGAGAGGAAGGGGGATGCATGAGCCAATTGGAAGCTGGGGAGGAGTAGGTGGCCATGAAGGCCAGATTTGGAATTTAGCCAGGACACACGAGTTAACACCCCTACTCTTGCAATAAGTTCTATGGTGTATTTAATGACCACAGAGAGCCAGGTCACCCATTTAACATCCCATCTGAAAGACGGCATGCTACACAGGGAAATTCTCCCCAATCACTGCCCTGGGATAATTTTTTAGACCAGAGGAAGAAGAGCCTCCTACTAGCCCTCCAACACCACTTCCAGCAGCATCTGGTCTCCCATCCAGGGCCAACCCTGCTTAGCTTCAGAGGCAAGCCAGCAGGGTGGTATGCTGCGTGCCATTGTTAAATAAATGTTAACTATTTGGTTGTAATATCATCACCTCTTGAAGAGCATAGATCAGAGAACTACACGTTTCCAATTATTCCATGCATAACAATTGCACAGATTTAGCTCTATCATCAGAGTTATACAACATGTAACGGCATGCTTTTCATGATCAGTAAGCATCAATTGATCATGTCATTTTATATACGGTATGTGAGGGTAGGCTTACGCTATCTCTCAATATTGGTCACCATTAATTAGATATTTGAGTGAGCTAAAAATAAAATAGAACTATACATGACAAGAATGAGTGGTTTAGGTTAATTTCCCATCCTTTATGAGCTTTGCCTGTTTAGGACCAGAAGGGGTATTTGACGATGTACTGTTATCTGGTCATGTTTACATTGCAACCTACAGGTAGAAATATTGTTCAGTTGGTAAGTAGACCGAATGTACATTTTTCTACATCCACTGTAGGCCTACCTAGCGAAGTTAGCTAACATCCCCTTCTTAAACATTGTTATTAAGAGTGTTTAATCACAAGTGCTTCCGACAGACATGTTGTGGAAATTCTAACCAGAAAGGAAGAGACTAGATTCTTCAAACAACAACTTTCGATTGTAAGATTAACAATCACTCAAAAGGTGCAAAGTTAAGAGCCCAACGAACAAGAGTTGGGTCTCAGCTTTTATAACCTTTGTCTACGTGGCAGTTTAGCAGGTGTGTGAGATCATGATGGGAACATAGCGTTCAAACAAGTGATAACTGCAGTTTTGTTACTCCTTTCTGTCGCTGAATTGTTTCTGCTGCTCAAGCAAGCCTCTTCTCTTCATATCTCCACCCAGCTGTGTACTCTAATGGTACGAAAAGAACAGGATGGACCAAAAAGCTGGTCACTCTCAGATGGCCCTTTGTCTTTGGCCGCATAACTAAGTTACTCAGAAACAAGAGAGGAAAAACACTGGCTACCTCTTACTTACATCAGAGAAACAGACAGTGGAAATGTACAGGTTCAAGGCTTGAACAGCGCATGTGCATAACAAAGTTTGTAATTTTCCCCCATAGACATGATAGGCTACATTGATTGAGGGACCAAATTGGCTAGCTAGCTAATAACAGATCACATCCATATGGCTAGTTAACAAGCTAACTTACAGGGGATAAACTGGATGACTAAATCCAAATATTCTTTGATTTTCTGTCCGTCTATTGTGGTGTTGACAATAGTCTGACTGACAACTTTACTTGGATGAGGACTTGCCGATGTCAGGCTATTTCCAAAAGCCTAATCTCTGGTGAAGCTAAAAGACACATGTTGTTTGCTTAGCTAGCTAGCTATATGCTAAATGGATAGGCTACCCATGACGTATCTGAAATGTCATGATCAATTTATGTTTACTGATCATGATAAGGATGCAATTATTTGCTATAAAATTCTGATTATAAATTTGGAATAATCGGAAATATGTAGTTGCGACTATGCTCTCATCTCAAGAGGAGATGATATGAAAATCAAAGAATTATAACATTTACTTAATAATCCCTTGAAAATGGCAAGTAGTTGTCAATGGTTTAAGTGAAGCTGGGGGTCTTCTTGCACCCTGCACCCTATTGTGACATTTTATTGATAACGACCTATTACATTAGCTTCCTTTCACGCCTGTGGACACACGCACTCCTTTAGGCATTGGTTAAAGACATGGAAAATAGTGGTGGCAATACAGTCTGCTGCCATTTTAAATTGTTTTCCATCTAGGTTGTCTATACCTGGTAGTATATTATTACTGAACAATAGTTTTTTCACCTCTTCCACACAAACTTGACCAAATTCAAAACAGCAATCGTTTTCTTTTAATATTAGATCGTCAATAGACAAATATGGTTGTTCACTGTTCAATGTTGTCATTTCACTCATCAGTTTGTCCACTTCACTAGTAAAATAGCAGTTGAAATGATTGGCCATATCAAAAAGCTTTGTTATAAATTACACATCAAGTTCAATAAACGATGGAGATGAATTGGGTTTTCTGTCCATAATATCATGTCATTTTTTAAATGTTATTTATCTTGTTTTTGGTAATGTCAGCATTCAAGCTTTCAAGATATATAACTTTCAAAATATTGAAATACAGCTGGTATGATGCATTTTGCATGATATGATGCTGCGTTTGCATCATTCAGTACAATGCAAAATGCATCATACCAGGTGTATTTCAATATTTTGAAAGTTATATATCTTGAAAGCTTGAATGCTGACATGGAAAACATTTTGGGACTAGATCAACAATGGACTAATGAAACAAATAACAAAAGATAGTTTTTGGGTGGAATTTGCTTTTGAGGGTGTAGAAACAAACTCAATATACTTTAAAATGACTAAAACCAAATTGAAACTGTGTAGAAATAATGGTCCTACATTCATACAGTTTCTTGAATGTGTCCAGTTCGCTAATAATCCCCAAAATGAACGCTAGACAGTCATCGAGCATTGGAAATTCAAAAAATGATAGATATTTTTATTTTGACCATGAGGAAATATATAACATTTTCAGTGTGGCCCTTCTGACCTCGTTGAATACTGAATGCGGCCCCCGGTGCAAAATTTGTTTGACACCCCTGGACTAGAGAGAGTTAAGGCGTCTACTCTCTGAGGTGGTCCCAGTAAGTTTCACTGTAATACTTTATGCATATTTCATGGCTGTTTTTTATATTTTGCATCTCATAAGAGCCTGACAATCTTTCTTGAACTTAAATTAACCTGTTTACATTATCGATGGCATTACTAATTGTTGCAATCAATTCATTATTGACCAGAGGGCGTATTTTTTTGCTTGACAACCTTTAACTCAGTAATCAATGGGCAACCAGCACAACTGATTAAATACACTACAATTACACCATGCCAAAGGGCCTGCAGCACAAGCCAATCATTCTGTGGATTTACACAGATTGTTATCAGGTTGCAGATAGCCTCGAAAATAGCCGATCTGTCGATCTGATTTGGTCTCCAGAACATCTCAAATACCTGTCTGGTTAGATTAGGTTACTGATACACAAGCCAGATACAGAATGAGGTGTTTAATTATGGTTTCTGTGTTGGTGGTAGCTGTGTGTATAGTTGTATATTTGTATCTATATGCAGTACCTTTGGAAAGTATTCAGACCGTTTCACTTTTTCCACATTTTGTTACGTTACAGACTGGGGTGAAGGTTCACCTTCCAACAGGACAATGATCCTAAGCAGACAGCCAAGACAACGCAGGAATGGCTTCAGGACAAGTCTCTGAATGTCCCTGAGTGGCCCCGCCAGAGCTCGGACTTGAACCCGATTGAACATCTCTGGAGAGACCTGAAAATAGCTGTGCAGCTACCCATCCAACCTGACAGAGGATCTGCAGAGAAGAATGGGAGAAACTCCCCCAATACAGGTGTGCTAAGCTTGTAGCATCATACCCAAGAAGTCTCAAGGTTGTACTCACTGCCAAAGATGCTGAGTAAAGGGTCTGAAAACCTATGTAAATGTGATATCAGTTTTTTAAAAATATACATTTGCAAACATTGAAAAACACCTGTTTTTGCTTTGCCATTATGGTGTCTTGTGTGTAGATTGATGAGGACGTTTTATTTATTTAATACATTTTAGAATAAGGCTGTAGTCTACCAATATTTGCAAAAAGTAAAGGGGTCTGAATACTTTCCGAAGGCACTGTATTTTATATTCAGTAAAAGAGAGGATGTGTTCTTCTAAAGTGTGGCAGTGTAAACATGTTTCCCTCCTTGTAAGCTATCCTCTGTCTGTCTGCACATCTGATGTGATTCAGATAGAAATGGGATCAGCTACAAGGCTACATCTTGTTTTGCACTTATAATCGATACCAAGAGAGTAATGTTGTCTCCTCAAATCAGAATCACATTGGACATTTTGTCTGACAGTCTGCTTTTTGTTGTTGAAAACACAACACATATTACCCTTCACTTTGGACTAGAGGGGTCTTGGCAGCCAGGGTGGGTGTCTGTGTGTGTGTGTCGCCCGACCAGATGTGCACTGTTTCTTAAATGAAGTGGCTAATGAGAATACAGCAGCTGCTTCCCTTTAACACTAGACCTACAGTATTGATCTGCAGTCTGCAATACACACACACACACACACACACACACACACACACACACACACACACACACACACACACACACACACACACACACACACACACACACACACACACACACACACACACACACACACACACACACACACACACACACACACACACACACACACACACACACACACACACACTTGATCTGAAAGATCAAGTCAAATTCAAAGCAACCCATGAAAACATCACTCTGTTCTTTTCAGACACAGAAGACACCATTCTTTCCACCTACAGTGCACTCGGAAAGTATTCAGACCCCTTGACTTTTTCCACATTTTGTAAGTTAGTCTTATCCTAAAATGGATTAAATCATTTTCTTCCTCTCATCAATCTACACACAATTTCCCATAATGACAAAGAAACATTTTTTCTTCTTCTTCAAATGTATATTAAAACACGTTTTGTTGAAGCAGCAATTACAGCTTTGAGTCTTCTTGGGAATTTCTCCCATTCTTCTCTCCAGATCCTTTCAAGTTCTGTCAGGTTGCATGGGTAGCGTCGCTGAACAGCTATTTTTAGATCTCTACAGAGATGTTCAATCGGGTTCAAGTCCGGGCTCTGGTGGGGCCACTCAAGGACATTCAGAGACTTGTCCTGAAGCCATTCCTGCGTTGTCTTGGCTGTGTGCTTAGGATCGTTATCCTGTTGGAAGTTGAACTTTCGCCCCAGTCTGAGGTCCTGAGTGCTCTGGAGCAGGTTTTTATCAAGGATCTCTCTGTACTTTGCTCCGTTCATCTTTTCTCGATCCTGGCTAGTCTCCCAGTCCCTGCCACTGAAAAACATCCCCACAGCATGATGCTGCCACCACCATGCTAATATAATAATAATATATGCCATTTAGCAGACGCTTTTATCCAAAGCGACTTACAGTCATGTGTGCATACATTCTACGTATGGGTGTCAGTTTGGTGACCCAGGTTTTTGGGAATCGAACCCACTACCCTGGCGTTACAAGCGCCATGCTCTACCAACTGAGCTACAGAAGGACCTCATGGCTTAATTTTTGCTCTGACATGCACTGTCAACTCTGGGACCTTATATAGACAGGTATGTGCCTTTCCAAATCATGTCCAATCAATTTAATTTACCAGAGGTGGACTCCAATCAAGTTGTAGAAACATCTCAACGACGATCAATGGAAACAGGATGCACATGAGCTCAATTTCGAGTCTGTTTTTTAATTTCTACAAATTCTAAAAGCTTGTTTTCACTATTTCATTATAGGGTATTGTGTGTGCATTGATGAGGAAAATGTTTAATTGAATCAATTTTAGAATAAGGCTCTAACGTAACAAAATTTGGAAAAAGTCAAGAGGTCTGAATACTTTCCGAATGCACTGTATGCTCAAAAAGTAATATGAACATTCCGAAGTGAATCGTTTGATGAATGATGAATTTGGGTGTTGAATAGGAGACAATAAATAGTTCAAGACATTCTTGACTGCTCAGGACAAATAAACCTGCAATTAGACAGAAGGGTAGGAATTAGGTCAGGATGGTTTCTGATGTGCTTTTCTGTCGCCCCGTGATATAGGCTAACAACACAGCTATAATGATTTTGAACAACAGCAACAAAAAATAGAGCCCAGTAATGCTCGATACTTGCGAACAAGAAACAAAATAAATAGATTCTACAATGAACCACAGCCCAGATAGTCAAACGGTACTTTCCACAAGCACTCAACATTAACAAGGACCTACACATACAGCACATACCCCTTCCCTCAATGAATTGAATTAATTCAGCCATTCGTTCATTTATTCCGATCTTTTTTTGCAATATAATACAATACATGATAGTCACAAAAACAGAATGGGCATAGGAACCGAGAAACAGCATCTCTAATCACATAGTAAGATAAGGCATGTTTCTCAGATCACTTTTGCTGTGAGAATCACATATGATTTCTCTCCCTTGTAAAAGCCAGGGGGTGACAGAGTGAGATGTAAGGGTTGTTTGGGGGCCACAATGACAACTTGGTGTGTCGCCAGAATACTAATCTCCCTAGCCAGTTTGGGTGGGATGGTTCCTCTGATCCAAGTGTGTGTGTGTGTGTGTGTCAGTCCAGGCTGGATGGTTCCTCTCTTATCCTAGGATGGATATTTTTTCCCTGTGATTTTGACAGTTGGAAAAACAGGCCCTATCAACGATGAGGTTAAAGGGTCTATCTGCCATTTGACACATTCATTCATCCCCCACATATTACATACACTGTTCAGAAATGAGAACATAATTAACTTAGGTAGGGGATATGCAAGATTTATTGATATACTGTATAGGCCAAGTCCAGAATATAACCACTTTTTTAGCACACAAATGCACAGGGATAGCCTACTAAGAATTTAAAAAATGAATATTAACATGGTAAAACATAAAATATGGATGTCTTCAATTATATGTCTGTCTGCAGAGAGAGGCATACCTAAAGTAGTTCAGGGGATTTCCACCTCAGCTGCAGATTCAGGTTGCCATGTAAATGCCATCACCCAGTGACAAGGCTATTGTCAGCTGTTGTCAGAGAGTTAGCCATGTTAGTATTAGCATATATTAGAATACCTCAGCGCAGCTGTCCATCTCCTCAGAGATAATGAAGGCAGAAGGACCACGAGATCGGACTGAATGGGCACCTGTATAGATGGGGGGAGGAATTGAGTATGTGTGTGACTATCAAGTCTGTGTGACTGTCGCCCCATTGCACTCACTTCCGTCATCATGAAGTGCTTTGAGAGACTAGGCAAGGACCATATCACCTCCACCCTACCTGTCACCTTAGACCCACTCCAATTTGCTTACCGCTCCAATAGGTCCAAAATACGATGAAAACGCCATCACACTGCACAGTGCCCTAACCCATCTGTACAAGAGGAATACCTATGTAAGAAGACTATTCATTGACTACAGCTCAGCATTTAACACCATAGTACCCTCCAAACTCGTCATTAAGCTCGAGACCTGACCCCGCCCCCCAGGTGATGAGGGTAGGAAACAACATCTCCACCCTGCTGGTCCTCAACACTGGGGCCCCACAAGGGTGCGTTCTGAGCCCTCTCCTGTATTCCCCGTTTACCCATGACTGCGTGGCCATGCACGCTTCCAACTCAATCATCAAGTTTGCAGACGACACTACAGTGGTAGGCCTGATTACCAACAATGACAAGACGGCCTACAGGGAGGAGGTGAGGTTCCTTGGAGTGTGGTGTCAGCAAAATAACCTGTCACTCAACTTCATCAAAACAAAGGAAATGATCGTGGACTTCAGAAAACAGCAGAGGGAGCATCCACATCGACGGGACAGTAGTGGAGAAGGTGGAAAGTTTTAAGTTCCTCGGCGTACACATCACGGACAAACTGAAATGGTCCACCCACACAGCATGATGAAGGTCCAACAGCGCCTCTTCAACCTCAGGAGGCTGAAGAAATTTGTCATCTAAACCACTCACGCACTTTTACAGATGCACAATCGAGAGCATCCTGTTGGGCTATATCACTGCCTGGTACTGCATTTGCACCGCCCTCAACCGCAAGGCTCTCCAGAGGGTAGTGCGGTCTGCACAACGCATCACTGGAGGCAAACTCCCTACCCTCCAGGACATCTACAGCACCCGGTGTCACAGGAAGGTCAAAAAGATCAGCAAGGACAACAACGACCCGAACCACTGCCTGTTCACCTTGCTATCAAATCTGGGACCAAGAGACTGAAAAACAGCTTCTATCTCAAGGCCATCCGACTGTTTAACAGCCATCACTAACATAAAGAGGCTGCTGCCAATGTAGCAGTGTTATGTTGTTCCCCTAGATTATGCACCAAGTTGCAGACAAGGACCAATTCAAATAGGCAAGGTCAAGAGGGGATGTTAATAATTTTATAATAATAATAATAATAATAATAATTCAGTGCATTAATTACAGCTGCATAGCTAATGTTTTTCATATCAATATTGTACATACATGTGATTGTAAAGGTTTTGTATATTTTGGTTTGGTCCGTCGCAGGTTATCTGTATTTCCGTACCCCCTTATTGTTCTCTTTTGCCTGACCTTCGGCTAGCAAGGTATGTTGTCCTTGGCTCCGAAATGGTTTAATATAAAACTGTCATAATGTTACACAATGTGCTGTTATGCTACCATAAGTTTGTTACAATGTGGATAAGATAAAGCTCGCTAACTCGGGTATCTAACTTGTGAGTACTTGGGACATTGTTTGAGTGAGTGTCCATGTGCTTGCGCAGGTGCCTGAGAGCTAGGACTGAGCCAAGGGTTAACATAATGTGTGTTGGTCTCTTCGTGTGCAGGTATGTCTTTTACTTTGTCCAAATTATGTTCTGTATCATTTTACTTGTATTGTATGGTGTGCTGTTGTGCGTTGAATGTGTGCACACAGCACCTGTTATTTCCCTTTGGTGCTCTTTTGCCTGACCTTCGGCTAGCAAGGTGCCTGAGAGCTAGGACCGCACCAAGGGTTAACATAATGTGTGTTGTCTCTTTGTGTGCAGGGCAAATAAAAATAATTCAACTAGCAGACCGTTAGTTGTGGCAGCGTCCTAATTAAAAGTACACAACGCAGAATGAACCACGCTACACCAACATACAGACTCAAATCTCTGGCCACTTAAATAAATGAACTTAATAAAGGTATGTCTAGTCACTTTAAATAACGGCACTTTAATAATGTTTAGATATCCTACATTACTCATCTCACCATCTAATGCATCTTGCCTATGCTGAACGCCATCGCTCATCCATATATTTAAATGTACATATTCTTATTCATCCCTTTACATTTGTGTGTATAAGGTAGTTGTTGTGAATTTGTTCGATCACTTAATATAATAATAATAATATATATGCCATTTAGCAGACGCTTTTATCCAAAGCGACTTACAGTCATGTGTGCATACATTCTACGTATGGGTGGTCCCGGGGATTGAACCCACTACCCTGGCGGTACAAGCGCCATGCTCTACCAACTGAGCTACAGAAGGACCACTTACTAGACATTACTGCATAGTCGGAACTAGAAGCACAAGCATTTCGCTACACTCACATTAACATCTGCTAACCATGTGTGTGACCAATAAAATTTGATTTGATTTGTGTGTTTGTGAGTGTGTGTGGCGTCAAAATACTTGTTTGTGTTGTGTGTGTGTGTTTGTGTGTGTGTGTAAAGGTGGGGCAGGAATTCTAAGAAACTTGAAATGAGTCACCTTGCTGACATCAGTCTAACTCTTTAAACTCACATTTCCTTCAATCAACTTATTCAACAGTGTCAGCCTGAATCAATCATTTACCCTGACAACCTGACAGTTCCTGGAATTTAAACAACAGGTCATCTAGAAAGACCCTAGCCACA
Source organism: Oncorhynchus gorbuscha (assembly GCF_021184085.1). Taxonomy (NCBI): domain Eukaryota; kingdom Metazoa; phylum Chordata; class Actinopteri; order Salmoniformes; family Salmonidae; genus Oncorhynchus; species Oncorhynchus gorbuscha. The sequence goes on from NC_060178.1 coordinate 37,294,443, forward strand.
GAAGACAGACATGCTATTGTCAACTCACATTTGTTACCATTGTGAATTAACAGTGTGAAATCATAAAATTACTTCAACAGAATGCTTTGGCAGGAATATCAAATGATGTTTGCACTTTGTTTTATGCTACGCTTTTATGCTTGTGTTAATTCAATACTAAAGAAACAAACAAGTAATGTTATTACAGTGTAATCATTGTTGTACCATTCACTTTCTAAATTGTAATAAACACTCCTGGATAATGTGAAACCATCCAGTCCTTCTCTTCAGGGATTTCTATGTTAGTCTCACTAATGACAACACACTATGCTAAGACAGCCTTACCGTATCCGGGTGTTCAGAGACACCAACAAGACCAGGAGGACCTTTGGTGGTCCAACCACAGCTCTACCCATTCTGAATCAAGTCATTGTGACTGATGAATCACAGATGAGACTGCATCCCAAATGGTACGCGATTCCGTATATAGCACACTTATTTTGAACAGAGCCCTATGGCATAGAACAGTGGTTCTCAATCCTGGTCCTGGGGACCCAACAAAACAGAAATGTGCACCCCTTTGGGTCCCCAGGACCAGGATTGAGAACCACTTCAATATAACGGAAAAACTGTAAACTATATAGTACATTTTTGTATTATTAACAGAAACATTTTGCTTCAGCATACTGTAAATGATGGTGCATTGTAGGAAGATGTTATGGCAGGGGAAACAATTGCTGTATTTCAAATGGTACTTTAATTCCAACCCACAGAACACAGTAATGTACCGTATCAGTGGAGCGCCAAAAACCTTTCGACCTCTAGTGAGTGCATGGCATTGTTGTTTTGAGGAGTGCCTTGTAAAGAGGCCATATTTGTTGCAATTTACCAATTTAACTGTACCAATTTAACTGATATGTGGGTATAGTGCCCTGTTCATCTCAAATGTTTAGGGGATATGAGGCTGCAAGTCTTAAACCTTAAATGATTTGTCATTTTGCCACATCCTTTTAGTCTGTTTTGCCTTGTCGTCACTGCCAGTTTGGAAGCCTTTGATCATTGAGACTTCTAGAAATGTAGTAATGTAATGTAAAACACCAAATATTCATTAATATGTTGTAATGTTTGTAAACACGTTACCTAGCAGCCAACCTGGGGGTATCCTACTAAGCAGGTTTGAGCCAGGTAACTTTGATTTGATCAACTCAGGATAACCAGTCACGCGAAAGCATCTCACTTTTAAGCCCGGTAAGATTCTATTGCAACGAATCCTTCAGAACATACCTGCTCTGTGGCAGGCTAACACACAGCTAACTCCACTAACCCTGAATGAAATGACTGAGCCACAAGTTGAGGACCAATGAAATCAGATTTCCTTTTGAGGAAGAGACTGATTAAAAATGGTATTATTCAAATGTTTTTTTGTGTACATTTAAATAAATAAAAATCTTAAAATATATTACATTACACATTTAGTAATGACAGAATGGATTTGAAACTTCACACACAGTAACACTTTAGCATGACTTATTACAATCATTGTGGGGAAGATGATTGTGGTTGTGCACCAAAGCACAGCAAAGTTGACGTTAAGGATAAGTAATAAAACAAAGACGGCATTTCTAAAAGCCTTGACCTCTAGAAGCCTGAGTTGGAATGTTCATCCATTCATTAATTTACTCTGATTATGGTAGCATTTACTTTTGTACAATATAATACAGTACATTTTACGGTATTGTACTGTGTGGCATTAGACAGTACTTGCTTTGATACCATATTTATATTACAGTAGGTGTAAAGAATTTGACTTGCCACCGAGCTGCTTGTAAGCTACTGTCAAATTCATGGTAAACCCTGTGGGGCCTGTGATGAGAGCCAAAATGGTTGATCTTCAAACGAGCTACTCACTGATTAATGCACTTTTGTCTAGTGTCTCACCTGCTATTACCACCTTCTGTTACCTCATCACTCTATCAATTACATCTGAGGGTTTTACATTGTGGAGCATCAATAATTTAGGCTACTTCATCTGGTAAGTGCAGTGTTAAGAAAGTTTTAATTGGTAGAGAAGGTGAAAAGATGGTAACGTGTAACAGGACTAAGAAAAGATGCCTGTGTTGTACAAAATGAATCCTGATTGTACAAAATGTATTATAATGCTGTATAAAATGTATTTTTTTATATATGTAATCTTACATACAGTTTCTTCAGAAAGTAAATTACTTTTAAAACATTTTGTTGTGTTACAGTTTGAAATTAAAATGTATTAAATTGAGATTATTTTGTCACTGGACTACACACAACACTCCATAATGTCAAAATGGAATTATGTTTTTTGACATTTTTACAAATTAATTTAAAAAATGAAAAGCTGAAATGTCATGAGTCAGTAAGTACTCATCCCCTTTGTTATGGCAAGCCTAAATAAGTTTATGGGTAAATATTTGCTTAACACGTCACATAATAAGTTGCATGGACTAATAACTGTGCAGTAATAGTGTTTAACATGGTTTTTGAATGACTACCTCATCTCTGTACCCCACACACAAGTATCTTTAAGGTCCCTCATCAAGCAGTGAATTTCAAACACACAAAGACCAGGGAGGTTTTCCAATGTCTCGCAAAGAAGGGCACCTATTGGTAGATCATTAAAATATCCCTTTGAGCATGGTGAAGTTAATAATTACACTTTGTATGGTGTATTAATATACCCAGTCATTACAAAGATACAGGCATGCCCCCTAAATCAGTTGCCAGAGAGGAAGGAAACCGCTCAGGGATTTCACCATGAGGCCAATGGTAACTTTAATACAGTTACAGAGTTGAATTGCTGTGATAGGAGAAAACTTAGGATGGATCCACAACATTGTTGTTACTCCACAACACTACCCTAATTGGCAGAATGAAAAGAATGAAGACTGTACAGAATACAAATATTCCTAAACATGCATCCTGTTTGCAACAAGTCACTAAAATAATACTGCAAACAAAATTAATACAAAGTATTAAGTTTGGGACAAATCCAATACAACACGTTACTGAGTACCACTCTCCATATGTTCAACCATATTGGTGGCTGCATTATGTTATGTGTATGCTTGTTATCGTTAAGGACTGGGGAGAATGGGGAGAAGACATTGAATGTTCCAGAGTGGCTGAATTACAGTTTTGACTTAAATTGGCTTGAAAATCTATGGCAAGACCTGAAAATGGTTGTCTAGCAATGATCAACAATCAATTTGACAGAGCTTGAAGAATTCTGAAAAGAATAATGGAAAATGTTGCACAATCCTTAAAGACTTACCAAGAAAGACTTACAGGTGTAATTGCTGCCAAAGGTGCTATTACAAAGTATTGACTCAGGGGTGTGAATATATATGTAAATGAGATATTTTGTATTTCATTTTCAAACAAATTGCTAACATTTCTAAAAACATGTTTTCACCTTGTCATTATGGAGTATTGTGTGTAGATGGGTGAGAGAAAAAATATATTTAATCAATTTTGAATTCAGGCTGTAACACAAAACGTGCAATATGTCTAGGGATATGAATAGTTTCTGAAGGCACTACACTTTGCAGAACAAGTGACCTAGGAAAATAGGGTCTTTGCAGATACTTACAATGCAACAAACTGCACCTTGAATGACCTTGGGCAATAATAATCATCATTAGTAACCAAAATGAATATTAACACAGTGTTTTACGTAACTGGCAAGGCACAGGTTGTTCCCGTACCGAATGCAATAAGGAACAATTCTATTGCTTCTCCTGTTCTCTAGCTTCTGGTGACATTTGCCATGTATAAAATATGGCCCAGGATTAGCATCCCCCCTCTCTCCCTCCCCTACAGGCCAAAGCCATTTCCTACCATGATTAATTTCATTGTTGCTTGGGATATTATTATTCACTTATTTGGTTCGACTGGTGGCTGAGTTCCATAGCAATTTTATAATTCAGGTTAGGTTGCAGCAGGGAGGATTTTTAGGTCTGCGTCACAATCCTATTTCCTACATAGTGTACTTTCTTTGACCATGCAGAGCCCTTATGGGCCCTGGTCAAAAGTAGTGGGGCCCGGCCTAGGAAGGGAGGCCGTATACACCATTTTTTTCTCTTTCTTCTCTCTCTCTCTCTCTCCCTAAATAAAGGAATGTCAACGGGGTGTTGCTGTATATAATGTGAGCCATATTCCTGTAAAGCTCAGAGAGGATCTCATGACAAATTAAGTAGAAGTGCTGTGGTTACAGGTTCACCTGCCTCATCTGAAGCCTCTTCGTTTAGGGTGCTGCTATAGGCCACCAAGTGCAAACTGTCAGTATCTGGAAAATATGTGTGTGATGCTAACAGAGAAATATGTTTTCTTGGTGACCTGAACATCGACTGGTTATCATCTAAGTGTCCTCTCAAGATGAAGCTTCTTATTGTTACTAATGCCAACCTGGTCTCAGAGCATTTCATATTATTCTATACGTAAATCCTAGACACCATATTTATTATGAAAGGTTCTATAGATAAAGTCTGTCATCATTATCATTCCTGCCGTTATTGTATGTCCACTTATTTTATGAACACAACAATTAATTCTAGGTATTAATGGGTATGAGCACAATGGATTAAAATGTCACCATCGTCTCCTGCATGGATGCATCCCAAATGGCACCCTATTCCCTACATAGTGCACTACTCTTGACCAGTGCCCTAGGGAATAGGGTGCCATTTTGGGATGCAACTATGTTATGGAGCTAGAGTGCCCGTGCAACATTAGGCAGGTATTGTGTTATTTCACAGGCTCTCCTCTCTTATAATAGAAGTCACTGCACTGCCATGAGATATGGCAGGAAGAGCTTGAGAAAACATTAATTGGGAGCCTGTCAGTGCAAACTGGAGAAAAAGTCAGTCTCCTATTCTATCACTGCCTTATCAGCCAGAAGGAAGGAAGATCTGTCTGAGGCCTGTCATTAAAATAGGCTCAGCGTTTTATTAAAGATTGTTGTGTGCTAAATCTCAAGGTCTAGTCAATGGCAGCAGACAAATTAAATGAAAATATCCTCCTGGCCCATCTTCAGTCGGTGGAGACTGGAGAGATAGTGTTCCTGTCGCTGCAGTACAGAAGGAGACTGTTTATAATGGGGACATCATGCATCATCTGTATGCTTTTCCTTCTGTGTCCCAAGTTACCCCCTATTCCCTTATATAGTGCATTAATTTTGCCAGAGGCCACCTGGAGATAGAGTTCATGTCATCAGAAGACTGAGCTAGAATAATCTGGGTTTCACATCATTGGGTTTCTATTAGGGCTGTCAAACAACATAGTTATTGTTTAATTAATTTGTAGGATTTGCTGTGATTAATCACAATTAAACGCAAATTAAGAAATTGCTCAAATTGAGACATATTTTAAGATTTTGTTTTATACAAAAAGCATTACAAGAATATTGACTTCTTGATTTGGTCCAAAATAATGGTCAGCAAAATCAGGTAAAATCATAAAGCACACTTTCTTTAACCTCACTTGTTTTGACATTGCGTTGTTGCTTTTAGATGATGTATTGTGTATGTTCTAAGTGTATTTTGAACGCATTCAGACAAATGCGATTAATCACGGTATATATTTTTTTCTGCTATGAAATTACAAAAAGTCGACTTGGGTTAACGAATGAACTCTGACAGCCTTTGTTTTAATATATTTTCCCCCATGAAATCTCACACACAGTTCAGATGTTCTTATTAATCTTATGAAGCTTGGTAACAAGGACGAGTCCAATTTGTTGCGATTGTTTTCCTCATTGAAATTTATTGAGACTCACCTGATGATGTCGTTAAATTTAAATTACATTTGTCAGGGCCTCCCGAGTGGCGCAGAGGTCTAAGGCACTGCATCGCAGTGTTAGCTGCGTCACTACAGATCCTGGTATGACACCGGTCTGTGTTGAAGGTGGCGCACAACTGGCCCAGCGTCGCCTGGGTTAGGGGAGGGTTTAGCCGGCCAGGATGTTCTTGTCCTATCGCGCTCTAGCGACTCCTGTGACATTTCGACCGCATGCACGCTGACATGGTCACCAGGTGTAAGGTGTTCGCTCTGACATATTGGTGTGGCTGGCTTCTGGGTTAAGTGAGCAATCCGGAAATGTGATTAAGACATCAAGAGCGAGCTAGGACGAACTTAGTCAATATAACTATTTGTTTAGCACTTTTGAAATGTACAGCGACATAATTCAGAATATGGGACGTTCTTACCCCATGTACACCAAGTCAGGGATATAAGCAGACAATGAAAGCTCTTACAAAATGTAAGAGATTATAGGCTACATGTGCACCACCAAGTCAGAACAGTAGGCGAAATTAAGAGGGGTAAATGGACCAAATGATTAGGGTGAGGCACATGGGCTACTGACATCTTACTACACAGCATACACTTAATATTACTTTCTTAGCTACAGTATACATATCTCCCTGGCATATTATATTGTGTATGCAGCAGCACACAATACATTTTGGACACCTTGAGCTTTGCTCACTTGAACAGGAAGCTGGCACGGCGGTCCTTCGTGAGCAAATTTAGTCATCAAAGTCTGGAATTCTCTGGATTGATTGTGCTTTCAAAACAAGTAGGAACTCTGGGAAAAAACAAGGTTGAATCATGATGACGTCGTTGATCTTCAAGTCGTAGCTCAGAAAGAGTTCAGATTTACAATTCCGAGTTGGATGACCGTTCAAACCGTATTTTCCCAGTCGGAGTGTTTTTGTTCCCAACTTCCCAGTTGTCTTGAACTCACTGAAGTCAAGTTTTCACAGTTCCGAGTTAACAGTTGTTTTGAGTGCGGGACAAATCATGCTTCATTGACAGCATGGCCATGTTGAATGTTCATAATTTTAAACTTGGAAAAGAATAGCAGGCTTGTGATTGTCACTGATGCCACAGTCACTGATCCCTTCCAAACCACTTATTGTTGAATTTCCGATTTCCAACTTGTTGTGTAATGTTTATGTCCAATAGCCGAAGAGCACCGATACATTTTCTCTATGATTTCTCTTAATTATTTCTCTTAATTTGACAAGGATTAAAATGTATTTTCCAGTAGGTTGTCAACTTGATTCATGATGATGACTGCTAGCTAAGATTTTGATGATGTTGACATGATCAATCCACTCAAAGCTACTGGAGATATGTCTTGATTTGGCGTTTTATCTGTGGCCAATGACCTTGTGCCTTCTTGGATGGGCACTTCTACTGTAACTCTATGGCAGCACCCAAGGGGCTAGAATCTACCCTTAGACATGGTGGTGACGTAGTGTCCCCATGAGTTACAGAACACTGAGCCAATCACGGCGCAACACTCCGTATTTTCTGCTGCTTGCCCCACCACCACCACCACCACCACCACCACCACCACCACCACCACCACCACCACCACCACCACCACCACCACCACCACCACCACCACCACCACCACCACCACCACCACCACCACCACCACCACAGAAAGCACTCGGCTAGGCTGAAACACTGCCTTTCTTGAGCTGCCTTAATCAAGAAAATAAAAAAGAGACCATGTTTGTATGCAGCTTTATTAACTAAATGTTTTACATTGTTTGCAAACTGATATGTGACACTTATTAATAAGGCTGTTTTTTTGTTGCTAAAAATATGGGGCTCAATATGGGGCACCTGCCCTGAATGGCGGGTCGCCCCTGGGTGGAACATAAGATACTACAGTTTTTAACGTCCTGTTGGTAGGATAGTCTCGAACGGAGCTCATTCAGTTTATTCGCTGGTGGTTGCAATTTAGCCAATTGAACGGATGGTACCCACTCGCAGACTAATTCTCACAAGTCACCCCGATCTCCGCTGCCTGTACCTCTGTCCTTTCGACATACTAATGACAGGGATAGTGGCCTGTTCTCGGAGAAACAGTATATCCTTTGCGTCAGACTCATTAAAGAAAAATCTTCATCCAGTTCGAGGTGAGTAATCAATGTTCTGATATCCCGAAGCTCTTTTCGGTCATAAGAGACAGTAGCAGCAACATTATGTACAAAATAAGTCACAAACAATGCAAAAGAACCACACAAAATAACACAGTTGGTTAGGAGCCGGTAAAACGGCAGCCATCCCCTCCAGAGCCATTGTGGACCATTGACATTCGATGTCAATACAGATTTCTGTTCCCAAAACTAAAATCTGTTATGTACAGAGTGCACTAAGTTTTGTAGACTTGACCCTTTGGCAAAGTTCCCAGAATTGTATTGTTTAGATGTCAGATATAAGTATTATTTAGAAAAGTTGACAGAATTAGCATGTCTTAGTCTTCCTTTGAAACAATCGGAATCTACATTCCCGTACACACTGTACATACAGTACACATACAGTACCTTACTAGTCCTATCACCCTGCCTTGAAGATTATGGTTAGCAGTGGTCAGAGGACTGATTTAAACTGGGGAGGGTCACTCAGGGAGCATCCGTGTTTGATGCAGGCGAGACTGCTGACCTATGTGGTAAACTGGTTTAAATTTTTCCTAAGAGATGCTTTGAAGTCGTCTGCAGAGGAAGTTGTTTGTATCAGTTTTTAACGATCACTCAGAGCCAGGGCTGAGAAACAAGTGAAGATCAGACGTGGCTCTTATGCACAGGCTTTGAAGTGTTAGTATCCTTGTAGCTGGAGAATACTTCTCAACATTGTTTTGGATGGGTTCTTATGTTACACAATACTTGAAGATTAGGTTTTATTCTGAATGATATTCTAGAACAAAATTAAATTCTGTATTTAATTAAGGGCCGTGTTCTGTTAAACAAATCTCTCATCACTGTGCAATTTTTAAGCCCCCCAAATCTTTGGGTGTGTCCCAAATTACACCATATTCTATCTCTCTAAAAGTTTGTGCCGGTGACCATTGCAGATTTTTTTCTCATCTAGTTGTTTTGGGGTCTTTTTTAATATATTTTTTTACACATGTAGCATTTTTTTGGTGTTTTGTCACGAGCCAAAGGGGGTAGTTAACTACTTAACTCCTCTATTAACCCATTACTGTAATCTATAGATATTCAATGGGGAGGTAAAACCAAGTTTTGTTTGGGCATTCACATAGATCTCAAAGGACTCAAAAGTTAGCTTTGTTCAGCACCTTTGTTTGAAGTTGGCAACTTGACATCAGCAACAAAGGAGGGAGGGAGAGATACATCGAGCAGTTGTGTTTAAAGGTTGCATCTGCACACTATCTGAATTTAGATATTTTTCTGTTAAAATTGGTGTTCCTACCATCCACCTCTCAGTCCTATACCTCAAATACAAAACATTTTTGCCTGTCTTCTGGGCGAAAAATGGCTTGATGTCTAAACTGTTACTCACTGATGAGGCATTCAGCTATTGGTTGACTGATGGATGGATTTGTATTTGATTTTTTTTATGGATCCCCATTAGCTGCTGCCAGGGTCCAGCAAAATTAAGGCAGTTATATATTAAGTGTGTGCCTTCGGGCCTCTACTCTACTACAACATATCTACAACACAAAATACATGTATGTGTATGTTTGTGTTGCTTCACTATCCTGCTGTATTTTTTTATCTGTTTTTTAAAATACATTTTTACTGCTTGCATGAGTTAATTGATGTGGATTAGAATTCCATGTAGTCATGGCTCTATGTAGTACTGTGCTGGTCCCATTGTCTGTTCAGGACTTGGGGAATTTGAAGAGACCTTTGGTGGCATGTCTTGTGGGGTATGCATGGGTCAAATCAAATCAAATCAAATCAAATTTTATTTGTCACATACACATGGTTAGCAGATGTTAATGCGAGTGTAGCGAAATGCTTGTGCTTCTAGTTCCGACAATGCAGTGATAACCAACAAGTAATCTAACTAACAATTCCAAAACTACTGTCTTATACACAGTGTAAGGGGATAAGGAACATGTACATAAGGATATATGAATGAGTGATGGTACAGAGCAGCATACAGTAGATGGTATCGAGTACAGTATATACATATGAGATGAGTGTGTAGACAAAGTAAACAAAGTGGAATAGTTAAAGTGGCTAGTGATACATGTGTTACATAAGGATGCAGTCGATGATGTAGAGTACAGTATATACATATGCATATGAGATGAATAATGTAGGGTAAGTAACATTATATAAGGTAGCATTGTTTAAAGTGGCTAGTGATATATTTACATCATTTCCCATCAATTCCCATTATTAAAATGGCTGGAGTTGGGTCAGTGTCAATGACAGTGTGTTGGCAGCAGCCACTCAGTGTTAGTGGTGGCTGTTTAACAGTCTGATGGCCTTGAGATAGAAGCTGTTTTTCAGTCTCTCGGTCCCAGCTTTGATGCACCTGTACTGACCTCGCCTTCTGGATGATAGCGGGGTGAACAGGCAGTGGTTCGGGTGGTTGATGTCCTTGATGATCTTTATGGCCTTCCTGTAACAACGGGTGGTGTAGGTGTCCTGGAGGGCAGGTAGTTTGCCCCCGGTGATGCGTTGTGCAGTCCTCACTACCCTCTGGAGAGCCTTACGGTTGAGGGCGGAGCAGTTGCCGTACCAGGCGGTGATACAGCCCGCCAGGATGCTCTCGATTGTGCATCTGTAGAAGTTTGTGAGTGCTTTTGGTGACAAGCCAAATTTCTTCAGCCTCCTGAGGTTGAAGAGGCGCTGCTGCGCCTTCTTCACGACGCTGTCAGTGTGAGTGGACCAATTCAGTTTGTCTGTGATGTGTATGCCGAGGAACTTAAAACTAGCTACCCTCTCCACTACTGTTCCATCGTTGTGGATAGGGGGGTGTTCCCTCTGCTGTTTCCTGAAGTCCACAATCATCTCCTTAGTTTTGTTGACGTTGAGTGTGAGGTTATTTTCCTGACACCACACTCCGAGGGCCCTCACCTCCTCCCTGTAGGCCGTCTTGTCGTTGTTGGTAATCAAGCCTACCACTGTTGTGTCGTCCGCAAACTTGATGATGGGTGTTCAACATGTCAATACCTCTCACAAATACAAGTAGTGATGAAGTCAATCTCTCTTCCATTTTGAGCCAGGAGAGATTGACATGCATATTATTAATGGTAGCTTTCTGTGTACATCCAAGGGACAGCTGTGTTGTCCTGTTCTGAGTGACACCTTGTTCCCTTTATATTGCACTACTTTTGATCAGGGACAATAGGGCTCAGGTCAGAATAGTGCATTATGGAATAGAGTGCCATTTGGGATGGAGGCAGACTGTATTAGAAACTTGAAGCATGACTTCACATGCAGAGTGAATGTGACTCTCAATAAAATGGTAATAGAAGTCACTGTCACTATGCTCATTGGAAGAGGGTGGTCAGTGTGGCAGTGTGCCACCCATGGCGTATATTTCTTCCAGCCAGGTCACCCGTGAAACAAGTCAGTATTCGACATCCCTCTACTGTATGTCTGAGGACGTTGGGAGATTATGTGGAAACCTACCACTAGGGGCAACAACGAGCGCTGTTACCTTCAAGTACAGTGCCTTGCGAAAGTATTCCGCCCCCTTGAACTTTGCGACCTTTTGCCACATTTCAGGCTTCAAACATAAAGATATAAAACTGTATTTTTTTGTGAAGAATCAACAACAAGTGGGACACAATCATGAAGTGGAACGACATTTATTGGATATTTCAAACTTTTTTAACAAATCAAAAACTGAAAAATTGGGCGTGCAAAATTATTCAGCCCGTTTACTTTCAGTGCAGCAAACTCTCTCCAGAAGTTCAGTGAGGATCTCTGAATGATCCAATGTTGACCCAAATGACTAATGATGATAAATACAATCCACCTGTGTGTAATCAAGTCTCAGTATAAATGCACCTGCACTGTGATAGTCTCAGAGGTCCGTTAAAAGCGCAGAGAGCATCATGAAGAACAAGGAACACACCAGGCAGGTCCGAGATACTGTTGTGAAGAAGTTTAAAGACGGATTTGGATACAAAAAGATTTCCCAAGCTTTAAACATCCCAAGGAGCACTGTGCAAGCGATAATATTGAAATGGAAGGAGTATCAGAACACTGCAAATCTACCAAGACCTGGCCGTCCCTCTAAACTTTCAGCTCATACAAGGAGAAGACTGATCAGCGATGCAGCCAAGAGGCCCATGATCACTCTGGATTTACTGCAGAGATCTACAGCTGAGGTGGGAGACTCTGTCCATAGGACAACAATCAGTCGTATATTGCACAAATCTGGCCTTTATGGAAGAGTGGCAAGAAAAAAGCCATTTCTTAAAGATATCCATAAAAAGTGTCATTTAAAGTTTGCCACAAGCCACCTGGGAGACACACCAAACATGTGGAAGAAGGTGCACTGGTCAGATGAAACCAAAATTGAACTTTTTGGCAAAAATGCAAAATGTTATGTTTGGCGTAAAAGCAACACAGCTCATTTTTATTTTATTTTTTAATTTCACCTTTATTTAACCAGGTAGGCTAGTTGAGAACAAGTTCTCATTTGCAACTGCGACCTGGCCAAAATAAAGCATAGCAGTGTGAACAGACAACACAGAGTTACACATGGAGTAAACAATTAACAAGTCAATAACACAGTAGAAAAAAATGGGCAGTCTATATACAATGTGTGCAAAAGGCATGAGGGGGTAGGCGAATAATACAATTTTGCAGATTAACACTGGAGTGATAAATGATCAGATGGTCATGTACAGGTAGAGATATTGGTGTGCAAAAGAGCAGAAAAGTCAATAAATAAAAAACAGTATAAAAACAGTATGGGAATGAGGTAGGTGAAAATGGGTGGGCTATTTACCAATAGACTATGTACAGCTGCAGCGATCGGTTAGCTGCTCAGATAGCTGATGTTTGAAGTTGGTGAGGGAGATAAAAGTCTCCAACTTCAGCGATTTTTGCAGTTCGTTCCAGTTACAGGCAGCAGAGTACTGGAACGAAAGGCGGCCAAATGAGGTGTTGCCTTTAGGGATGATCAGTGAGATACACCTGCTGGAGCGCGTGCTACGGATGGGTGTTGCCATCGTGACCAGTGAACTGAGATAAGGCGGAGCTTTACCTAGCATGGACTTGTAGATGACCTGGAGCCAGTGGGTCTGGCGACGAATATGTAGTGAGGGCCAGCCGACTAGAGCATACAAGTCGCAGTGGTGGGTGGTATAAGGTGCTTTAGTGACAAAACGGATGGCACTGTGATAGACTGCATCCAGTTTGCTGAGTAGAGTGTTGGAAGCCATTTTGTAGATGACATCGCCGAAGTCGAGGATCGGTAGGATAGTCAGTTTTACTAGGGTAAGCTTGGCGGCGTGAGTGAAGGAGGCTTTGTTGCGGAATAGAAAGCCGACTCTTGATTTGATTTTCGATTGGAGATGTTTGATTTGAGTCTGGAAGGAGAGTTTGCAGTCTAGCCAGACACCTAGGTACTTATAGATGTCCACATATTCAAGGTCGGAACCATCCAGGGTGGTGATGCTAGTCGGGCATGCGGGTGCAGGCAGCGATCGGTTGAAAAGCATGCATTTGGTTTTACTCGCGTTTAAGAGCAGTTGGAGGCCACGGAAGGAGTGCTGTATGGCATTGAAGCTCGTTTGGAGGTTAGATAGCACAGTGTCCAATGGGCCAAAAGTATATAGAATGGTGTCGTCTGCGTAGAGGTGGATCAGGGAATCGCCCGCAGCAAGAGCAACATCATTGATATATACAGAGAAAAGAGTCGGCCCGAGAATTGAACCCTGTGGCACCCCCATAGAGACTGCCAGAGGACCGGACAGCATGCCCTCCGATTTGACACACTGAACTCTGTCTGCAAAGTAATTGATGAACCAGGCAAGGCAGTCCTCCAAAAAACCGAGGCTATTGAGTCTGCCGATAAGAATATGGTGATTGACAGAGTCAAAAGCCTTGACGAGGTCGATGAAGACGGCTGCACAGTACTGTCTTTTATCGATGGCGGTTATGATATCGTTTAGTACCTTGAGTGTAGCTGAGGTGCACCCGTGACCGGCTCGGAAACCAGATTGCACAGCGGAGAAGGTACCGTGGGATTCGAGATGGTCAGTACCTGTTTGTTGACTTGGCTTTCGAAGACCTTAGATTGGCAGGGCAGGATGGATATAGGTCTATAACAGTTTGGGTCCAGGGTGTCTCCCCCTTTGAAGAGGGGGATGACTGCGGCAGCTTTCCAATCCTTGGGGATCTCAGACGATATGAAAGAGAGGTTGAACAGGCTGGTAATAGGGGTTGCGACAATGGTGGCAGATAGTTTCAGAAATAGAGGGTCCAGATTGTCAAGCCCAGCTGATTTGTACGGGTCCAGGTTTTGCAGCTCTTTCAGAACATCTGCTATCTGGATTTGGCTAAAGGAGAACCTGGAGAGGCTTGGGCGAGGAGCTGCGGGGGGGGCAGAGCTGTTGGCCGAGGTTGGAGTAGCCAGGCGGAAGGCATGGCCAGCCGTTGAGAAGTGCTTATTGAAGTTTTCGATAATCATGAATTTATCGGTGGAGACCGTGTTACCTAGCCTCAGTGCAGTGGGCAGCTGGGAGGAGGTGCTCTTGTTCTCCATGGACTTCACAGTGTCCCAGAACTTTTTGGAGTTGGAGCTACAGGATGCAAACTTCTGCCTGAAGAAGCTGGCCTTAGCTTTCCTGACTGACTGCGTGTATTGGTTCCTGACTTCCCTGAACAGTTGCATATCACGGGGGCTATTCGATGCTATTGCAGTCCGCCACAGGATGTTTTTGTGCTGGTCGAGGGCAGTCAGGTCTGGAGTGAACCAAGGGCTGTATCTGTTCTTGGTTCTGCATTTTTTGAACGGAGCATGCTTATCTAAAATGGTGAGGATGTTACTTTTAAAGAATGACCAGGCATCCTCAACTGCCCGGATGAGGTCAATGTCCTTCCAGGATACCTGGGCCAGGTCGATTAGAAAGGCAAATCACTCTGAACACACCATCCCCACTGTCAAACATTTTAACCATCTTCAGCAGGGACAGGGAAGATGGTTAAAATTGATGGGAAGATGGATGGAGCCAAATACAGGACCATTCTGGAAGAAAACCTGATGGAGTCTGCAAAAGACCTGAGACTGGGACGGAGATTTGTCTTCCAACAAGACAATGATCCAAAACATAAAGCAAAATCTACAATGGAATGGTTCAAAAATAAACATATCCAGGTGTTAGAATGGCCAAGTCAAAGTCCAGACCTGAATCCAATCGAGAATCTGTGGAAAGAACTGAAAACTGCTGTTCACAAATGCTCTCCATCCAACCTCACTGAGCTCGAGCTGTTTTGCAAGGAGGAATGGGAAACAATGTCAGTCTCTCGATGTGCAAAACTGATAGAGACATACCCCAAGCAACTTACAGCTGTCATCGCAGCAAAAGGTGGCGCTACAAAGTATTAACTTAAGGGGGCTGAATAATTTTGCACGCCCAATTTTTCAGTTTTTGATTTGTTAAAAAAGTTTGAAATATCCAATAAATATTGTTCCACTTCATGATTGTGTCCCACTTGTTGTTGATTCTTCACAAAAAAATACAGTTTTATATCTTTATGTTTGAAGCCTGAAATGTGGCAAAAGGTCGCAAAGTTCAAGGGGGCCGAATACTTTCGCAAGGCACTGTACCTACCCCAACCAGATTCCATGGATTACAGGCAACATTCGCACTGAACTAAAGGGTAGAGCTTCTGCTTTCAAGGAGCGGGACTCTAACCCGGAAGCTTAAAAGAAATCCAGCTATGCCCTCCGACGAACCATCAAACAGGCAAAGTATCAATAAAGGACAAAGATCGAATTGTACTACACTGGCTCTGACGCTTGTTGGATGTGGCAGGGCTTGCAAACCATTACAGACTACAAAGGGAAGTACAGCCGAGAGCTGCCCAGTTACACACGCCTACCAGAATAGTTAAACTACTTCTATGCTCATCTCGAGGCAAATATCACTAAACATGCATGAGAGCACCAGCTGTTCTGGAAGACTGTGTGTTCACACTCTCCCATAGCCAATGTTAGTAATAACTTTAAACAGGTCAACATTCACAAGGCCGCCGGGCCAGATTGATTACCAGGATGTGTACTGTGAGCATGCGCTGACCAACTGGCAAGTGTCTTCACTGACATTTTCAACCTCTCCCTCTCCGAGTCTGTAGACCGCCATAGTTCCTGTGCCCAAGAACACTAAGGTAACCTGAAAAAATGACCCCCGACCTGTAGAACTCACGTTTGTACCCATGAAGTGCTTTGAATGGCTGGTCATGGCTCACATCAACACCATTCTCCTAGAAACCCTATACCCACTCCAATTTGCATTGGACACAGCTCAACACCAAAGTGCCCTCAAAGCTCAACACTTAGCTATGGACCCTGGGACTAAACACCTCCCTCTGCAACTGGATCCTGAGCTTCCTGATGGGCCGCCACCAGGTGGTAAGGGTAGGTAACAACACATCCACCACGCTGATCCTCACACAGGGGCCCCTCAGGGGTGCGTGCTCAGTCCCCTCCTGTACTCCCTGTTCACTCATGACTGCATGGCCAGGCATGATTCCAACACCATCATTAAGTTTGCCGATGACACAACAGTGGTAGGCCTGATCACTGACAACGATGAGACTGCCTATAGGTTGGAGGTCAGAGACCTGACTGTGTGGTGCAAGGACAACAACTTCTCCCTCAACGTGATCAAGACAAATGAGATGACTGTGGACTACAGGAAAAGGAGGACCGAGCACGCCCCCATTCTCAAAGAAGGGGCTGTAGTGGAGCAGGTTGAGAGCTTCATGTTCCTTGGCGTCCACATGACCAACAAACGAACATGGTCCAAGCACACCAAGACAGTCATGAAGAGGGCACGACAAAACATTTTCCCCCCTCAGGTCCTCAGATCCTCAAATGGTTTTACAGCTGCACCATCGAGAGCATCTGACAGGTTGTATCACTGCCTGGTATTGCAACTGCTCGACCTCCAACCGCAAGACACTACAGAGCGTAGTGCATACGACCCAGTACATCACCCGGGCCAAGCTTCCTGCCATCCAGGACCTCTATACCAGGCAGTGTCAGAGGAAGGCCCTAAAAGCCCCCCCCCCCACATTGACTCTGTACCAATACCCCCCTGTATATAGCCTCGCTATTGTTAATTTACTGCTGTTCTTTAATTATTTGTTACTTTTACTTTCATACTTTTACACAATTTGATTTGATTCCAAAGGTTGTAAGTTTCAATGCAGCTATAGATAGATTAAAAAAATATATATTTATGTCTTTTCCTAACCTTTACCTGAACCATTCAGAGCTAAGGTCTAACCTTAAAAATTCAGAGTTAATGCCTAAACTTAACCTTAAACACCTTGAAATATGACGTTTGGAACAACTTCAAAACCTGACATTTAATTCTGATGCGAGACTGTGAGAGCTGGGATATTTCTTCTCATGTGACAGTACACTTTATACAAAGTCAAATGATAAACGGATGCTCTCTCTCTGTCATGTTACAGTACAGCAAAGGATAAGACAGGCAGCTGAATGAGAAACCTGGGTATTGTTTGGCCTTTTTTAGAACAAATACTGTGCTTGATGGATTTGACCTTGGTTGACCTTACAGAGTTGTATTGTGTTTTCCAACTAGTAGCAGAAAATAAGAAAGTGTATTTGAACTCTGAAGCGGTCCTCTCTTCCTCCCTTGTCATCCTTGTGTGTGCAGACCCTAGTGTATATTACTACCTAGTTGCTCTTTTACATGCATTTTACAGACAAAATACATCATTCAAAAGTGGTTACAGTACATGGCTCCTGGCAAGACTTATTTTCAATCAGCCTCCATTTGGCCCAATACCTAAGAGCATTTAATCACAAACCACTTTGATTTGTGAGTGTATGTAAGGAGAGGGTAGCAGTTCTACATAATTTGCCTTGAGGGTAGACCAATGCAATTGAGCACTATTTTCACTAATAATAAAACAGCTTGTTACACTAAGACTACTTACAAAAACTACAGAATGCTGATGAGATACAACCCCAGAGCTCATGCTCCTTCAGTTTAGTATGGGTTGTTTGTGTTTGGAACCAGACCTGTGAAAGGTTTCGCTCCCAAGTGGTGCAGTGGTCTAAGGCGCACAATTGGCCCAGCGTCGTCTGAGTTTGGCCAGTGTAGGCCGTCATTGTAAATAAGAATTTGTTCTTAACTGACTTGCCTAGTTAAATAATGGCGAACAATGACACACTGTATGTCTCTCTCATAGAGTATATTATTGCATGTTATGTGGCAGCCAGTATCACAGGATAGCATTGAGGTGTTTTAAAAAAGAACAATATCCACAATAAATTGACAACATTAAATCAATTGCATTTGTGACCAGATGCATTCTATGGAATGGAATTCCCACACTGTGCTTCCATGTTTTCTTTTCTTGCATATACCTTTTCCCTTTGTCAGCAAGGTAACTGACATCTTTGTCATTGTTCAGTAGCCTGGCTCAGCATCAGAACATCATGTTCTCTGTGCAAGCCCAGAGAGAGTAAAAAGTCATGAGGACGAGGAGCTCCACATCTGGGCTTGTTATCTGCTCACAATACATTAAACCTATGTAATTAAAACTGTCATATGTGAAGCTGGGACAAACATATATATGTGTTACAACTTTCTCGGTCCCTGTGAATGCGTGGCCCCTTGACATAGGATCTCCTGAGATCACGTGATTTTATGTGAAGTTAGTGTGACACAAAAGTTCAACATGTGATACCATGAAACTACACGTGACATTTGAAAACCCATTTGTTGTTGAGAACATTTTCAGGACATTGTTTCATGGTCCCCTGGATTACTTGGGACCCAATCTCACTTCAGATTAGAACTCACAGCCTCTTGGTCACTAGGTACCTTAAATTTCTGCAATTCCAAATAAAACCCAACTTTGACAAATTATCACCAGACCATGTTTTTCTCCATTAGGAGAGGACGAAGGTTGCAGACCACTGAATCTACTGAATCGTTTAACCATACCACGTGCTTAAACTCTTAGACTATCGATACTGACAGAATAAGAACAAGTCTTTGATATTAATTACTAGTCTGCAGCTAGGAATTCATTGAACGTGAAGAACGACAACCGCCTAAACATCCATTCTACAACAACATGAATGAATGTCACTCCGAACTATCCACTATAACCACGACAGAGAGATAGATGGACAATTCTACAAAAGAAACAAACTTTTCAACAGCAATCAAGACGACACACTGAGCGTAAATATATATATTCATTGCAGTTGTTTCCGAATGAGTGAGCGTTCATGTGCAAAGGATTACCATTTCAATTGTTATAATTATCAACTCTGTCCACCAACTTTATTGTCCATCCAGGATAGACACTTTTCTTTGGCATCACCTTCCATTAAAAGGATCACATACAGATACATTCTCACATCATACACATTTACACTAAGAACATAGAGGACATTAATACATTCACTCACAACCGACTGCTGTCCCAGATAAGTACATAGATAAGTACATACAGTGCAAAGAAAAAGTATGTGAACCCTTGGATTTAATGACTGGCTGACCTTGCTTTGGCAGCAATAAACGTTTTCTGCAGTTGTGGATCAGACCTGCACAATGGTCAGGAGGAATTTCGGACCATTCCTCTTTGCAAAACTGTTTCAGTCGAGCAAAATTCTTGGGATGTCTGGTGTGAACTGCTCTCTTGTGGTCATGCCTCTGGTGTGAACTGCTCTCTTGAGGTTATGCCACAGCATCTCAATCGGGTTGAGATCAGGACTCTGACTGGGCCACTCTAGAAGGCGTATATTCATCTGTTGAAGCCACTCTGTTGTTGATTTACTTCTGTGTTTTGGGTCGTTGTCCTGTTGCATTACCCAACTTCTGTTGAACTTCAATTGCTGGACAGATAGCCTAACATTATCCTGCAAAATGTCTTGGTAGACTTGGGAATTCATTTTTCTGTCGATGATAGCAAGCAGTCCAGGCCCTGAGGCAGCAAAGCTCCCTCCACCATACTTTACAGTTTGGATGAGGTTTTAATGTTGGTGTGCTGTGCCTTTTTTTCTCCACACATAGTGTTGTGTGGTCCTTCCAAACAACCCAACTGTAGATTCATCTGTCCACAGAATATTTTGCCAGTCTCGCTGCGGAACATCCAGGTGCACTTTTGAAAACTTCAGATGTGCTGCAATGTTTTTTTGGACAGCAGTGGCTTCTTCCGTGGTGTCCTACCATGAACACCATTCTTGTTTTGTGTTTTACGTATCGTAGACTCTCCATGTTAGCATGTTCCAGAGATTTCTGAAAATCTTTAGCTGATTTCTTTTGTTCAAGGCATGGTTCACATCAGGCAATGCTTCTTGTGAATTGCAAACTCAAATTTTGTGAGTGTTTTTAATAGCGCAAAGCAGATCTAACCAACATCTCCAATCTCGTCTCATTGATTGGACTCCAGGTTAGCTGACTCCTGACTCCAATAAGCTTTTGGAGAAGTCATTAGCCTAGTGGTTCACATACGTTTTCCAACCTACACTGTGAATGTTTAAATTATGTTTTCAATATAGACAAGAAAAATACAATAATTGTGTGTTATTAGTTTAACCTGTTACTCCTACCCCCTACTTTTTCGAACATTCTGTTAAAAATCGTGCAACATTTCAGCACCCTGCTACTCATGTCAGGAATATAGTATATGCATATGATTAGTATGTGTGGATAGAAAACACTCAGACGTTTATAAAACTGGTTAAATCATGGCTGTGACTATAACAGAACGTGCGTTTCATCGAAAAGTGCAGGAAAATCTGATCACTGAAAATGGGAAAATATATCCATGCGCCACTTCAACCCATTGTTAAACGTGAACCACATTAAATGGGGCCGAGGTTGCAATACCTACAGCTTCCACACGATGTCAACAGTCTTGTCATTTGCCTACGATTAGTTTCTTGGTCAAACAGACACAAAGCAGCGCAGTTCTTCCGGTCTCCGACCGGATATTTTGGTTGAGATTTACCCGGACATTATTTCCAGACGTACAGCTATAGAATATACATCGCCTCTTGATCAATTTGATCGCTTATTAACGTTTACTAATACCTAAAGTTGCATTACAAAAGTATTTCGAAGTGTTTTGTGAAAGTTTATCGTCGACTTTTTTAATTTAAAAAGATGACGTTACGTTATAAAACGCTATTTTTTCCGTTGATCACACAGTCTTCATAGATCGATATCTAGGCTATATATGGACCGATTTAATCGAAAAAAAAGACCCAATAGTGATGTTTATGGGACATCTAGGAGTGCCAACAAAGAAGATGGTCAAAGGTAATGAATGTTTTATATTTTATTTGTGCGTTTTGTGTAGCGCCGACTATGCTAATTATTTTGTTTTACGTCCCCTGCGGGTCTTTTGGGGTGTTACATGCTATCAGATAATAGCTTCTCATGCTTTCGCCGAAAAGCATTTAAAAAATCTGACTTGTTGCCTGGATTCACAACGAGTGTAGCTTTAATTCAGTACCCTGCATGTGTATTTTAATGAACGTTTGAGTTTTAACGAGTGCTATTAGCATTTAGCGTAGCGCATTTGCATTTCCAGATGTCTAGATGGGACGCCTGCGTGTCAGGTAGGAGCAAGAGGTTAAGCACTCTATGTTTGTCTATTCTTGTGACTAAGATGAAGATCAGATTAAATTTCATTACCAATTTATGCTGAAATCTAGGTAATTCCAAAGGGTTCACACACTTTTTCTTGCCACTGTATACTGATACAATGCACTATGTATTTAGTAGTCCAACAGCACAAGGAACAAATTCATGTTTGAACACGTGCTTCTTGACCATGGGCATTCTGAAGCGCCGGCAAGAGGGAAGCCTCTCAAACAGAGGGTGGGAGTGGTCGCCAACGACAGCGTAGTGCCTTCTTTTTGGTAGCCTTGTGGAACAGACTGCTCAAATGGGCCTGTGGTTGACCAATTGCTTTACTTGCTGTGTTTACTATTCTAGTCACCCCGCTAAGATTACCAAACCAAACGGTCATATTGAACGTGAGGATGCTCTCCACCAAGCTGCTGTACACCCTTCAGAACATCCTGGCTGACCCCAAACCCCTTCAATTTCCTGATTAAAATCAGGCGCTGGCTTGCTTTAAAAATATATATAATCTGCATTCTCTGTAAAACTCAGCTTGTTATCAATTTGTGTCCCTAGGTATTTTAAACACTCACCCACCTCTACTGGTTGGTTGTTCAGAGAGAGTGGTTGGGACATTGGTAAGTTGTTGCCATTGATGATCTACTCTGTCTCTTCCACATTGATGTGGAGGGAACTTGACCGGCACCATTCTTGAAGGTTGTTGGTCTGTTTGAAATAGCTGTCCCCACCTGACGTAACATCTTTAAAAAAAAGTCCTACCAGAGCCATGTCATCCGCGTACTTGAAAAGGCTCACAATGTTTCCTTGCATCTTCATATCATTAGTGTTAATAGACAACACCAATGGTGAAAGGACACACCCCTGGGGAACCCCTGTGTTCAGGGTCAGTTCATCAGAGAGGGCCCCATTTATGAGGACCCTCAGTTAAAAAGTCCTTGATCCAACCTGCGAGGCCTCCGTTGACATTCGGGTTCAGTAATAATTTCAGCAGTGTATGTATTTGCATTGTATTGACGGCTGAACTAAAATCAATATATAAAATGTGTGTGCATATGATTTTGCATGTTGAAGGTGATTAGACACCATGTTGACCAAGGTCAGGGTAACATCCTCAGTCCCCCTCTGTGCCTTATAGGCAAACTGTAATGGTCCAGTTGATCTGCTACGGAAAGGGTAAGGTGCTTATTAACAACCCATTCCCTGCATTTGTCCAAAAGGGGCGTGAGGGCCTCAGGAGAAAGTCATTTTATGATTTGGCCCCTGACTGCTTAGGCACCACTGCCTCTGATTGGGAACCATGCCAGGCCAACATAGACATGAAACAACCTAGATTTCCCACCATGGTCACACACCTGGTGCCCAGTCCAGGCACAACGTCCAGTCCCACTCCTTGCAGGAGCCTTCCTATGTGCCGGTGCCCATTCCAGGGACGGCGTCCAGTCCAGCTCCATGGCCAGAGCCTTCTTGAGCGCCGGTGCCCAGTCCGGGTGCGGCGTTCTACCCAGCTCCCTGACCATAGAGAGCCTTTTTATTCTCTATGTTGGTTAGGTCGGGATGTGACTAGGTTGGGTAATCTAGGTTGTTTTATTTCTATGTTGGCCTGGTATGGTTCCCAATCAGAGGCAGCTGTTTAGCATTGTCTCTGATTGGGGATCATATTTAGGCAGCCATTTCCCCACTGTTTTTTTGTGGGAATCTTGTTTATGTGTAGTTGCCTTTGAGCACTCCATAGCTTCATGTTTCGTTTGCTTTTTTTAATTGTTTTGTGCGTTTCATGAAATAAAAGATGTGGAATCTATATCACGCTGCGCCTTGGTCCGAATGTTATTTTGACGATTGTGACAACCGCTCCATACTTTCTGATCTAGTATGTTAATTCTTCAGTGAGTCCTTTTAAGAGGGCGGTTCCATCACGTTTCGATTAATGTCTTTCTCATGCGGACGTGGTTACTGACTTGGCAGAAGTTTTTATGAGACACCATTATCTCATTTAGAAGGCTAAAATCACACTGTTATCTTCACAAGTTTTCCCATATTTAAAAATATAATTTTTACAACATTTAGATGTAATTCTGACTAATACATTGTGAAAGCTCTTAACTTCTTGGCGCACCCATCCCGTTAGCGGGATCATTTTTGTCAACATCCGCTGAATTGCAGAGCACCAAATTCAAATTATATATTTAATTTTCATGAAATCACAAGTGCAGTATAGCAAAACACAGCTAAGCTTGTTGTTAATCCACCTGGTGTGTCAGATACAAAAAAAAGCTTTACAGCGAAAGCAAACCAAGTGTTTATGTAAGGACACCTCTCTCAGTAGACAAAACATTACAAACAGCTAGCACCCACGTAGATTGGTCACAAAAGTCAGAAAACCAATAAAATGAATCGCTTACCTTTGATGATCTTCAGATGTTTGAACTCACGAGACTCCCAGTTACACAATAAATGTTCCTTTTGTTCGATAAAGACTATTTTTGTATCCCAAAACCTCAATTTGTTATAGTTCTTTGGGCAAGAGTCTCTCTATACCACTCAGACATTCCATTCTTGGATACTAAGAGGTAAAGGGAGAAAGTTAGAAACCATTTACGACCGGTCGTTAAGTCATAAAACTGCCCCCACTCCACCTCTTCCTCTCTGGTGGGAGAGAGGGGAGGCTATCTTTGATCCTCACCCAGGAGTGAGGATCAAGTGACAATGTGCTTAACATGTCACATAATAAGTTGCATGGACTCACTATGTGTGCTAGAATAGTGTTTAACATGATTTTTGAATGATTATCTCATCGCTGTACCCCACATATACAATTACAGTATCTGTAAGGTCCCTCAATCGAGCAGTGAATTTCAAAAACAGATACAACCACAAAGACCAGGGATGTTTTCCAATGTCTCGCAAAGGAGGGCATCTATAGGTAGATGGGTAAAAATAAATATTAAAGTAGACATTGAATATCCTTTTGAGCACAGTGAAGTTATTAATTACATTTTGGATGGTGTATCAATACACCCAGACATTACAAAGATAAATACATCCCCCCTAACCCAGTTGCCAGAGAGGAAGGAAACCGCTAAGGGACTTCACTGTGAGACCAATGGTAACTTTAACATAGTTACAGAGTTTAATGGCTGTGATAGGAGAAAACTGAGTATGGATCAACAACATTGTTGTTACTCCACAATACTAACCTAAATGACAGAGTGAAAAGAAGGAAGCTTGTACAGATTAATAATGTTCCAAAACATGCATCCTGTTTGTAACAAGGCACTAAAGTAATACTGAAAATGTGGCAAGCAATTGACTTTTTGTCCCGAATAAAACGTTTTATGTTTGGGGCAAATCTAATACAACACATTACTGAGTACCACTCTCCATATTTTTAAGCATAGTGGTGTCTGCATCATTTTATGGGTATGCTTGTAATCGTTAAGGACTGATGAGTTTTTAAAAGAGAAACGGAATGGAGCTAAATATAGGCAAAATCCTACATGAAAACCAGGTTCAGTCTGCTTTCCACCAGACACTGGGAGATGAATTCAACCATCAGCAGGACAATAACCTAAAACACAAGGCCAAATCTACACTGGATTTGCTTACCAAGAAGACAGTGAATGTTCCTGAGAGACCAAGTTACAGTTATGACTACAATCGACTTGAAAATCAATGGCAAGACCTGGAAATGGTTGTGTAGCAATTATCAACAACCAATCTGACAGAGCTTGAAGATTTTTGGGCTGCGGACTCCTACCTTGCAGGGGTATTTCACATGTATACATTTTGTTTTGGAACACTTCACATGTGATCACATGAAAATCCTGAGGACAATTCTTGAATGTTTGTAAGAGTTTCCCAAGACATTTGTTTTACCACTCGTCAGGGCGTCAGGTGATGGACCCAGATGGTCTCAAACCATCCCAAACCATTATAAGTAAAGTAATGAAATGGTGGTTTTAAAGTCAGTGGGATGCTGTTCAGCTAAAGTATGACCCCACCTGGGATTTGAACTCATAAGCTCTGCATTCCCATACACATTCATTACTTATAATACATCTCAGCACTTAGTAAATCTCGGCACTTATCCTTCTGCACTGTTATTTTAGTTATCAAATAACCTGACTATCCTATTATCATTAATTTAATTTACCTATTTCAGTAATTTGAGGTTTTTCTGTATATTTGCCTAATGTTGGAAGGGCATATTATTCTGTTTTAACGTTGCTCCTGAATCACTATGATAAATGTAAGTGTTGATTTTTAACAAAGCTGAGATTAACTTTGAAGTTCAAAGTGTAGGAATACAGGGAGTGTCAGTTAACAGCAGAGGCATGGTGGCATAGCAGAACAATCAGAATGCTATGAACTAAGAGGTTGTGAGTTCAAATCCCAAATGAGGACTCGTTGACTAATAATTACTGTATAAATAAACATACATTATGTAGTCAAATATGTAATGTTAAAAAAATCACTAGGTGTATCATAGCTACTCTTTTCACATGTGAAGTGTTCCAAAAACATAATTTCACATTAAAGCAAATTATATTACACTATATAAAATAAAATTTTACTGGTCACATGCACCGAAAGGAACAGGTGTAGACTTTACAGTGAAATGCTTACTCATGAGCCCTTCCCAACAATGCAGCGTAAGACACATTTTTGCTAAAGACAAAATAAAATAGTACACAATAAAAACAATAAAGAGGCTATATACAAGGAGTACCAGTACAGAGTCAATGTGCCGGGGTACCAGGTAGTTAAGAGGCTATATACAGGGAGTACCAGCACAGAGTCAATGTGCCGGGGTACCAGGTAGTTAAGAGGCTATATACAAGGAGTACCAGTACAGAGTCAATGTGCCGGGGTACCAGGTAGTTAAGAGGCTATATACAAGGAGTACCAGTACAGAGTCAATGTGCCGGGGTACCAGGTAGTTAAGAGGCTATATACAAGGAGTACCAGTACAGAGTCAATGTGCTGGGGTACCAGGTAGTTAAGAGGCTATATACAAGGAGTACCAGTACAGAGTCAATGTGCCGGGGTACCAGGTAGTTAAGAGGCTATATACAGGGAGTACCAGCACAGAGTCAATGTGCCGGGGTACCAGGTAGTTAAGAGGCTATATACAAGGAGTACCAGTACAGAGTCAATGTGCCGGGGTACCAGGTAGTTAAGAGGCTATATACAGGGAGTACCAGTACAGAGTCAATGTGCCGGGGTACCAGGTAGTTAAGAGGCTATATACAAGGAGTACCAGTACAGAGTCAATGTGCCGGGGTACCAGGTAGTTAAGAGGCTATATACAAGGAGTACCAGTACAGAGTCAATGTGCCGGGGTACCAGGTAGTTAAGAGGCTATATACAGGGAGTACCAGCACAGAGTCAATGTGCCGGGGTATCAGGTAGTTAAGAGGCTATATACAGGGAGTACCAGTACAGAGTCAATGTGCCGGGGTACCAGGTAGTTAAGAGGCTATATACAAGGAGTACCAGTACAGAGTCAATGTGCCGGGGTACCAGGTAGTTAAGAGGCTATATACAAGGAGTACCAGTACAGAGTCAATGTGCCGGGGTACCAGGTAGTTAAGAGGCTATATACAAGGAGTACCAGTACAGAGTCAATGTGCCGGGGTACCAGGTAGTTAAGAGGCTATATACAAGGAGTACCAGTACAGAGTCAATGTGCCGGGGTACCAGGTAGTTAAGAGGCTATATACAAGGAGTACCAGTACAGAGTCAATGTGCCGGGGTACCAGGTAGTTAAGAGGCTATATACAAGGAGTACCAGTACAGAGTCAATGTGCCGGGGTACCAGGTAGTTAAGAGGCTATATACAAGGAGTACCAGTACAGAGTCAATGTGCAGGGGTACCTGGTAGTTGAGGTAATTGAAGTAATACAGTATGTACATGAGGGCAAAGGTAAAAGTGACAAGGCAATCAGGATTTATAATAAACAGAGTGGCAAGAGCATATACATGTACAGTATATACAGTACATGTGGGTAGGAGTAAAGTGACTAGGCGATGAGGATATATAATAAACAGAGTAGCAGCAGTGTGTGTATATGTGTAAGTGTGTGTGGTGTCAATATACATGTGGGTGTGTGTATTTTGTGTGTGTGAGCGTCTGTCTGTCTGTCTGTCTGTCTGTCTGTCTGTCTGTCTGTCTGTCTGTCTGTCTGTCTGTCTGTCTGTCTGTCTGTCTGTCTGTCTGTCTGTCTGTCTGTCTGTCTGTCTGTCTGTCTGTCTGTCTGTCTGTCTGTCTGTCTGTCTGTCTGTCTGTCTGTCTGTCTGTCTGTCTGTCTGTCTGTCTGTCTGTCTGTCTGTCTGTCTGTCTGTCTGTCTGTCTGTCTGTCTGTCTGTCTGTGTTGGAGTGTCAGTGTAGTATGTGTTGCAGAAAAGGAAATAAATAATATATATTACTTTTGAATCGCTCCCACTCCAAAGTTGAAGGTAGAACTAATTCTATGTTCTTGGCTCCAAAATTCATCAATATCGTCCCTGAAGCTCATCCAAACCCCATAGAAACAATAGTTCCCTGTTGGAGAAGGTTGGATGGACCTGTAGCTAGGAAGCAATTACCAGACATGACTGGCTTCCCTCACAGCTTATCATGGGATACAATTAATTGGATTTAACTGCTAGAGTCCTCAAAAACGATTATGTTCCTCGTGGGTTCAAGCAGCACATTGCATTCCAGTCATGGCAGCCATCGTTGCACCCCCTCACCCTTAATCTCCTGCTGGCAGTGCAGAGCAGAGACGGCAAAGGGACAGTGATGGATTGCAGATAGACAATGTTGCTGTACCGTTCCTCCAAGAACATTTCCTTGATATTGGTGATATTGGACCTGTCCAGATCCTGCCTGACCCAAGGCCTCGTCTTAAAGCATTGTTATACAGGAGCACTGAGAGTCAGCACTCCAGTAATTCCAGGAGAAAAGCAAGTGGCAGTATCAGAGGATAAGGCTGTGCTCACAGGTCCACAGAGAGGTCCACAGAGAGGTCCACAGGTCCAGTAACCGTGTCACAATGCCATCATATCAGATCCTTTCTGGCTTGCAGGGCTCTCTATGTGGCTTTCTTTGTCAGGTCCTTACACCTGTTGCTGTCTGTTCTCAGACTGTCTTTGAGACTCTAAGGTCAGGGCCCAGATTCAGAGACTAAGAGAGACTAGCCCTAATGGGATTGGTGACTTCTTCTTCCTCCTCATCCTCCGCTGGCTGGCTCAATCTCCTCTCATCTCTCCTCACAATAAACACTAACTAGGCCTACTGCTGCTGGTGGCTGGTGGCTGCTATATGCGGGGCCGATGTGACCATGGGGCTGACCACATGACACACACCAAGTTGTCTGGACCCGACTGACGCTGACTGAGAATGGGGGCGTGTCTGTTGGAGCATTAGACTCTCTCTGTCTCTCTGTCTATCTTTCTGTCTCCCCCCACACTCAGTCTCTCCATTTCACTCCCCCGCTCTCTCTCCCCACTATAAAAACAACATCTGTATGAGTCAAAATTACATTTCAGTAATGAGAGGGTGTAGCAGCAGAGCAAGTTAGAGGCTAAGCAGGCGTTTTCACATAGTTTCTACACTTTATAAGACCCAGGAGATACTTATATTTGTGGTTCTGCTGTAGCTGTCAATGCAGTCTTTGTAATGATATTGAGATGTTGCCAAAGGTTATTTTTTATTGATCCAACAGGCAGCTTTACAAATATGGATTAATTGTCAAGAGCAAATATCACATCCGTAGACAGTTTGTGAATTGTGAAAGTTTCCCCCAGTTGCAGGTTGCTATGAAACTGCTATTCAGACATTGATGTGAAGCTTTTCAGTACGTGAAAAATAAACCTTTTGCAACAACTGGTGACATTTGCATTCACCACAGTCTTTTCTACCTACTCCTTTCCTCATATCAGTTTGGTTTCATCTATATATTCCACTTAGCACGTCTTTTTTAAAATCCAAAATGACTTACAGTACAGTGAGTGCATACGTTTGATGTGATCCCTGCAGGAATTGAACAACCTTGCTGTTGCTAGAGTCAAGCTCTTACAAAGGACCATCTGTAACCATCAGCTGCCAGCCATGACTTCCAGACACCAGCATAGACCTTAATCATTAATGGGAAAACTTGTTGTCCTTTTCCTATAATAGGTACAAACAACATCACAAACAAGTATGTGTTACCCTTTAATATCAATACTCCAAATGGCAGAATTAGCACTTTGTAAAAACACTGAATTTAATATCATAGGTGACATACAAACATACAGTACAGTAGTCATTAGAATCCATTAAGCAAAGCAGGCCAGATTATCTCCAAAGAGCATGCATGGTTATTGCTTCCATTTCACGACCTTGTGGCGTACAAATGGTAACCTCCACTCTCCTACTTTCCTCCCCTCCCCTCCCAACCCCAACAAAACTCTGCATTCTCATAGGATACATCCCAAATGGCACCCTATTCCCTTTATAGTGCACAACTTTTTATGCTGCATAGGGAATAGGATGCCATTTTGAACATAACGATACGTTCCCTGACACAGCACATGGAGATAATTCAAGCATATACCTGCTAATTCCATACGATAGCTTTTATTTTATGTTGATCTTCAATAGGGTTTTGGCTGATTTAACAGGATCTAGTGCTGTCTTCCTCTGTTTCACCAATGGCACACTATTCCCTGTATAGTGCAGTATACAGGGAATAGGGGTGCCATTTGGGATGCAACCATCCTCCATACACAAATTTGTGATAATGAGCTTCTTTCTGTGCAGAAAGCGTTGACATTCTGCACAGAGGTACAGCACTAGCAAGACACTAAAAACATCAAACACAGAAACAACCAGGCTTATTCCCACAATGGATTAGCTGCTCTGAGTGAATGTGCATCTGGCTGAATGGACAGGAGGAAGCCAGGAACATACATTCTCAGTGTGTCCAAAATGGCACCCTATTCCCTATATAGTGCACTACTTTTGACCAGGACCCACTGGGGAATATGGTGCCATTTGGAACACATACTCTATTTCCCTTATCTACGTGTTCCGTACTCTTGGTAGGTATAGGAAAGAATACAACTAGCTGTTAATTATCTTTTTCATTAGGCTGCTCTGAAAGGTCTGACAAGTCTTAATCATGACCGTTCTCACTTTCCAGAGACTCTGAAAACGCTGTTTGCAGAAGAGAGTGGGCAGGAGTAGTTGAGAGGAAGTGAGAAAGGAAAGGAGGAAAAGGCATATGCATTATTATTAGGCACCTAGGCATTTTTTCTTGTAGGACACAGTCCCCTGATTTATCCAGTATTACACAGGATCCATGGAAACTACGGATACTCTCACAGAGGAATGCTGAAATGTAGAAACTGAGATACATGCAGCCTACATACTTTCCTTGCCATTTCCCCCATATTTTGTTTAACTTTCTTCTCTCAAAAACATTCTGAAGGTGAGAGAATGACAACAAAGGCAGAAGGCTTCACTGTGTAGGCCGAATCCATTCACCCCTGATATGTCAGATAATTATACAATCATAGAAATGTAGTAATTATATTAATATACAACACAATGTGACTACCCAGCAAACCAAAATTGGTTCTGATCCCAGAACATTTGTTAGGTTGCGGGAAATGTTCTCATAACACGTAAACAGTTGAGTTGTGCTGATGATTATACAATGTTTTTATAAAACATTCGACTGAAAATGCAAGAACGTTCCAAGATCACATTTAGTTTGTTTTTTAACGATTTCTACCATGTTTTATTAGGTTGTGGGAACAGTCTTTTGTATGTAAAAAAAATGTGTTTTGGGAACATATATTTTGTGATTTCCCCATAATGTTCCCAAAACACATTTTTTACATACAATGTTTATTTTATGGTGCAAAAAAACGTTCAACTGATGTTACAAGAACGTTCCCAGAGTATATTGTTTAGATTGTGGTGTTATTGTGGGGGCATAAGGGATACAGTATGTTGCCAAAACACAAAAACGGTTGACTACAATGTTTCTATTAGGTCAAATAAAATTACCTGATGTTGCAAGAACGTTCCCAGAATAAATGTTTTTTTAATGTTCTTTAATAACCCATAAGGTCGATGTCCACACCCCAGTCTTTTTGCATTGGATTCGTCTCAATCGACCGCATCCGCCTATGTCGCACTTTTGCAT
This sequence comes from Oncorhynchus gorbuscha, assembly GCF_021184085.1. Classification (NCBI taxonomy): domain Eukaryota; kingdom Metazoa; phylum Chordata; class Actinopteri; order Salmoniformes; family Salmonidae; genus Oncorhynchus; species Oncorhynchus gorbuscha. Next base: position 37,326,231 of record NC_060178.1, read on the forward strand.
CTGTGGTGAAAGGTGACTGAGCTAGAAAGGTATTTGTCAGACCATGAAAGGTCTGTAGTGCCAGAACGGTCTAAAAACTATTATGAGACTGTCACGAACACAATGATTTTTGTCCGTTTGGACGCCCACAGAAGACTCATCTGAAGGTACTAGTTGAAAAAATGAATGGAACTATATACAATGTTGTGAAAAAGTGTTTGCCCCTTTTCTCTATTTTTGCATATTTCTGATATTGAACGTTAATCAGATCTTCAAAAAAAACTAATATTAGATAAAAGGGACCTGAGTTTACAAATATCAAAATAATTCTACTTATTTTTTATTTAATTCACAAAGTTATGCAACACCCAATTCCCTTGTGTGCAAAAGTCATTGCCCCCTTACACTCAATAACTGGTTGTGCCACCTTTAGCGCCAATGACTGCAACCACATTTTTCCTGTAGTTGTTGATCAGTCTCTCACATCACTTTGGAGGAATTTTGTCTCTCGCTTCCATGCAGAACTACTTTAACTCAATGACATTTGGGGGTTTTCAAGCATGAACTGCTCGTTTAAGTCCTGCCACAACATCTCAATTGGGATTAGGTCTTAGATTAGGCCATTACAACATTTCAAATGTGTTGCTTATAACCATTTTCATGTAGACTTGATTGTGTGTTTTAGATCATTGTCTTGCTTCTTAACCCAGTGAGCTTCAGCTTCAGCTCACAGACGGATGGCCTGACATTCTCCTGTAGAATTCTCTGATACAGAGCAGAATTCATGGTTCCTTCTATTGAGGCAGTTATATACAGTATAAAATAGTACATCACATTACATTTCATAACACTTTTCACAACACATTCAGTGTGTTCCCTCAGGCCCCTACTGTACTATCACATATCTACATTACAAAATTCATTGTGTGTAGAGTGTGTCTTCTGATGTGTATGTGTCTGTGCCTGTGTGTTTGTCTTTTCATAATCCCTGCTGTTCCATAAGGTGTTTTTTTATCTGATTCTACTGCTTGCATCAGTTACCTGATGTGGAAAAGAGTTCCATTTAGCCATGGCTCTATGTCGTACTGTAGAAGGTGCAGTTAGATCTGGCACCAGTGTGACGATGTATGATTTGCAAGTAGATATGTATAAAATGGAACTCCCCATTTCCAACACGTAATTGAATCACCCAGTTTACCAAATTACGCAAGATTTTAGTTCAGGGTTAACCAAGATTATGAACTGGGTGGTTCGGCCCTGAATGCTTATTGGCTGACTGTTATGACAAAACATTTATTTTTACTGCTCTAATTACACTGGTAACCAGTTTATAATAGCAATAAGCAGGGGGTTATGGTATATGGCCAAAATACCATGGCTAAGGTCTGTGTCCAGGCAATCCTGTGGCGGCAGGTAGCCTAGTGGTTAGTCTCTCTGCGCCCCCTCATGTGAAATCCATAGGATCGTATAAGGAAATCAGTCAATATAAATAAATAAATTAGGCCCTAATTGAAATGGTTGCGTCTATAATTTTGTTCAGTATATATTGTAGAGGTGGCAGCCGATCAGAAGATTGGAGGTGTGGCTTGTGGGAGGCATGATTTTCAGAAAGTTATTTTTGGCCACCCGTTATAGTAAAAATGTCCTTCCTGTAAGTCATTTGCAGTTCACGAACAAGAAACATTAATTTCACTGACCTGATAGTTATGATTTGTTTTTCTGAACTAATTATTTGTTTGAACTGCTGGCTGCAATGCGTTCTACAGCAGAATTAGTACACACTGCTCTGGCTCAGCTGCTCAGGTGACTTGCACTGACCGGGAACTGTCTGTCATGTTTTTTCTGTGAGGGAAAAAAAGATCATGAATCATAGAGGAGAAAAAGACATGTATAAAACATATAATTGATTGCATGGTGCAAGAATGAATGCTAATAATTTACTATTGGATGTTACTGTCACTCCCTGACCTTAGAGATCCTTATTATTCTCTATGTTTGGTTAGGTCAGGGTGTGATTCGGGTGGGAAAATCTATGTTTTCTATATCTTTGTGTTTTTGGGTATGGTTCCCAATCAGAGGGAGCTGTCTATCGTTGTCTCTGATTGGGGATCATATATAGGTTGTCATTTTCCTTTTGGGTTTTGTGGGATCTTGTTTTCTGTATAGTTTATTTTGCCTTACAGAACTGTGCGCTTTTGTTTTTGTCGTTGTTATTTTCCTTTTGGTGTCATCAATAAAAGGAACGATGTACACCTACCACGCTGCACCTTGGTCCGGTCATTCCACAAACGAGAGCCTTAACAGTTACTCAATGGGCTAATGGAGAAATGTTGCTTACCTAGAAAGACTCACAGCTGTAATCGATGCCAAAGGTGTTTCTAAAAAGTATTGACTCAGGGGTGTGAATACTTATGTCAATTAGATATTTCTGTATTTTATTTTCAATAAATTAGCTACAATTTCTAAAAACATGGTTTCACTTTGTCATTATGGGGTATTGTGTGTAGATGGGTGAGATTTTTATTTTATTTTATTTTATTTTTAATTCAGGCTGTAACAAAACAAAATATGGAATAAGTCAAGGGTTATGAATACTTTCTGAAGGGACTGTAGATTTTCTGACATAATATTGTATACCAGTGCATAAAGACAGCCGTAGATGCTCCATCCACCTGCTGGGTTGCTAGACGAGCTGCTCTGCCTCAGAGCCTCAAAGCGAACCGGCCACAACAGCAGGTGAACCATGAAGCCATGCATGGCAGCATCACTCTACCATTGCGGACTAATCGGCAGATGTATTTTACAGCTGTTCCCATGACAGAACCACCAGAACGACCACTCGTTCAGTTTGCTTCATCAACCATGGACTCCCTCAACCTGGAAACGCCCTGAGCAATGCTCCAGCAAGGCAGGCAACAGACTGTCTGGCAGCAGTCATCTATACACAATCAAACATCACACGCAAAGGGGTTGACGGTTGACCTAGGACTGACATTAGGAGGGGAGAGTAAGGCACTGTGTGGGGACTTCGGAGGGAGCCTTGTGGTTTACAGTTTTTTTTTTACAATCGCTTACGCACTAAAGGTGGTACTTGAGGCACACTCAGTGAGACCATTAACTCATGCACCTAATCTTCAGACCAAGTCTGCAAAACTGCAAGCACATTATCTGCTTTACACTCAGTTTGCAATTGTAAAACACACTTTTTACAAAACACTAAACACAAGATCTCTACATTAGACACATCATTCAAAACTAACAGGTCTTGTGTTTCGTTTGGAAAACACTGCCATTCCAAATGCCTCACTCATTTACAGATGATCTACAACCAGTGCTGACATGTGAACACACTTATAGCTGATTTCCTCACTTAGAAATCAGAGCTTGAGCACTATAAATTGGCTTCAGGTTGGCTTTCTTGGTTTGGACAACAATGGAGGCCAATTTTGGAGAGAGAGTTAGAGGAAGAAGAGTGAGAGTTTTGAGGGGGACGAGGACAAGGAGGAGGAGGAGGAGGACAAGCCTATTTGTTTATGTTCTACTGTATTTGTTTTGTCTGTTACTGTTCATCCTGAAATCTGGAGGAAAATACAATGTTTTGAGAAAGAAATACATATAATTCCCCCCTTGCATTTCTGTTTACATTGTAAATATTTACTGCATATGGATACATATTGTATTTGTGCACATACTTGTACGTGTGAGTGATAGACAAACGGCCGTGGACTCCACTGCACACTGAACATGCAAAAGACACGTCACATCCGTGTGTAGTTGGTGTGTATAGAGTTAATCATTTGATGGTTTGTGTGTAGAGTTTTGATGCAAAAACACAATTTTGAGAAGAGTTCAAATAGTTTTGAATTAAGTGTTTGGTTTTGCAAGAGATGTGGGACATTTTGCATGTTGTGTGTTTTGGGGTTTTGTGTGTAGAGTTTAGCGAAAAGGAGCCATTATTTCAGAAATCATGTGTAAGCAATTGTCAAAAACTGTAAACGTGAATTATCTTCTTGGTCATTAGTAGGCTCGTTATGTGAGCAATCACTGAATATTTAAAGCACCAGTGTAGTCAAAAACGTGAATTGGAATCCAGCCTGAGTGGGTATATCCAACAATTGTAGCTTTCATTCACACATAATTTGCATTCAGAAAGTTTATTAATGAGACTGCCTAAACCGTCTAAACTGGAACAACCATTTCAGGGTGCAATAAATCCAACTAACAAATTTAATTAGTTTAGAACAATGTATGTTATTCATCTTTGTGTTGCATAAAATAAATAAATAGATTCATTAATCAAACATAGATATTGACACAAACAATTCCCAAAAAATCTAACTGCAATAGAACATGATTAGTATGGTTTTTCCAGACCAGCTTGACCATGCTGGACCAGCATAAACCAAAATAAATTATGGAGGGTTTTGTCTGGGGCATATCAGGAAGGGATATTTGCCGTTGTGAAAGAACTATCTTGTTATTTTCCTCTCCAGCATGTTTTTCTTTTATGCCATGAATTGCAATGTTAAAAAGTTCCTGTAATCTTACCGTACACTACAGGCTACTGGTTTCAGTGAAAGTAAGGTAAACAACAACAAGATACACAATTTTAACAGCTAAATTAAGGTGATATTGCCCTAAAAGGACAGTATGCTGCTGAATGCTTGAGACTATTCCTCACTTGGAATTTGAACTCACAACCTCTTGGTTGCTAATGACTTGAATTTCCTGCTACACCACCAGGTCGGTGGGCATGACAGAGATTGGCCTCATATTTAATGGCAATAATTAATTTCTACGCTTTGCTAAAAGTTGCACAGAATCAAGTCAATAATTGATTATCTGACAAGACGAATGCACAGGGGAACTCAATGATTTTAACTTGGAAACTGTTGGGCGGAAGAGCATTAAATGTATCAGTTGTGGCATTATGTACATACCAAGGACATATATCTGCATACTCTTACAATTAGGGTACAGTTAGGTTACAGGGTTGTTCACCTGGAGTACAAAAAGGTCAAAGGTACACACAAAGTACCTTTAGATGTACACATAGAAATTCTAATCATACCGGTCGGTTCCTTTTGGTACATGCATGGATAATGTAGTATAATGGTACATTTTTTTACCCAATATATAATGAACAGAAATATAAACATAACAGGCAACAATTTCAAAAATGTTACTAATTTACAATTCATATAAGCTAATCAATTAATTGAAAGATCTCCATTAGGCCCTAATCTACGGATTTCATAAACTGTTCAGGGGCGGCAGGGTAGCCTAGTGGTTAGAGTGTTGGACTAGTAAAATAAAGGTAAAATTAAAAACCATAGGTGCACCTGGGAGGGCTTAGGCCCACCCACTTGGGAGCCAGGTCCACCCACTGGAGAGCCAGGCCCAGCCAATAAGAAATGTTTTTTTTTCCCAACAAAAGGGCTTTATTACAGACATAAATACCTCTCAGTTTCATCAGACAATCCCTCAGGTGAAGAAGCCGGATGTGGAGAACCTGGGCTGGCGTGGTTACACATGGTTTGCGGTTGTGAGGCTGGTTGGACATACTGCCACATTCTCTAAATTGACGTTTGAGGTGTCTTATGGTAGAGAAATTAACATTCAATTCTCTGGCAACAGCTCTGGTGGACATTCCTGTAGTCAGCAAGCTTCCTCAAAACGTGACACATTTGTGGCATTGTGTTGTGTGACAATACTGCCCATTTTAGAGTTACCTTTTATTTTCCCCACCACCAGGTGCACCTGTGTAATGATCATGCTGTTTAATCATCTTCTTGATATGCCACACCTGTCAGGTGGATGGATTATCTTGGCAAAGGACCAACGCTTACTAACAGGGATGTAAACACATTTTAGCACAGAATTAGGGAGAAATAAGCTTTTTGTGCGAATTAAACATTTCTGGGATATTTTATTTTAGGTCATGAAACATGAGACTAACACTTTACAAGTTGCATTTATGTTTTGGTTCAGTAATATTATTAAATCAGTTCAAAATTGAACACCTCCCATCACAAAATAGTTCTGGTTTGATCCTTTACACAGGGGTTCCTCAAAGATCCTTTTCAAAGGAGTTTCTCAAGGAACCTTTTTGAACTGGAATGGTTCCACATGAGTGGCAATTTTTAGAACCACAATAGGTTCTTCTAGGCTCTGTTAGTTCTAAAGGTGTACATAACAAGCATGCAACAATTATGGCCTGTCTTCACCGTCATGCCTGGTTCTGGTTTTCCTTAGTTCTCTTTAGTTCTAGTTCCTCCTTGTTCTTCTATTGAGGAAACAGCAAACGTTCGTGAACCACCTGTTGCATGAACTTGAACTTGCATGAACATGAACTTGCCACATGTATATCTGGAAACTAGTTACAAACCTTGAGTTGTGTTTCCAGCACTAAACTAATCTCCCTCCCTCCCTCCCTCTCCGTCTCTCTCCCGCTCCTCCCACCTTTTCCTCTCTCTCGCTGTTCCTAAAAGCATGTTCAGTCCCTGTCGTGTATGCCATTGTGACGTGTGCTGTTGTCTTTTGACTAGACATGTAACCAGCCTCAAACGACTGTCATGCTATTTTTCCAGGTTTACCATTGACAGCTTAGTGTCCCACTCACGTTCTCGTGTGCGTCTCAATCGGCAGTCTACTCCCTCTGGTCAAAAGTTGTACACTAAATAAGGACTAGGGTGCCATTTCGGATCCCTGTGACAGTGTTCCTGCTGTGACCTCAAGGACAGATCAGGGGACTTTACATTCTGTTTTTGCAGAGAGAGAGAGAGCGAGAGAGAGCGAGAGAGACAGAGAGAAAGAGAGTGAGCCCACCCAGGTACAGGCCTTCTCTGCTGCTGTGTGTCCCATAGTTTCCAGTCAGAAATAAGTTAGATCTTTTTACTGTTTGGTGGATGGAGGAAGAAGGATTTTAATGTTACCCTCATGGATGTGGTATATATACTGTATGAAATGTAATAACAATCTCCTGGCAGAGGCACAATAATTGACTTCGCCAAAGTATTGTAAAAAAGTAGGTTCAACACAAATTATGATGTTGAATTGTACTTTATTTTCTACTGTTCATCGTGGTATCATGAGTACAAAAAATGTACCTCTATTTAATACCTTTCTTTCCATTCATAATATTGGATACAGAGTACATGTGTAGCTGAGGTGGCCTGCAATAGTAAAAATAACTATTTACTATTGAGAGTTTTGTACTGTCACATGAGGACATTTTAATTACATTGCAGGTAATTGTTCATTTCTACTGTATATACAATACAATTTGCTTCTCAAAATGAACACATCATTAGTAACTTATATTTATTGAATTTGTGTCCTCAGGGCACCATTGTAAAGGAGACACTGGTCTCAATTGGGCTCCCCTGATTAAATAACAGTAAATAAAACTCAGGTTGAAAAGAAGCACGATAAACTGAAGAATAATTGTTTTTATCTAAATTGTTATTTTCAGCAGAAAGTCAAATTAATGAAATTGCTTTAACCCATGCAATGTTTCTTAGAATATGTCAATATATTGTACTGTCACACAGTGGTGATTTAGCATGTAAATCTTGGAGGGGCCCCAAAAAGATAATGTGGGATGCATGCCAGCAAAGCCACTACACAACACTAAACAATATGTTAATTGCACTATAACGGTGACAAACAGTGCCCACAAACTGTTAGGGCCCATAAAAGTTGTCCCAACAGCAGACTCCCAACACCTTACAACTGCTACACCTGGCTATCAGCGGCGCCTTGTCTGGCAGCAAAACAGTTCCTTCAGCACTATTTTCTGCTTTAAAAAAACACATGATATGGCTGACTTGCTTAAACAAATATGGTTTGTACTGACAATTGAGATGTACAAACTATGTCATAAGGGGACAATAAGTGGATAAGAGGCAATCCGTAATTTTGAGTAAGACATTAATGAGCGAGCTAGGACGGACATAGTAAATATAACTATTTATTTAGCAGTTTTGAAATGTACAGCGACAGAATTCAAAACATGGGCTGTTCTTACAGTATTCTCCCTGTACACCAAGTCAGAACTGTAGGCTAAATAAAGTGGGCATAAAAGCAGACAATGAAAGCTCTTACAATATTCGATGATTACATTTCTCAAAAATAGGTGATAGGATACATGTGCACCACCAAGTGGGTTACTAACAGCTTACTACAAAACATACACTTATTATTACTTTCTTAGCTACAGTATACATATCTCCCTGGCATATTACATCATTTATGCAGCAGCAAACAATACATTTTTTGACTCACCTTGTGCTGTGCTCACTTGAACAGGAACTTGGTGCGGCGGTCCTTCGTGGGCAAATTTTGCAATCAAACTTTGTCATCAAAGTATGGCATTCTCTGGATTTATGGAGCTTTCAAGACAACTGGGTACTCGAAGAAGAAGAAAAAGGTTGAATCATGATGACGTCAGTGATCTACAGGTCGTAGTTCTAGAAGAGTTGGATGGAAGTTCAAGACATATTTTCCCAGTCGTAGCTTTAGTGAGTTCCCAGTTGTCTTGAACTCACTAAAGTCAGATTTTGCCGTTCCAAGTTAACAGTTGTTTTGGGCGAGGCATAAATCATGCTTAATTGTCAGCATGGACAATGTTGAATGGTTATAATTTTAAACTAGGAAAACAGACCCTTAATCTTAGATTTGGAACCACACAGCCACTCCAGTGAATAGCAGGTTATGCTCGCAGTTAGTCACTGATTCCTTCCAAACCACTCATTGTTGAATTTGATTTCCAACTTGTTGTGTAATGTTTATATCCAATGGCTGATGTGCACCGGTACGTGTTATCCATAATTTCTCTTCATTATTTATCTTCATATGACAAGGATTAAAAAGGATTTGCCAGTAGATAGTCGATTTGATTTATGGTGATGACTGCTATCGAAGCTTTTGAAAGTATGAAGTTGACAGTCCAATCAAAGCTACTGGAGATATAATGTGATTTGATGTAATTTTATCTGTGACCAATGACCTTGAGCACTCTTGGATGGGCACTTCTAATGTAACTCTATGGCAGCTCCCAAGGGGCTTGAATTTTCTAGCTCTACCCTTAAACTTGGCAGTGACGTAGTGTCTCCATGAGTGACAGAACACTGAGCCAATCACGACGCAACACTCTGTATTTTCTGCTGGCTTGCCCCACCACCACAGAAAGCACTGAACTAGGCTGAAATGCCTGCGTTTTGGAGCTGCCTCACTCAAGAAAACAAAAAAGAGACCATGTTTGAATGTGGCTTTATTAACTCAATGACATATATATTTTTTACATTGTTTGCAAACTGATATGTGACACGTATTAATGCCAAATTAACATGCTAAACAGGAAAGTTTGCAAACAATTGCCCGAAGTGGTTCTCAATCAGAGGCAGGTGTTTATCGTTGCCCTGGTCTTAGTATTTTGTGTTTTCTTTATTATTTTGGTCAGGCCAGGGTGTGACATGGGTTTATTATGTGGTGTGTTTTGTCTTGGGTTTTTTGTAGGTATTGGGATTGTGAATTAGTAGGGTTATTTAGAAAAGTCTATGGTTGCCTGAAGTGGTTCTCAAACAGAGGCAGGTGTTTATCGTTGTCTCTGATTGGGAACCATATTTAGGCACCCATATTCTTTGAGTGTTTCATGGGTGATTGTTCCTGTCTCTGTGTTAGTTGTCACCACATAGGCTCAGTCACTTTGGTTTTTATTTTTTCCTTGTTTTGGAAGAGAAGAGAACGAGCGCCATTCTCCTTGCGGAGATGGTGCAAAATACATCAACACGGTCAGTCCCTGGGATTGGGCTGGCCAACACGATTCGGTCTGCTTGGAAGGAAAAGGAGTTGGAGCCTTTAGGACGGGAAACCTTTGGAAGGATAATATTGATGGGGATTCTAAAGCTGACGGTGAAGGATGTGTTTTGTTTCCAAGGCAACTCGTTGGAGGGAGCATACGACGTGGCATTATATACAGAGGAGAAACACAATGATATCCTGAGAAGGGCAAGAGCAGTGGGAGGTGAGAGGCCGATGAGCCACTATGAAATAACAAGCCTGGCGAAGAACAACTTTAGGGTTGTAACTGTCAACATTTACAACCCATACGTTAAGGACGAAGAGGTGAGAGCCTTTCTGGGGAGATACATGGATAACGTCTCCTCAGCAAGGCACCTCAAAGACTCCCTTGGGTTTTGGAATGGGAGGAGAGGAGAGGCTTCAAGGCACTCCTCAGGGAGGACCCAAAGGGACATGGTGGCTACCTCCATCCTCCTGCTATGTTCTCCCTAGGGGCTGACAGGGGGACGTTGTTTTATGCACGTCAGCCCCCATTATGCAGGCGCTGTATGGCCTACGGCCACATATTCGCTTCGTGCAGCACAAGAAAATGCAGATTTTGTGGATCTGAGGAACACGAGGCGAGGGATTGTGACAAGCCTAAGGCGTGCCACGGGTGTGGCTCGTCAGCACACCTGTGGCGGGGGTGCCAGGCTCGTCAGAGGTCATATGCGTCTGCGGCTGGGGGGGGGGCAGGAGCGGGGGATGGGGGAAGAAGAGGAGGGGAAGGAAACACGCCTCATGACCAGAGTACAGGTCCAGAGGGGAAGGCCGCAAGGAAGGAGGAGGAGCAAGAAGCGGCGGATGGAAGAGAGAAGGAAACGGAAGGCACGGGAGTAGGAGAACCAGGAAAAGTGGTGGAAGAAGGCAACCGAGTGGAGGAGCATGAGAGAGAAGAAAGCGAGGGAGGAGTGTTGGAGAAGGAGACTGTGGAAGAGCAAGTGGACTGGGGGGAAAGTGCCCTGGTGGAAGAGATGAGGGGTATGGTGGAGGAGCTGGCAGGGGGGGGGGAGAGTGGTATCTCTCCACTGCCGCCATCACCAAAGAAGAGAATGAAGAGGAGGGTGCGATTGGCTGACAGTGAGAGGGAGGGGATGGCCAAGAGAGTGATGGGGGTGGGAGAAACCTCTGGGTTGCTGCTGTTTTCCCCAGGCCCTCAACTTCTGTTGGGTGGGGACACACCTAACAAGACTCAGGACTGGGTACAGGAGGAGGTGGGGAGTTTTTTGTTTGGGGACTTAGCCTCCCCAATTTTTTTTTCCCAATCCAGCTGCAGCACTGGGGAGGGGGAGGATTGTGGTGGTAGACAGGTTCACCTGAGGGATGGAGGGGATGTTAGTAGGTTTAAGAGGGAGTGGGACAAGGGGGAGTCGGTTTGGGGTATTGGGGGGTGCACTCATTGGGGGTAGGGATTTTTTGTGGGCACATGGAGGTAAAAGTGGACGATTATTTTGTGGTAATGCAGGGGAGGGTTATAGGGGTGGATGTCACGATAAGGGATTGTAAATTTAGATTAGTGGTGGTGGTGGTATGGGCCACAGGTGGTGGCAGACAGGAGGGAGATGGTGGACTGTCTGACGCCCCTGTGTGTCACAAATAGGAAATTAGTGATAGGGGGGATTTTAATACAGATGTAGGAAGAGGGGGGGATAGCAGTGCAGGCACCATTGCCGGGCTAATGGCTTGCCATGGTCTGGTAGATGGTGGTCTGCACACTACTCCGAAAATGGCTGGTCCTACATGGCGCAATTCCAGGGGGGTTGAGCGGAGGCTCGACTATATTTTTGTACCCAGGTCTTTGGGTAAGTTGTCTGGGCGGCTGTTGCATGTTTTCTTTTCGGATCACGACGGGGTGCTCCTGCAGGTGGGGTCGCAAGTCTGCCTCTTTGGTAGGGTGTACTGGAAGTTAGATCGGGATGTGCTGGAGGAGCAGGCTTTTGTTGACGGGTTTTATGGTTTCTTTTGGAGGCTTGAAGGCCTCCGGTCCATGTGCGAGGGGGTGTTAGAGTGGTGGGAATTAGTTAAGGTGAGGATTAGGGCGTTTATAATAGAGTATTGCAAGAGGAAAAAAAGGGAGGAGAGGAGGGAGGTGGATCGTATCCAAAGGTTAATTGAACTTGAATACGAGGCAGGCAACCTCGGCGGGTCGTTTGACGGGGAGAGATCCGCAACCCTAAAGGCGCAGCTCAGGGAGTTGCAGGAGCGGAAGGCTCGAGCTTTCCTGGAGCGTGCGCATAGAACATAATGAGACTTGTTCTGCTATGTTCTTTAAGTCGGTTAGGGCCAGACAGAGTAGGAAGGTAATGCATGGCGTTAGGGAAGAAAATGGTAGTATAGTTAGAGAACCAGAGGATATGGTCAGGGTGACAACTGATCATTTCCAAGGTTTATTTAAGGAAAGGGAAATAGATGTAGAGCAGGGAAATGTGTTTTTAGAACACTTGTCCAGGCGGTTGCCGGAGGACATTAGAGAAGTGATGGAGGGCCCAGATCTCACTAGAAGAGGTTGAGAGCGCTCTTAGGAGGATGGGAAAAGGGAAGGTGCCTGGGATGGATGGGCTGCCGGCTGAGTTTTATCTCAAGTTTTGGGGTATACTTGGACCAGTGGTCCTCGAAGTCTTGAAGGCCATCCTTGAGACGGGGGTCCCGGGGGATCAATGGCTGTTGGTGTGCTGTCACTTTTATATAAGAATGGGGAAGTAACAGACCTTGGCAACTGGCGGCCGTTGACCATGCTGTGTGTAGATTACAAGCTACTTGCAAAGGTTTTAGCAGACCGGTTGCGCACAGCCCTTCCCTACGTTGTCCATGAGGATCAGACGTGCGGGGTAGAGGGCCGCTCTATTAGATGGAACCTACAGTTAATCAGGGACTCCATCGCTTGGGTTGAAGATAGAGGACTGCCTTTAATGGTAGCAGCGCTAGATCAGGCGAAAGCCTTTGATCGCGTGAATAGATCCTTTTTATTCAGAGTGTTAGGTCGATTAGGATTTGGGGAGAAGTTCATAGGATGGATTCGTACATTATATGTCGGAGAGGGGTGCCGAGTTAGTGTAAATAGTCACTTGGGTGATGTTTTTGACCTCTCGTCTGGGGTCAGGCAGGGGTGCCCACTCTCGGCTCTCCTCTTCGTTCTGTACATGGAGCCTCTGGGGGCTGCCATTAGAGCAGACACAGGGGTGGAAGGCTTTTTGATCCCTGGAAGTGGTGGGCTGCGTGTTAAGATGACGCAGTACGCCGACGACACTTCCTTGCTGCTGTGCAAGGACTCGTGCCTGACAAGGTCCCTTGCCATCTTTGGGGATTTCACCCGAGCGTCGGGGGCAGTTCTGAACCATGCAAAGTCTTCCGTCAAGTTTTTCGGAAGATGGCGCGGTAGAACGGATGTACCTGGGGGGTTATCTCTCTGTGAGGGGGCCCTGAGGATTCTCAGGGTCCATTTTGAGACCTCCTGCTCAGCGATGCTAAACTGGAACATGCGTATCGCAGTGGTACAGAGGAAGCTAGTAATGTGGAAGGCTAGGTATTTGTCTTTTATGGGCAAAGTCCTGGTCCTAAAGGTGGATGTGTTGCCGTCTCTTTTGTATTTGGCGTACATCTACCCATTGTCGGCTTGTCTGAGGAGGCCTCTAGTGAGGCTTGTGTTTCAGTTCATGTGGAGTGGCAGGTGCGAGTGGGTCGCCAGGGCACGCATGATCTGTCCCACCGGGGAGGTACCACATTTCCCCCTCAAGCTGGACACAATTATTGTTTCTTTCTTGTTAACGGAGCTTGCTCATCCAGTGATACACCCGTCCGGTTACCTCCTGCGGGTGTTCTTCTCGTATCAGGCGAGAAGCGTAATAGTGTGGTCTAACACGGGTCCTCGGGCGGAACACCTCCCGTGGCACTTTGTTCATGCGACCAAGTGGCTGCGTGCGCACCCTGAGGTTGAAGTTGCCCGAGTAGGTTTAGATCACAGGCACCTGTACGAGGAGGTCAGAAAGGCAGGGAGTCCGGCGCCTGTAGTGGGCATCTCGGAAGTGGTCTGGGAGGGAGTGCAGGTGCGGGGTCTGGACAACAGGCTCAAGGACCTGAATTGGTTGAGCCTCCATAAGTACTTGCCGGTACGTTCCATCATGTACCGGTATAGTTTGGTGCAATCCCCCACCTGTCCAAGATCCTCTTGTGGCAGGGAGGAGACTGTGCGCCATGTCTTTTGGGACTGTGCCTTTGCCGGAGTAGTATGGGCTAGGGCACGGGTGTTGTTAGGTTTGGTAAGGGGGGATTTTGTATTGACGTGGGCCAGGTTAGAGAGAGGTGTAGGGAGAGCGAGAGGGATGGATAGGGACAGGTTTCTGCTCTGGCTTCTCATGAGTCTCTTTACACGGGGGCTGTCGTTTGGGCCACAGTGAAGACAGGGAGAGATTGGGGGGTGGAAGGGATAGTGAGGAGGGTGGAAGGAGATTTGAGGGGGAGGATGAAGAGGGAGGAGAGGAAGTGGGGGCAGCATGCTGCTCGGGAGAGGTGGAAGGGGGGTTTAGGGCTGGGTGTCTTTTAGATTTGTAAGGGGATAGATTAGGGATGGAGAGATAGGGAAAGGTATTTTGTAGGGTGACGGGGAGGGAAGATGCTCCCCTGAGGTTTTGTTTGGGGTTTATGTTTAGTTAAATTAGTTGAATTAAAATACCATTATTTGAGTATGTATGAAAATTGAGTTGTAAAGAATGAATGGTATTGAAGATAATAAATAATTTTTTATAAAAAAATAAAAAATAGGCTTTTTCGTTTTTTTCACGTTGTTTGTTTTGTATTATGTTTGAGTTTTTCCTTTATTAAAGAACATGACCACCAACTACGCCACATTTTGGTCTTCAGAGGAGGAGATAGAAGAAAAACTGTTACAAAAGTAAAAATAAATGTTTTTTAAAATGTGGGGCTCAAAACAGATTTTGAGGCTATTCAGAAATTATTTGGAAAATCTGGACTGACTGCCATCACACTCAAGAAAGAGGGTACTGCAGACCGAGGGCAAAGTTCAACTGGAAAATTGCCCCTAGCAGGCAGCCCTTCTGTCCTCAAGCAGTGAAGGTTTGTTGATGACCCTCTGAAAGTGTATCATTACAGTTACAATGTTGTACACAGAGGTTTGCGTCTCAGTTGGCACTCTATTCCCTTCATAGTGCACTACTTTTGACCAGGGCCAATACCCAGAATTCCTTAACAAGATCAGAAGAAGGTTAACGACCATTACCTCATTACCTTGGTTGCAGTAGAGTTAACCCGATCGGGCATGAAACCTAGTGGTATGACAACCATCCTCTATTAAGGCAGTTTTGTGATGTAGCTATTTACAGGGAGGTTTTAGACGTCTGGTTAGAGTTGATACTCTGGCAGGGAGAGATTTTGTTTGTTTCTCTAATCAATAAGACTTAGAATGCATCCCAAATGGCACCCTATTCCCTAAATAGTGCACAACTTTTATAAAGTGAATGGGTGCCATTTGTGAAGCAGACTTAAAGAGTACCTGTCAAGTCTTCAAACCAGTCAATCTAATTTTATTCAAGACGCACATATATTGGTTCAATGTCAAATAAAATAAAATACATTTTAATGGTCACGTACACATGGTTAGCAGACATTATTGCGAGTGTTGCGAAATGCTTGTGCTTCTAGTTCCGACAGTGCAGCAATATCTAACATGTAATCCAACAATTCCACAACTACTTAATACACACAAATCTAAGTAAAGGAATGGAATAAGAATATATATATGTATTCTTATTATAAGTATATATACCCCCATTTTTTATATATATATATATATATATATATATATATATATATATATATATATATATATATATATGGATGAGCAATGACAGAGCGGCATAGGCAAGATGCAATAGATGGTATAAAATACAGTATGAGATGAGATGAGTGATGCAAGATATGTACACATTATTAAAGTTGCATTATTAAAGTATATGGATGAGCAATGACAGAGCGGCACAGGCAAGATGCAATAGATGGTATAAAATACAGTATGAGATGATATGAGTGATGCAAGATATGTACACATTATTAAAGTTGCATTATTAAAGTGATTAGTGATCCATTTGTCTGTAGGATTCAGCGCAGACAGCTTGCTCCCCACTGACTGCATAATTCAATATTCAGAGAGTCTGGAGAAAAGTGACCTCCATCTCCATCTACCTTTCTCTGATATGCACTACATTTCATGTAAAATTTGCAGTAACTTACTGGCAGCAATTGGCCAATTACTGTAATTAATTTTACAGTATAACTACTGTAGTCCATTTTACGGTAATCTATTTTACAGTACCCCCATTTTTACTGTAATGTAAATTACAGTATATTACTGGAATAACCCATGCAGCGACATATTACCCAGTGTTCTTGGAAAAAACATTGAAATACATTTAATGTCAATTTAATTTGTGTTTTACTAGCATTTAAGTATATTAAATTATCTAAATTTGGACACTTTTGTTGTGCTCTATTCTTAGTATATTAGATAAAGAGAAAAACTAAATATACTTTGAATACACCTTAAGTGTATTTTTATGTATATTTTTCTAATTAATAATATAGTAAAACAGTGCTAAAATTGGGATTATTTTATTTTTGAAGCAGACTTCCACTCAATAACTTCTTTAATTAGCTATGTAAAGTTTATCTTGATTGACTAAGGCATTTTCTCAGCCATTTATAACATGCTATTTCCAAACAGTTATGACTGGAGCAAAAAGTTTAAAGAGCTGTGCACCAGTGGGATTTCACACTTTAGTTGTTCCCATTAGAGTGATAAATTCACATTTCAATCAAATGTGTAATGTGTAATATTTAATGTGTAATTAAAAGTACAACATTATTCAGTTTGAAAATGAACATCAAAACATTTGAATAAGCTAAATATGAGGCACAATATCATAGTATAAATCAAAACATCAACTGCAGAAAAGGATGCTGGGTAATATTCAAACGTTTTTAACATGTTTTTTTTAAAGTATAGTTAAAAAATATTTTGTGGACATTTAAGTTAAATATACTTTTTGAAAGTACACTTAAGTATATTTTCTTGCGATATGAAAAAGTATACTCCCAGGAAGCATGTTCCTCAGCTGTGCATGTTTTCTCATGTGGAATAAACAATCGCTATCATTGTCAACTTTCTCTGCAATCTTCTGAACAGGAATTCAGAAAGTACTGTACTTCAAAACTCATTATTGGCACTGAAACTACAGTGCCTTTTGCAAAAGTATTCAAAAGTATTGGATTTTTTCACATTTTATCATTGCAAATTGGGATTAAAATTGATTTAATTGTTTATTGTTTTTAGACATTCTACACAAAAGTCATAGTGAACATTTTTTCTTAGTTATTTTTTAAAGATACATATACATTAAATAACTCAAATATAATCATTGCAAAAGTCTTCAACTCCCTGAGACAATACATACTAGAAACACCGTTGGCAGCGATTACAAAGGTGAGCCTTCTTGGGGTAATTCTCTAAGAGCTTTACACACCTGGATTGTGCAATAATCATATTTTATTATTTTTTATAATTCTTCAAGCTCTGTCAAGATGTTGGGGATCATGGCTAGAGAGCAATGTTCAGGTCTTGCCATAGATTTATAAAGCAGATTTAATTCATGACTCAGGAACATTCACTGTGTTCCTGGTAAGCCAGTCCAGTGTAGATTTTGTCTTGTGTTGTAGGTTAGTGCCCTGCTGAAAGGTGAATTCCTCTCCCAGTGTCTGTTGTAAAGCCGACTGAAGCAGGTTTTCCTCTAGTATTTTGCCTGTGCTTAGCTCCATCCCATTTATTTTGATCCTGAAAAACGACAAAGTATTTACACATGTCAAGCATACTCATACCATGATGCAGCCACCACCATGGTTGAAAATAAGGTGGCAGTTACTCAGTGATGTTTGTGTTGAATTTGCCCTAAATATAAGTCTGTGTATTCAGGCCAAAATGTTTTTTTTTGTGCTGTACTACTTTAGTGTCTTGTTGCATACAAGATGTATATTTTGGATATATATTCTGTATATTTGTATTATTCTTTTCACTCTGTCATTTAAATCATTATTGTGTCACTACAATGTTGTTGATCCTTCCTCAGTTTTCTCCCATCACAGCCATCACCAATGGCCTCATGTTAACATCCTTGAGCAGTTTCATTCCCGTCCTGCAGATCAGTTCAGAAGGACGACTGTATCTTTGATGTGTCTGGGTGGTCTAATACATAATCCACAGCATAATTATTAACTTGACCATGCATAAAGAGATATTCAATGTCTGATTTGATATTGTTACGGATCTACCAATCACTGAAAGGCTCCCTGGCCTTTGTTGTTCTTTGTTGTGCTTGAAATTCAATACTTGACTGAGGGACCTTACAGATGTTGTATGTATGAGTGACAGATGCAGGGTTAGTAATTAAAAAATCAGGTCAGCCCCTATTATTTCACACTATGTAACATATTCTGTGATTTGTTAAGACACATTTACAGTTTTTCTCAATTGCTAAAACACAATTTCTGAAACCTTGCTCCACTTCCTGAGAACATTAAACACAAAACCTCATCTTCAAGCACTATTTACATAACCTCTGAGTCCTCTCGCAAAATGAAACATTCGCCTCAAAACAGTTTTACCTGTGTTCAAAATCAAACACTGCTCTCAAATCATAAACAAAGTGATCAAAATTATATACACTCTCAAGTAAACAATACACCGAAAAATAGAAAACACATTGTTCAAAACATACAATTCTCAGGGAGAAGTACATTTTTAATCTAAAACAATATTTTCCGTCATTGTCTTTTGATGAACGAAAACATGTTCTATCATAGTAGCTCAAAATTGATCAGAAATTACTACTCTGCTTTGCTCTTTGCAATTTTGTTTTTTTGTTTTTCCTCCTCCTTGTACCCCTATTTTTACAGTACTGTACCCTGCATCTCACAAACTTGTCTCTGTGATACTGTAATTCTTGTTCTTTGTTGATATGAACCTGCAACCAGTCAAAATCTATTGAGCAGTCAGTACTGTTAATCAATGGAAAGCACATTGTTCAGGGCCATACAATTTGTCCATTGTACAGTATACAGCCTACAAAGCACTGTACTACAGTATACAATACTAAAAGGGACAAAAATCAAAGGAGTAAACATGTTTTCAATGTGCTTCTTCTTGTCTTTGGGCTGGGTCAGGCCAGAGCACTTCGTCAACATCACAAGCAATATTGTCCCTCCTGAGGCAACGGGGGAAGAAGCCTCTTGTGTGCCGTATCCAGCCCCGACATGATTCCTCACCTATATCACCACGGATAAATCCATGGATTGCAGCAGATTTACTCTGGTGTAGGGTTGTCTATCATACACATTCCATCCCCAAGAGGAGAAAAAACTCCTCAATCGGATTCAGGAAAGGCGAGTATGGAGGGAGGAACAAGTTCATAAACTGCCCATTGATGTTAAACCATTCCCTTACCTGAGCAGCTCGGTGGAAACTGACATTGTCCCACACTATCACATAGGTGGGAATGGGATTCTCATTTAGCTCTTGACCCTGCTGCTCTTGAACCTGCTGCTCAAATAAAATATCTCTTAGATTGGCAATACATCTTAGAAGGTACTGGATGTTATATAGCCCGAGTGTAACATGGTAGCAGCACAGATTGTGACATTGCCACCTCGTTGACCAGGGACTTCAACAATGGCCCGCTGTCCAATCATGCTTCTTCTCTTTGTTAGATTGAAGCCTGCTTCATCGACAAAGATGAACTCATGGGGTCTGTCCAAGGATTCCAAGTCAAATATTGTCTGTGTAGAAGTACAATATACTGTATGTCGTACAGTGACAGTGCTATACAGTGCTGACAGTGCTATACTGTAGAGTACAATTAGGCTTCTAATTCACATACATTGTATGTACTGAAGAGTAATGTCATTCACACAGTAGTACTGTAGACAATCTGGATTACAGTAAATGTTTCTGAATGTACACTTAATTGCACATACTGAGCTCGCAGTTCTTTCACCCTTGGTGAGTTGCACTCAAAAGGTACTCTGTATACATGTTTCATTCGCATCCTGTTACGATGGAGGACACGGTCAATTGTGGAAATGCTCACACTGTCGATTCCCTGGAAGTGTGTGTTGTCTTGTATCACTCGTTCCTGGATTTCTCTGAGTCGTATTGCATTATCTTGAAGGACCATACCAACTATAACGGCCTCTTGCTCCCGAGTGAATATAGCTGTCCTTCCACCTGCATGTGGCAGCCTTGCAATTCTACAAAAAGTAGTTGTGGAGTTACAAAACATATTCATGCAGTACAATACATACAGTGATTAACTTTACAAATGTCTATTGAAACAGCTGCATATAGTGTAGTACAGTAAAATTGCAATTACCAAAATACAGTATTATACTGTACCTCCTCTCTGAATGTCCTTACTATGGTGGATACAGAAAATCGGCTCAAATTGGGTTGCACTCTATGTCCTGCTTCCCTCATTGGACAAGAACATGGTCTATAACTGTTGCTCGAATTTCAACAGATATTTCCACTCTTTGTCTTGCTATTCATCGTCTTCTTCCAATTTCTTGCCCTCCTCCTCCTCTTTGTCGCCCACCTCGCATACGTCCTCGTCCTCTCACATTGTTTCTTCTATCCATTCCCAGACTTTCTCCTTCCCACCTTCAACAACCTGTTTGCTCTCTGAACTGGCTTATATTGGTTGTGTCGCATAATTTGAAACATGTTAAATCAATTTTGAGTGGTTGTGTTCAAGCAATGACATGTGTTCTCTATTTGTTTTTGATTGTTGCCACTTGTGTTTACCAGTATGGATAACATGTGCATTAGAGTGCAGAATGTGTTTTGAGAATGATAATGTGTTTAGAGTTTTGCTGAAAAGTCTAAGTGAGATCTGCAAATTGTGTTTTACCATGTGAAATGGTTTAAGGTATTGACAAAACATAAATCCTATTGTGACTAGGGGGCAGTATTTTCAATTTTGGAAAAATAACGTACACAAAGTAAACGGGATAGTTTGTTAGGACAAGATGCTAGAATATGCATATAATTGACAGCTTAGGATAGAAAACACTCTAAAGTTTCAAAAACTGTAAAGATATTGTCTGTGAGTATAACAGAACTGATATTGCAGGCAAAAGCCTGAGAAAAATCCAATCCGGAAATGCCTCATGTTTTGAAAGCTCTGCATTCCAATGCGTCCCTATTGAGCAGTAAATGGGCTATCAACCAGATTACTTTTTCTACGTATTCCCCAAGGTGTCTACAGCATTGTGACGTAGTTTTACGCATTTATGTTGAGGAATACCCGTAAGCGGCTACATTGTGTAAGTGGTCACCTGATGGCTCTCAGAGTGATTCTCGCGTAATATACAGAGGTAGCCATTTTTCTAATCGGTCCTACTGAAAAACCAATTGTCCCGGTGGATATATTATCGAATAGATATTTGAAAAACACCTTGAAGATTGATTATAAACAACGTTTGCCATGTTTCTGTCAATATTCTGGAGCTAATTTGGAATATTTTTCGGCGTTTTCGTGACCGTAATTTCCAGTCGATTTATCAGCCAAACGTGAAGAACAAACGGAGCTATGTCGCCCACAAAAATAATATTTTTGGAAAAAAATGAACATTGGCTATCTAACTGGGAGTCTCGTGAGTGAAAACATCCGAAGCTCATCAAAGGTAAACGATTTAATTTGATTGCTTTTCTGATTTTCGTGACCAAGTTACCTGCTGCTAGCTGGACATAATGCTATGCTAGGCTATCGATAAACGATAAACACAAATGATTGTCTTGCTTTGGCTGTAAAGCATATTTTGAAAATCTGAGATGACAGGGTGATTAACAAAAGGCTAAGTTGTGTCTCAGTATATTTCACTTGTGATTTTCATGAATAGGAATATTTCTAGTAATATTTATGTCCGTTGCGTTATGCTAATTAGTGTCAGTCGATGATTACGCTCTCGGATCCGGGATGGGGAGTATCAAGAGGATAATTAGCTAAATGGTCCAGGCAACTGAGAACTTTGTTCAGCCAATGGGTTTTAGTGTTATAGCAATTGAGAAAAACTGGAATCCTACATGAATTTAGGCTTGCCTAAACAAAGTGGCTGAATACGTATGCAACGACTATATATATATATATTTTTAAATATTTTGATTTATCTTATTTTTTAATAATTTTTCTTCCACTTTGACATTACAGAGAATTCTGAGATCATTGTTGACATGAGAATTAAATCAATTTTAAACCAACTTTGTAACACAATAAAATGTGAAGAAATACAAGGGGCATGAAGACTTTTGCAAGGCACTGTATACTTATTGTGTACTTGATCACGCACAAGCAGAGTTTCATAAAAAAAATCAATGCTTCAACTTAAAAACAACTCTAAGTGTATTTAGAATGAATATACTAAATTACAATTAAAGCATTTGAAATTGAGGTACAGTTTTAATGTGTGTTTAAGTTTAGTGAATATATAGTATACTTAAGACATACTATAAAATAATATCTCATATTTGAAGTATATTATTCTAATTTTATCCATCGTTAAATTAATTATAATTTAGTATACTTGTAATATATTAAAATATGATTTTTTTTCACTTGGGTTAGCAAGTTCTGTAGTAATTAAATAATTAGTAGACAATTAGTAGGCAATGCTTACTCAGAATTGGTTAAAATCACACAATGCACACCAATGATGTAATTGAAAATACTAATCTACCTCTATCTTTTTTTACCACAAAACATTGAAATGCGCAATTTTCACATATGTTGATATGCTTCTAAACCGACAGTGACAACAGGGAAAACAGATCAAAAGGCCATGGCTAAACCATTTAAGGTTTGAGGTAATTTTATTAGTTTTTTTCAAAATTCTTTACAGGTAAAATGTCAAATAAGTTACAATTTAATCATCATTCATTTAAAATGCAAAATAATTCAAATAATAAATAATACATTCAAATTAGGTAAACCAAATGGCCATCTAATCAAAGAATATCAAAAACAAAAGCAATCAATCAAAAACAAAAGAATTGGGAGAATCAGTCCGTCAAGCCGTTCAATATTCGATTTCCAAAAGCCTAACATTTCTGAGCTTCTCATATTAAACAACCATCTGTTTAAGCATTACATGGGCTTGCTCCTACCTATCTCTCTGATTTGGTCCTGCCGTACATACCTACACGTACGCTACGGTCACAAGACGCAGGCCTCCTAATTGTCCCTAGAATTTCTAAGCAAACAGCTGGAGGCAGGGCTTTCTCCTATAGAGCTCCATTTTTATGGAACGGTCTGCCTACCCATGTCAGAGATGCAAACTCGGTCTCAACCTTTAAGTCTTTACTGAAGACTCATCTCTTCAGTGGGTCATGTGATTGAGGGTAGTCTGGCCCAGGAGTGGGAAGGTGAACGGAAGGGCTCTGGAGCAACGAATCGCCCTTGCTGTCTCTGCCTGGCCGGTTCCCCTCTTTCCACTGGGATTCTCTGCCTCTAACCCTATTACAGGGGCTGAGTCACTGGCCTACTGGGACTCTCTCATGCCGTCCCTGGAAGGGGTGCGTGAGTGGGTTGATTCACTGATGTGGTCATCCTGTCTGGGTTGGAGCCCCCCCCTTAGGTTGTGCCATGGCGGAGATCTTTGTGGGCTATACTCAGCCTTGTCTCAGGATGGTAAGTTGGTGGTTGAAGATATCCCTCTAGTGGTGTGGGGGCTGTGCTTTGGCAAAGTGAGTGGGGTTATATCCTTCCTGTTTGGCCCTATCCGGGGGTGTCCTCGGATGGGGCCACAGTGTCTCCTGACCCCTCCTGTCTGAGCCTCCAGTATTTACGCTGCAGTAGTTTATATGTGGGGGGGCTAGGGTCAGTTTGTTATATCTGGAGCACTTCTCCTGTCCTATTCGGTGTCCTGTGTGAATCTAAGTGTGCATTCTCTAATTCTCTCCTTCTCTCTTTCTTTCTCTCTCTCGGAGGACCTGAGCCCTAGGACCATGCCCCAGGACTACCTGACATGATGACTCCTTGCTGTCCGCAGTCCACCTGGCCGTGCTTCTGCTCCAGTTTCAACTGTTCTGCCTTATTATTATTCGACCATGCTGGTCATTTATGAACATTTGAACATCTTGGCCATGTTCTGTTATAATCTCCACCCGGCACAGCCAGAAGAGGACTGGCCACCCCACATAGCCTGGTTCCTCTCTAGGTTTCTTCCTAGGTTTTGGCCTTTCTAGGGAGTTTTTCCTAGCCACCGTGCTTCTACACCTGCATTGCTTGCTGTTTGGGGTTTTAGGCTGGGTTTCTGTGCAGCACTTTGAGCTGATGTACGAAGGGCTATATAAATACATTTGATTTGATTTGATTTGATCTGTTGCTCACACTAAACAATGTGGCACTGATGGGGGTCACACTTTACAAGATTCTTCACTTGGTCTTGAGGTTTCTCGATACCACAGTGTCTCGCGAAAACAATGATGTGATGATGTGACGTAGCTACAATGAGCTGTGGCTCAAAGAACCCTCATGAACTTTTTCAGTCAGACATTCACGCTTGCCAGACAAAGCTGAAATATCTAGTCAACATTTTTAATTGAATAACATTGCTTGTTAACATCTTGCGTCAAGCAATCCCGTATCCGGGAGCGTAATCATAGCCTCAAGCTCATTACCATAACGCAACGTTAACTATTCATGAAAATCGCAAATGAAATGAAATAAATATATTGGCTCACAAGCTTAGCCTTTTGTTAACAACACTGTCATCGCAGATTTTCAAAATATGCTTTTCAACCATAGCTACACAAGCATTTGTGTAAGAGTATTGATAGCTAGCATAGCATTAAGCCTAGCATTCAGCAGGCAACATTTTCACAAAAACAAGAAAAGCATTCAAATAAAATAATTTACCTTTGAAGAACTTCGGATGTTTTCAATGAGGAGACTCTCAGTTAGGATAGCAAAATGTTCAGTTTTTCCAAAAAGATGATTTGTGTAGGAGAAATCGCTCTGTTTTGTTCATCACGTTTGGCTAAGAAAAAAACCTGAAAATTCAGTCATTACAATGCCAAACTTTTTTCCAAATTAACTCCATAATATTGACAGAAACATGGCAAACGTTGTTTAGAATCAATCCTCAAGGTGTTTTTCACATATCTATTCGATGATAAATCATTCGTGGCTGTTTGGTTTCTCCTCTGAACCAAATGAAAAAATGCACGCAGCTGGAGATTACGTAATAATTTCGACGGAGGACACCAAGCGGGCACCTGGTAAATGTAGTCTCTTATGGTCAATCTTCCAATGATATGCCTACAAATACGTCACAATGCTGCAGACACCTTGGGGAAACGACAGAAAGTGTAGGCTCATTCCTGGCGCATTCACAGCCATATAAGGAGACATTGGAACACAGCGCATTCAAAATCTGGGGCACTTCCTGTATGAAATGTCATGTTGGTTTCGCCTGTAGCATTAGTTCTGTGGCACTCACAGACAATATCTTTGCAGCTTTGGAAAAGTCAGAGTGTTTTCTTTCCAAAGCTGTCAATTATATGCATAGTCGAGCATCTTTTCGTGACAAAATATCTTGTTTAAAACGGGAACGTTTTTTTATCCAAAAATTAAAAGAGTGCCCCTTATATCAAAGAAGTTAACTTGTTAAAGATTTGACATTTTGGCAAGTACAAACGCATACTAATAGTAGTCATCGCTCCTGCTCAAGAGACTACACATTCTGGGTGATACGAAACAATGTCATCTCACTAGCTTCTTATCTGGCGAGCTCTCATTGACTATTGCTGATCACCATTCTCAAACATGTCATTGCACATCTCACACTACAAGAGTGTTGAAGATTTTTTGGTGACCAAGTTGGATAGTCCCTGTGCCCTAATGATGTTAAGGATGTCTGGGCCCCCCTTCTCAACTGCTTTTTACAGGGCGCTGTGCTTGAGTCTCTCCATCTGGCTCCTCTAGGCAAAGGTAAACATCATGCGTTCAATCTTCTTGTTGGTCGCTCTGTCTGGGGGAAACACTCTGCCTAGGTACAGGACAATGGGGAGAACGATTGCCTTTAGGACCAGGACATTATCCGTCATTGTGAGGTATCGTGCACTCCCTTCACACGCAACCTTTCAAGTGGCAGATGGCCTCCTCCCAGCTGACGGAGCCATCTTGATCCATCTGGAAGGTGACCGACCCACAACAGCTTGATGGTCTCTATTTTGACAGGGAAAGAGGTGGTGAGAGTCTCATGCCAGTCCTTGACAGGAACAGTTCACTCTTATTCCTCTTGTCCAGGGTGCCAGTGACAGCACAGTAGTCAACGAACACCTTTGTTGCCATCGCGTTGAAGCGACTATCTGACAATGGTTATGTCGTCCATGTACTCCACCATTTTGAGCCTCTCCCTTGTGCCTTTGGCATCTGGTGCCAGGTATTCCTGGTGTTGACCTGATCTTCTGGAGGAAAGGCTCTAGGTAGATGACGTACAGCAGAGGAGCTAGGGGTCAGCCTTGGCATTTGCCGGATCTGATGGGGACTGGGTCTGTGAGGGTGATGTTTACCAGAATTCCTCATGACACAGCTAACCATGTCAAAACCCTTCTCCATTAAAGGTTTAAAACTTGTTACCACTCTGATCTGCCTCTTATATAAAAATAATTGTTAGGGAACCACTAACACTTAAATTGGTACAGCACTCTCACTACTGGGTGCAACAAATACAGCCTCTTAAAAAAAACACCACAAAATACATTGATAAGTGAAAAACAACAACACCAAACTTCAAAAACATGGTATTGTATGCTTAATTACAGTAAATTACTGGCATCAATTGGCCAATAAGTTTCTGTGGAGGTTCCTAGAATTCCTAAACTAAAATATATTACCATATTCTGTGGAGGTACAGCATTTTCACTCACTGGTGCAACAAATATAGCCTGTTTCAAGGCACGCCTTAAAATGTGTTAATGAGCCAGAGACTCTTTCCCCGCACATACAATATTCCCACAATGCACTATGATTAATACTGTAAAACAACTCTATGATTTTATTCAGGTCATACAGTATTATATTGTCGATTAATACAGCAAGTTATTGATAAACTTACAAAACGGCTAATAGTGTGGTTACTACAGGAGGGGAAGGTCCTGCAGTGAGCAGTGTTGTGAGCATTGGTCAGTAATGAGATTCTATATCGGTGCTGAAGTAGAACTAGCTGGTCCATTGAGCTGTGATGAGTTGTAGAGAGCAGTGATCACCTCCTCAGTGCACGTGTGTGTGTGGCCTGTGGGGAGAAGTTCACTGCAGTGATTCACTCAGTGAGATAACTGGGTCTGATGGGAGAATGAATGTTCTTGTCGAGAAGAGGAGTGCTGAGAAAGGTAGCAGCCACCAGAGAGGCAGCTGGAAGGTGAGAGAGACAGAATGAGATGATTGGAGCAGAGCTGGGTGTATGTCCCAAATGGCACCCAGCTTTTGACCAGGGCCCATAGAGCTCTGGTAAAAAAAGTGATGTACTGTAAAGGGAACAGGGTGCCATTTGGGAGGCACATCTATTCCTGAAACTTTTCTTCACTAAGTTTATTTTTCCCAGCCTGTGGAAAACACCTAATGCTTTCCTGCATTTGCTCCCACTGGTTGTGAGGATATTTTGGTTAGACTGTTTATTAGTTATGAATGATATCAAACTGGTATTTTATGCTTAGTTTTGGATGCAAATGTAAATAGGACTCATTTGGAACAGTAGCCTAATTGAAGGGCTCTGTGTTTTGCGCGATCATGTGACATGCTTGTATTTGAACCTTTAATTAAAGCTTTTTCATAAAAATGTCTCCTTTACTTTTTATGTCAGATGTTCCAGCACCATCCTCAGACAATAGAATACCACAGTAACCACAGTTTTGTCATCATAATACCCATAAAACGTTGCGGTCAAACACGGAAATTCTTCCAATCGTTTTTTTCACCATTCATTTTCCCATAGGGGATTTTTAAAAATACTGAAAATAAGATCCGTGTTTCGTGTAGGCTTTTCCTGGCATGACGTTTTGATAAATTTACAAATTTTTCAGACAAGTTGACATTTATCCATATATTCAGCTCTACTCTTCAGAATCTAAAATACTCATTACCATCAAAGTAAACATCATGCAAGGCTGCAAATCCCTACAAGCTCCTGCACGTCATCTCAAGGCAAAACCTTTGCTATCAGCTAGCTACGTTGATCCAAAACTAAATATATACTTAAGTTAATTTACCGTTCCATATTTTAACTAATATGTTTTAGTTTATTTATGCATTTGGTCTTGTGTCTTCTACAGAATACTATCCTAGTAGCAGTCAGATACAATGCCTTCAGAAAGTATTCACACCCCTTGACTTTTTACATATTTTGTATTACAGCCTGGATTTAAAACGGATTAAATATATTTATTTTTGTCACTGTCCTACGCACAATACCCGATAAAGTCAAAGTGGAATCACGTTTTAAATTTTTTTAACAAATGAATAAAACATGAAGAACAGAAAGTCAATAAGAATTCAAATCCTTTGTTATGGCAATTCTAAATAAGTTCAAGTAAGTTCAGTAAAAATGTGCTTAACAAGTCAAATATAAGCTGCGTGGACTCACTTTGTGTGCAATAATAGTGTTTAACATGATTTTTGACAGACTACTGTACCTCATCTCTGTACCCCACACATACATCTGTAAAGTTCCTCAGTCAAGCAGTGAATTTCGAACACAGATTCGACCACAAAGGAGGTTTTCAAATGTGTCGCAAAGAAGGGAACCTATTGGTTGATGGGTAAAAAACGTAAAAAAAAACAGACATTAAATATCCCTTTGAAGTTATTAATTACACTTTGGATAATGTGTCAATACACCCAGTCACTACAAAGATACAGGCCTCCTTCCTAACACAGTTTCTGGATTGGAAGGAAACCGCTCAGGGATTTCACATTGAGGCCAACGGTGACTTTAAAACAGTTGCAGAGTTTAATGGCTGTGCTAGAATAAAACTGGATCAATAACATTGTAGTTACTCCCCAATACTAACTTAATTGCCAGAGACATAAGAATGAAGACTGTACAGAAAACAAATAATCCAAAACATGCATCTGGTTTACAACAAGGCACCAAATACTGCAAAAAAAAAATGTGGCAAGCAATTAACTTTTTGTCCTGAGCACAAAGTGTTATGTTTGGGGCAAATCCAATAGAACACATTACTGAGTACCATTCTCCATAGTTTCAGAGGTGGCTGCATCATGTTATGTGTATGCTTGTAATCGTTAAGGACTGGGGAGTTTTTCAGAATAAAAAAGAAATGGAATGGAGCTAAACACAAGCAAAATCCTAGAGGAAAACCTTGTTCTGTCTATTTCCACCAGACACTGGGAGATAAATTCACCTTTCAGCAGGACACTAAACTAAAACAGAAGGCAAAATCTACAGTGGAGTTGCTTACCAAGGAGACGGAGAATGTTCCTGAGTGGCCGAATTACAGTTTTGACCTAAAACCTCTTGATACTACCCATCCCGGGTCCTGGAGCGTTGTCATCAACTGACACTGATTAGCATAACACAACGGACATAAATATTACTAGAAAATATTCCTATTCATGAAATCACAAGTGAAATATATTGAAACAAATCAAATCAAATAAAATACAATTTTATTTGTCACATACACATGGTTAGCAGATGCTAATGCGAGTGTAGCGAAATGCTTGTGCTTCTAGTTCCGACAATGCAGTAATAACCAACAAGTAATCTAGCTAACAATTCCAAAACTACTACCTTACAGACACAAGTGTAAGGGGATAAAGAATATGTACATAAATATATATGAATGAGTGATGGTACAGAGCGGCATGGGCAAGATACAGTAGATGGTATTGAGTGCAGTATATATATATGAGATGAGTATGTAAACAAAGTGGCATAGTTAAAGTGGCTAGTTGTCATGTTTTGTCATTGATTATCATGTCTTGTCCCTGTGCTTCCCCTTCTATTCGTTTCCCCCTGCTGGTCTTTTTAGGTTCGTTCCCCTTTTTCTCTCTCCCTTCCTCTCTCTCTTCTCTCTATCGTTCCGTTCCTGCTCCCAGCTGTTCCTATTCCCCTAATCAATCATTTAGTCTTCCCACACCTGTTCCCTATTCTTTTCCCTGATTAGAGTCCCTATTTCTCTCCTTGTTTTCCGTTCCTGCCCTGTCGGATCCTTGTCTATTATTCACCGTGCTGTGTCTATGTATTGCCCTGTCGTGTCGTGTTTCCCTCAGATGCTGCGTGGTGAGCAGGTGTCTGAGTCTGCTACGTTCAAGTGCCTTCCCGAGGCAACCTGCAGTTCTTGATCAAGTCTCCAGTCTGTTCTCGTCATTACGAGTAGTATTATGCCTTTTGTTTGTAAAGTAACTTTACTGGATTAAAAACTCTGTTTTCGCCAAGTCGCTTTTGGGTCCTCATTCACCTGCATAACACTAGTGATACATGTATTACATAAAGATGCAGTAGATGATATAGAGTACAGTATATACATATACATATACATATGAGATTAATCATGTAGGGTATGTAAACATTATATTAGGTAGCATTGTTTAAAGTGGCTAGTGATATATTTTACATCATTTCCCATCAATTCCCATTATGAAAGTGGCTGGAATTGAGTCAGTGTGTTGGCAGCAGCCACTCAATGTTAGTGGTGGCTGTTTAACAGTCTGATGGCCTTGTGATAGAAGCTGTTTTTCAGTCTCTCGGTCCCAGCTTTGATGCACCTGTACTGACCTCGCCTTCTTGATGATAGCGGGGTGAACAGGCAGTGGCTCGGGTGGTTGTTGTCCTTGATGATCTTTATGGCCTTCCTGTGACATCGGGTGGTGTAGGTGTCCTGGAGGGCAGGTAGTTTGCCCCCGGTGATGCGTTGTGCAGACCTCACTACCCTCTGGAGAGACTTACGGTTGTGGGCGGAGCAGTTGCCGTACCAGGCGGTGATACAGCCTGACAGGATGCTCTCGATTGTGCATCTGTAGAAGTTTGTGAGCGCTTTTGTGGACAAGCCGAATTTCTTCAGCCTCCTGAGGTTGAAGAGGCGCTGCTGCTCCTTCTTCACGATGCTGTCTGTGTGAGTGGACAAATTCAGTTTGTCTGTGATGTGTACGCCGAGGAATTTAAATCTTACTACCCTCTCCACTACTGTTCCATCGATGTGGATAGGGGGGTGTTCCCTCTGCTGTTTCCTGAAGTCCACAATCATCTACTTCGTTTTGTTGACGTTGAGTGTGAGGTTATTTTCCTGACACCACACTCCGAGGGCCCTTACCTCCTCCCTGTAGGCCGCCTCGTCGTTGTTGGTAATCAAGCCTACCACTGTTGTGTCGTCCGCAAACTTGATGATTGAGTTGGTGGCGTGCGTGGCAGTCGTGGGTGAACAGGGAGTACAGGAGAGGGCTCAGAACGCACCCTTGTGGGGCCCCAGTGTTGAGGATGTTGTTGCCTACCCTCACCACCTGGGGGCGGCCCGTCAGGAAGTCCAGTACCCAGTTGCACAGGGCGGGGTCGAGCTTGATGACGAGCTTGGAGGGCACAAACACAGCTTAGCCTTTTGTTAATCACCCTGTCATCTCAGATTTTTTAAATATGCTTTACAGCCAAAGCAAGACAAGCATTTGTGTAAGTTTATTGATAGCCTAGCATAGCATTATGCCTAGCCTAGCAGCAGGCAACCTGGTCACGAAAATCAGAAAAGCAATCAAATTAAATTGTTTACCTTTGATGATTCTGAATTATGTCAAGCAGTATGGGTACTTTCTGAAGGCACTGTATTTACTTTTCTGTAAAGAAGCTAGCTACCTAGCCAGATGATATTAGCAACATACCATTATTTTACCAGGTCTTCTTCTCCTTCAGCTAGTGGAGGTGTAATATTTAATCCCTTAAAATTTCTGCCAACTATTTGAACAAGATTAAATGTATTTAAATTCATGGTGTCCAAATGCACTGCTGTATTAAAGCAATTCAGAAGTAACTTGTTAAAACTTCTTGTGGACCAGTGTCCCGTCAACGGAACAGCTGTTGCTCAATATGAATAATGTGATTAAAACAATGTTTTAAACAACAACAACAACAAATCCGCACATGTAAATGTCTTATATGGGCTGAAAGCTTAAATTCTTGTTAATCTAACTGCATTGTCCAATTTACAATAGTTATTACATTGAGAGAAAAAATACCATGCTATTTTTAGAGGAGAGTGCACAACAACAAAACACTTTTTTCATTGTGAAAGGTTTGATACATTCACATCTGAAGGTAAATAATTTACTTACATTCTGAAATTTTGCTCTGATTTGTCATCCTAAGGGTCTCAGAGACAAAATATAGTGTAGTTTTGTTTGATAAAATCCTTTTTCATTTCCTAAAAAGGTCCATATATTATGCATGATCGATTTTGTATTTCCACTCGTTCAACATGCAAAGAAAGAAATCTGTGAAAATTGTATGCTAAACGTTGCTTAAACCAGTCAAATTACATATTTATTCCTCAGACACTCTAAAAAGTCACCAGCATTTGCTATATCATTCTGTATTCAGTATATCCACTGGAAAGCCAATTTTAGCCAGTAAAATATTTGCGTCCCGCATCATTGCGTCCCGATGACACGGGCGGTGTTCAGTTGATTGACTGTATCTTTGTCAAATAACAATCTATCGTTTTCAAATCTAGCAAGCTAGATAGCCAATGAGCTGTGCTTTAGGAGAGTAGGTGGAAACCCTTTGTGTGAAGAATAATCTTTCAGCTAATCTCGCGCGTATGAGTCGAGCGGCGTTTGGACATTTATGCAAGAGCATGTCGAAGAGCGTTACGCATATCTGTGAGTTATGAAAAATACATTTTTGTAAATTTCAAACTTACAATATGACTACCAATACTAAAAAAGCTAAATCAAAGTCCAGGTATGCAGATTTTGGACGATATTCTAGCAGAAATCTACTGGGAAAGTGTCATAGACAACACCTACAGGAAAGGATACTACATTAGACTTGTAAGTGAAATACCAGTCTTTATATTTACATTATTTTATATTGTAAATCCGAGCTAATGCAGTTTTGTTTCAATGATTGCATAGTATTCATTTGAGAGATTTTTGAAATATTTTCTGTGATTGCTTTATATTTACGTGTATAAACTCTGAAAAAAAGAAACATCCTCTCACTGTCAACTGCGTTTATTTTCAGCAAACTTAACGTGTAAATAGTTGTATGAACATAACAAGATTCAACAACTGAGACATAAACTGAACAAGTTCCACAGACATGTGACTAACAGAAATTGAATAATGTGTCCCTGGTCAAACTCAAAAGTAACAGTCGGTATCTGGTGTGGCCAACAGCTGCATTAAGTACTGCAGTGCATCTCCTCCTCATGGACTGCACCAGATTTGCTTGTTCTTGCTGTGAGATGTTACCCCACTCTTCCACCTTCAAGTTCCCGGACATTTCTGGGGGGGGGATTGGCCCTAGCCCTCACCCTTACTCTCTGATCCAACAGGTCCCAGACATGCTCAATGGGATTAAGATCTGGGCTCTTCACTGGCCATGGCAGAACACTGACATTCCTGTCTTGCAGGAAATCATGCACGGAACGAGCAGTATGGCTGGTGGCATTGTCATGCTGGAGGGTCATGTCAGGATGAGCCTGCAGGAAGGATACCACATGAGGGAAAAGCATGTCTTCCCTGTAACACACAGCGATGAGATTGCCTGCAATGACAACAAGCTCAGTCCGATGATGCTGTGACACACCGCCCCTGTGACACAAGGACCCTCCACATCCAAATCAATCCCGCTCCAGAGTACAGAGTACAGGCTCCATTCATTTTTCTTTTGATCCTGATTAGTCTTCCAGTCCTTGCTGCTGAAAAACATCCCCACAGCATTATGCTGCCACCACCATGCTTCACCGTAGGGATGGCGCAGGTTCCTTCCAGATGTGACGCTTGGCATTCAGGCCAAAGAGTTCAATGTTGGTTTCATCAGACCAGAGAATCTTGTTTCTCATTGTCTGGGAGTCCTTTAGGGGCCTTTTGGCAAACTCCAAGTGGGCTGTCATGTGCCTTTTAATGAGGAGTGGCCACTCTCTTCTGATTGGTGGAGTGCTGCAGATATGGTTGTCCTTCTGGAAGGTTCTCCCATCTCCACAGAGGTACTATGGAGCTTTGTCAGAGTGACAATCATATTTTTGGTCACCTCCCTGACCAAGGCCCTTCTCCCCCGATTGCTCAGATTGATTGGGTGGCCAGATCTAGGAAGAGTCTTGGGGGTTCCAAACTTCTTCCATTTAAGAATGATTTAGATCACTGAGTTCTTGGGGACCTTCAATACTGCACAATTGTTTTGTACCCTTCCCCAGATCCATGCCTCGACACAATCCTCTCTCGGAGTTCTACAGACAATTCATTCAACCTCAAGGATTGATTTTTGCTCTGACATACACTGCCAAATGTAGGACCTTATATATACAGGTGTGTGCCTGTCTCCAAATCATGTCCAATTAAATACATTTACCACAGGTGGACTCCAATCAAGTTGTAGAAACATCTCAAAGATGATCAATGGGAACAGGATGCACTAATCTCAATTTTGAGTGTCATAGCAAAGGGTCTGAATACGTCTATAAATATGTTATTTCTGTTTTTTATTTGTTTTCATAAATTTTCTAACATTTCCAAAAACCTGTTTTAGCTTTATGATTATGGGGTAATGTGTGTTGATTGATGAGGAAAAACACAATTTCATCCATTTTAGAACAAGTCTGTAATGTAACAAAATGTGGAAAAAGTTAAGGGGTCTGAATACCTGTAGATTTGAAATGTATTACATTTTTAGTTTGCATCCAACATGACATGTTATATACATTGCAGAAGACTGAAATACAACAAAACTGTTTGACATAGAACATTGGAATTTCAGCAGCTTTTACTGAAATCATGTTTATTAATGATTAAATTATGAAAAATATTAATAGCATTCCACCCATAAGGCCACTAGGTCATTTGACTGAATGAAAGGGCTATGACTGCAAAACTGACAATGTACAAGCTCAACCCTAAACCCAATCTGCGTCAATATAAGTAACATAACAAAGCTAGATATATGATATGATTTTTTTGCATGGGCTGTTTCAATCCACTGCATCTGCGTATGTGACCTTCCAGATCTGCGGTGGAAAGTGGCAGAGCTACAGCGCTTTTTGTCAGACCAGGAAGGACACATCCCGAAAAATGGTCTTCTCACGAAAACATCTGTAGCGTCTGAATGGTTTGTAACAACTAACCACTCTATGGAAAGGGGTGACTATAGAAAGGGGAAATTCTCACAACGACAATGGTGTTCTCAGTTGTGCTCTACAACCCTCTCAGGTGTCACAGGACTCATCTAAAGGTAACCCTTAGCCTACAATGAATGGAATTGTGGAAGTAGTTTTGTGCCAACAAAAACACGGGGTTTAAAAATAAAAAACTTCTCTCCTGAGTTTTCTTATATCTCCGACCTAGATATCGGACAGACACTTCAAAACCTTATTCATTATGATGTATTGGTGTTTTTTTTTGCCATTTATGAATGTGTTATTCAATGCATTTCTATGGGCTACAGTAGTGAAGGCCAAATTCAGTATTTTATCAAATACAATTTTGGGGGATACCTTAAGTGGTCCTAAACTTCAAAATGAAATAGCTAAACGATTCATGTTATGACCTTCTTAACCCTCCTGCTGTGTTTGGTCGAATTGGACCGATTTACAAGTTTTCTCTCTGAAAAATGTAGTTCATTTAGTCTGATTGTCATAAGTTTCCATGACTTTGTCCACACAGGGCATCTGAACACACAAAATACATTTAGATGATTTTCATAACATTTTGGGTGTTTTATTGAACTTTTCTACACCTGTGGTGTTCCCGGTCAAAAATGATCGGTCATTAGAAATTAATGGGTGAGGCTACAATTTGAGTTCAGGCAAATGCCCAGTCATCAGATGAGCAAATTTGATCTACCAGACCCCCACATGCATGTGTGTTTGCGTGCGCGCGCACACACACACACACACACACGCACACACGCACACACACGCACACACACACACACACACACACACACACACACACACACACACACACACACACACACACACACACACACACACACACACACACACACACACACACACACACACACACACACACACACACACACACACACACACACACACACACACACACACACACACACACACACACACACACACACACACACACACACCTCACTCCCCTTCTTAGCTTCCATGGCAACCACCACGGGAACCTTTGCCCAATATAATCTTTCCCCCATGGGA
Source organism: Oncorhynchus gorbuscha (assembly GCF_021184085.1). NCBI lineage: Eukaryota > Metazoa > Chordata > Actinopteri > Salmoniformes > Salmonidae > Oncorhynchus > Oncorhynchus gorbuscha. Next base: position 37,362,514 of record NC_060178.1, read on the forward strand.
ACCACACCTGTTGGCATTCTCACAAACAGTTGAAACATTGTTTCAATAATATATAGAACTTTTCTCACAGCTTTGGTATATAAAGCTTTTTTGAAGCCTTGCTCACAATTCATTCTGTGGCAGCACAATGACCAAACGATACACTGTATGTGAGGCTCTTGATCATATCTTTGATCATGACACTGGTGAGGAAGAGAGTCCTTGTTAAACTATGACACAAAGTAGTCTGTGATAAATAGCACAATATGTTTCATCTGAGTATCTGTTATAGTCAAAATAAACTCAAAAATGAGTTGTATGAGCTCAACTCAATGAGGCCTACAGGCCATAAACAGCAAATAGAAGGTCAAAATGTGTAATGGTCACAAGAATTTAAGTTGATAAAAAAGATGTAACACAACATTAGGTGATAATATATGTATTATTATGGATTTATAATCGGCTATAATGGGGCAGTCATTTTGGACCGGGAACACAGAATTAATTAACATGAAACGTACACAACAGGAGGGTTAAAACAGTTCCTTATGTCAGCTTACAACCCCCAAAATGCAGCATTTTACATGTCTCTCTGTGCATCCTCTGTGACTTCCAGGAAGATTTGAACCTTAACTCACTTTATTATCCCCCCAAAATACTACAAGTTTTCACCATGATTATTTCGTTGCTTTGACAGTTTGTTCTGAAGATTATTATTTATTTTGCGAGTTTAGTGTTTCATTTATGTTTGTCCCTCATTTTAAGGTCAAGCCTGTTACGCAAAACTCTTGTTTTAATACAGTGAATCTATTCCATGTTATATTTATTTGAAAATAAACATTGAACATCTAAATGTCAAATCATATTGTAAAAGCAGATGAGTTGGCTCTGCTATTTCGTGCCATATTCTGATGTTTTGTGGGTCAAGCATAACACATCAACCAAGTTACCCATAGATAGACAGGCTAGAAATGTTTTAACAATGTGACAATTTTTGTAAATCTTGCATTCTACTACCCCTCCATGTTGCACACAACAAGCTTCCATTCCTCCTGTCACAAAGGGATTCATGGCTGATTTAACTAGTAATTACCAGTTCGAGGGCAATTCAAGTGGATTTTTCCCAGATGTTGGAGGTGTGGAGTCAGGCACAGAGAGCAAAAGATGTGGGAAAAAACACACTTTAATGTCCAGGAAAAATAACATGAACAAAAGGAGGAAAACAAATGAACAGAAATATAAACGGACAGCGCAAAACCCAAAATACAAACAAAATACACTCAAATGAAGAACAGACGAACAAGCCCGCACGAAACAGAAGCGGGCTGAACAAACTATATATAACCCCACCCTAACAACCAAACAAGAAACAGGTGATACCAATCAGACAAAACCAAAGGAAAACAGAACAACGGATCGGTGATAGCTAATAGACCGGCGACGACGACCGCCGAGCGCCACCCGAACAAGAAGGGGAGTCACCTTCGGTAATATTCGTGACAGATGTGGTATATTTCCACTTCACACGTGGTTAGGAACGCACCATAACGCCGCTAACCATCCACTTTAGAGCCATATATTACAGTGGCTTGCGAAAGTATTCACCCCCTTTTGCATTTTTCCTATTTTCTTGCCTTACAACCTGGAATTAAAACAGATTTTGGGAGGGTTGATATCATTTGATTTACACAACATGCCTACCGCTTTGAAAATGCTAAATATTTTTTATTGTGAAAAAAGTCCCAAGAAAGAAACAGCAAAGTCAATACTTTGTAGAGCCACCTTTTGCAGCAATTACAGCTACAAGTCTCTTGGGGTATGTCTCTATAAGGTTGGCACATCTAGCCACTGGGATTTTTGCCCATTCTTCAAGGCAAAACTGCTCCAGCTCCTTCAAGTTGGATGGGTTCTGCTGGTGTATAGCAATCTTTAAGTAATACCACAGATTCTCAATTGGATTGAGGTCTGGGCTTAGACTAGGCCATTCCAAAACATTTAAATGTTTCCCCTTAAACCACTAAAGTGTTGATTTAGCAGTATGCTTAGGTTCATTGTTCTGCTGGAAGGTGAACCTCTGTCCCAGTCTCAAATCCCTGGAAGACTGAAACAGAATTTCCCTGTATTTAGCACCATCCATCATTCCTTCAATTCTGACCAGTTTCCCAGTCCCTGCTGATGAAAAACATCTCCACAGCATGATGCTGCCACAACCACGCTTCACTGTGGGGGTGATGTTCTTGGGGTGGTACGAGATGTTGTCTTTGTGCAAGTCATAGCCAGCCAGCCGCACCAATGTGTAGGAGGAAACACCGTGCACCTGGCAACCCGCCACAGGAGTCGCTGGTGTGCGATGAGACAAGGATTTCCCTCCCGGCCAAACCCTCCCTAACCCGAACGATGCTAGGCGAATTGTGCGTCGTCCCATGGACCTCCCGGTCGCAGCCGGTTACGATAGAGCCTGGGGCGAACCCAGAGTCTCTGGTGATGCAGCTGGTGCTGCAGTACAGTGCCCTTAACCACTGCGCCATCCGGGAGGCTTTTTTATTGCTATTTCTGACTATTGTGACGCCTGTGCTGGCTTGGAAAATGTTTTTAATGCTTTTGTGCGTGGGGCGCTGTCCTCAGATAATCACATGGTATGCTTTTGCCTTTTTGAAATCTGACAAAGTCACTGGAATAATAAGAAGTGAAGATTTTAAATGATGTAGGACAGTTCATGAATGTTTAATATTACGATTTTGTTATTTCAATTTGGCACGCTCCAGCTTCACCGGATATTGTAGATTTTGCGCTAATAGGTTTTAAGCAATGGCTTGTTTTATGGCTACTCTTCCATAAAACCCAGCCCCGTGGAGTGTACTGCTTAATGTGGTCCTATGGATAGATACTCCGAGCTTTGCAGCTCCTTCAGGGTTATCTTTGGTCTCTTTGTTGCCTCTCTGATTAATGCCCTCCTTGCCTGGTCCGTGAGTTTTGGTGGGAGGCCCTCTCTTGGCAGGTTTGATGTGGTGCCATATTCTTTCCATTTTTTAAAATAATTTAATGGTGCTCTGTGGGATGTTCAAAGTTTCTGATACTTTTTTATAACCCAACCCTGATCTGTACTTCTCCACAACTTTGTCCCTGACCTGTTAGGAGCACTCCTTGGTCTTCATGGTGCCCCTTGCTTAGTAGTGTTGCACACTCTGGGGCCTTTCAGAACAGGTGCATGTATACTGAGATCATGTGACAGATCATGTGACACTTAAATATAGTCCACCTGTGTGCAATCTAACTAATTATGTGACTTCTGAAGGTAATTGGTTGCACCAGATCTTATTCAGGGGCTTCATAGCAAAGTGGGTGAATACATACAGTATGCACGCACCACTTTTCCATTGAATTTTTTAAAGAATATTTGGAAACAACTTATTTTTTAAATTTCACTTCACCAATTTGGACTATTTTGTGTGTGGCCATTACATGAAACCCAAAAAATCAATTTAAATTACAGTTTGTAATGCAATAAAATAGAAAAAACGCCAAGAGGGATGGTGACTTTTGCGAGGCACTGTATATATATACTAAAGTATGTGGACAATTAGTGGATTCGGCTATTTCAGCCACACTCGTTACTGACAGGTGTACAAAATCGAACACACAGCCATGCAATCTGTATAGACAAAAATTGGCAGTAGAATGTCCTTACTGAACAGCAAAGTGACGTTCAACATGGCACAGTCATGGGATGCCGCCTTTCCAACTGTCAGTTCGTCAAATTTCTGCCATGCTAAAGCTGCCCCGGTCAACTGTAAGTGCTGTTATGGAGAAGTGGAAATGCTACACAAGCTCACCGAATGGGACCATTGTGTGCTGAGGCGCATAAAAATTGTCTGTCCTCCGTTTCAACACTCACTACTGAGTTCCAAACTGCCTCTGGAAGCAACTTCAGCACAATAACTGTTCGTCGGGAGCTTCATGAACTGGGTTTCCGTGGCCGAGCAGCTGCTTGCAAGCCTAAGATCACCATGTTCAATGCCAAGTGTCGGCTGGAGTGGTGTAAAGCTCGCCGCTGTTGGATTCAGTGGAAACTGTTCTCTGAAGTGATAACGCTTGACCATCTGGCAGTCCAACAGACAAATTTGGCTTTGGCGGATGCCAGGAGAACATTAACTTTCCGAATGCATAGTGCCAACTGTAAAGTTTGGCGGAGGAGGTCCGGGTCTGTTTTTCATGGTTCGGCCTAGGCCCCTTACTTACGGTGAAGGGAAATCTTAACACTACAGCATACAATGACATTCTCAACGATTCTGTGCTTACAGCCTTGTGGTAACAGTTTGGGGAAGGTCCTTACCTGTTTCATCATGACAATGCCCCTGTGCACAAATCAAGGTCCATAGAGAAATGGTTTGTCAAGATCGTTGTGGAAGAACTTCACTGGCCTGCACAGAGCCATGACCTCAACCCCATCGAACACATTGGGATGAATTGGAACGCCGACTGCGAGCCAGGCCTAATTGCCCAACATCAGTGCCCGACTTCACTAATGCTCTTGTGGCTGAATGGAAGCAAGTCCCCGCAGCAATGTTCCAACATCTAGTGGAAAGCCTTACCAGAAGAGTGGAGGCTGTTATAGCAGCAAAGGGGGGACCAACGTCATATGAATGCCCATGATTTTGGAATTAAATGTTCGATGAGCAGGTGTCCACATACTTTTGACCTTGTAGTGCCTATACATGCATCTCTGGAGTAAAATTTTATTTTGGCAAATATTCAAATGCATGTAAATGCATTTGAAATAGATTTTATGTGACATTTTGTATAGGATTGATGGACTTCCGCTGTTAAGGGGGATGATTTAGTGTATTAAATGCACCAGTGGTCTGGTGTTGATGGGTTGAATCAGGGCTGTCCACAAGGCGTTCACCATCGTGGCGGCTGTCTGGTCCCGGGTGGGTACTGCAAGGGCATAGCGAGAGAACAGATCAGTCATAACCAGTATATAAGGGTAGGTATCGCTCAGTCTGCTTAAGGAATAATTTTGCACGCCCAATTTTTCAGTTTTTGATTTGTTAAAAAAGTTTGAAATATCCAATAAATGTCGTTCCAGTTCATGATTATGTCCCACTTGTTGTTGATTCTTCACAAAGAAATACAGTTTTATATCTTTATGTTTGAAGCCTGAAATGTGGCAAAAGGTCGCAAAGTTCAAGGGGGCCGGATACCCTGACCAACATCTTTATATAGCTGAAGGAACTATAAGCTGTAATGCGGGCTACTACCGCGTTGACATTATGGTGGCTAGTAGCTAGCCATCTCCATAATGTACGTTATTGGGGATAGCTAAACTTGTAATTAATGAACTTGTGAAGATAAAATTAAATACATCCTTTTGAGACCTGGTATTTTTAGGTCTCTTTATTCTTTTTTTGCTTGCTTATTTCCTAGCTGTATCTGGTTAGATCACAGAGTTTCGAATAATAGTCATAAACTATAGTTCTTATAACTGGGGAAAAGAACAATATTCCCCAACATCCATATGTATTTGGCCAGTGACATTATTCAAAACATGTTGTAATTTCTAAATGGTTAATTTGATATGAATAAAAACAACTTCTTAGGGCTTTAACCCCATTGTCATTGTATCTTTTCAACTCCAATGTGCTGGACAACAGAGCCAAAACAAAATGTTGTCATTACCCAAATATTTACAGATTGCACTCTGTGCTGGTTTTAAGTTAATTTATATAAAACCAAACTGGTCAGGCTATATATATTTATTGCCCAGATTGATGCAATAATTTTGTCCACATATTTTTATTTATTTATTTAATTTTACCTTTATTTAACCAGGCAAGTCAGTTAAGAACACATTCTTATTTTCAATGACGGCCTGGGAAGAGTGGGTTAACTGCCTGTTCAGGGGCAGAACGACAGATTTGTACCTTGTCAGCTCGGGGGTTTGAACTCGCAACCTTCCGGTTACTAGTACAACGCTCTAACTACGCACTAGGCTACACTGCCGCCCCATAGGAAACATCCATTATTAAAGATGACAAACTACAATATGCCCACCTCTACAACCACAAACAAATGAACCAACAAACTCTCAAACACCTCTTCAACTTGCAAGCCAGCAAAGATGTCTGAAATGATGGCAGTGGGAGGAGCCAGGTCCATCTCACAGGCAACCGCTGTGAGATGCTTGCCATTAATTTGATCTGGGAGGGCCAACTGCCATTCTCTGTGGTCGAACAACCAGCTTTTAAAGAGTTGGTAACCACCCTGCATCCTCAATGCAAAGTCATCTCCAGACCTACTGTTTGTTTAAGAATACTTAAAGCTGCCAATCACCTGACGAAGACCGTTATGGCACACCTTGGCAGGGTAAATTATGTTGCCACCAACACTAATTGTTGGAGAGCTCATCAAAGGAGTTACATCGGGGTCACATGCCACTGGATAGATGGTGAGACGTTCTGTTGCACTCGCTTGCAAGAGATTGAGAGGTTCCCACACATTTGATGTGCTTGCAGGTGCCCTCGATGACATCCATTGTGCATACAGGATCAGGGGGAAAGTGGTAAGAACCACAAGACAGTGGATCAAACTTCATCAAAGCATTCAATGTTTTTGGTGAGCAGAGCCAGGCAGTCGAGTCAGCAGACCAAGACTCAGATGCTGAAGAGCCAGCAGAGCAGGTTGAATTCCAATACATCTATTCCATCCTGGAAAATGACAGTGGCCTAGAATATCAACTCCCTCGGCATCAACGGGGTGCATGATGAATCTCATTGCAACAGATTATGCGTTGGCAGAAACAAATAGTGATAGCTACTTTTGCCAAATACCAAGCTATGTGGAATAAAACGGGGCGGTCAACCTTAGCTGCTGAAGTTGTAGAGAATGAGTGCAAACTGCAGTTGATCCAGCCAAATCAAACACGTTGGAACTCAACTTACCTGGCTGTGGAGAGGATCACACGTATCATACAAGAGAAGGGGGAGGATGCCATAAGAAATGTGTGTGAATTAAAAGTGAAAATGTGAGTAGCAATTCTTTGAATCAATGTAATGTTTTCCTATTACAGTACTATTTATTGTCCATGAAATGTTAGAGGTATTACATTTCCCTGACCTTGTCTTTCAGGCTGAGCCTGGCAGAAATGCCCTTCTTGAATGAGTACTGCAAAGTGATCAAATCTTTCATCTCAGCTTTGAACATTCTACAGTCTGAGACCAACACGCATATGGGGTAGCTGCTGCCAGGGATCTACTTACTAAAAACAAAACTTCAAAGGCTGGAAGCATCTTGCCAAATGTGCCTATCACTTATCAGAGCCATTCAGAATGGTCTCCAAAAGCGCTTTGGAGAAATGATGGAGGAGCCACAGCTTATTGCTGCCGAAATCCTTCTGCCTAATTTCCAGACGTCTTGGACTGACAAAACTGGTGTCATCACAGCCGGTATAATTTGTTTACTCCAAAAGGTTTTAACCTCATTGTCCATATGATGATATCTTTTAGTCTGAGTCTTTTATTTAATAGTTTTTTGTTATGTTTTTCTTTTTTTCATTATTTAAGTTGCACAATCACCTTTTGCATATAACTAATTTTGGGTACAGCCAGACATGGACTCACCTCAACATTAGAGAATTTGTTAGGTCTGAATGTATTTGAACAACTCAAATCAATCTCAGTATCTGATAATAACAAGTGGAAGTCTGTGTTAGAGCTATTGCAATGCCAATAATATGATTGTGTTGCCAGCCACATACAACAGAGTTTGCTGAAACACTGAATATGTGAATGTTATGATGCTTCCAATGTACAGATTTGACGTAGTTGCAGAATCAACTTGACACAATCACACAGGACGTTTAATAAAAATTGCTGTTGATTTTCCCATGATGTCAAGCAAAGAGGCACTGAGTTAGAAGTTAGGCCTTGAAATACCTATAGGTGCACTTCCAATTGACTCAAATTATGTCAATTAGCCTATTAGAAGCTTCTAAGGCCATGACATAATTTACTGGAATTTTCCAAGCTGTTTAAAGGCACAGTCAACTTAGTTTATGTTAACTTCTTACCCACTGGAATTGTGATACAGTGAAATCATCTGTCTGTTAACAATTGTTGGAAAAATTACTCCAACCTAAGTGTATGAAAACTTACAATTTCAACTGTATAAGGGAGAACTATCGTTTTATGGTGAGGATAGCCGTGTTGCAAGCCCAGCTTCAGATGCAATTTAAGTGAAACAGCATCTGTGTCACCAGTAAGTACAGTTATTAGTATAAATTTACCCTCACAGTCCTCACAGTCACTGCAAGGCTTCTGGAAAGAAATGTTGGCATGCTCAACCGGTGTCGCTCATTCAGCAACGAGTCGGAGTTAGAGGCCGAGTCTTCTCAGGTTTCTCCTCCACCTATTACGGGTCTGAGCCGCCCAAGCCTCCCACAATTAACTTTGACAAATTGAAAACCCTATTGACGACTCCATTAGCCGCAATATTAGACTTGAAAATAATCATCCGGCGACACTGTTACTCTGTTTACCAGGAGGCAGGGCTTCTGACATAGAGGCTAATCTGAAGAGGGTGCTTGCTAAAGCTAAAACTGGCGAGCATAGAGTATAGGAAATTTTTATCCACGTCGGAACCAACGATGTTAGGAGTCACTAAGTCAGAGTCACTAAGTGCAACAGCTTCAGGGTGTAAATTCGCTAGAAAGATGTGTTGGCATCGAGTAATTGTCTATGGCCCCCTCCCAGTTAGGGGGAGTGATGAGCTCTACAGCAGACTCTTTCGCTGGTTGAAAACAGCTTTCTGCCACTCCCAAAAGATAGAATTTGTAGATAATTGGCGCTCTTTCTTGGACTCACCCAGAAACAGGACCAAGCTTGGACTGCTAAGGAGTGACGGACTCCTTCCTAGCTGGAGGGGTGCTCTCATCTTATCGATCAACATAGACAGGGCTCTATCTCCTCTAGCTTCACAATAAGATAGGGTGCAGGCCCGGCAGCAGGCTGTTAGCCAGCCTGCCAGATTTGTGGGGTCTGCCACTAGCACAGTCAGCGTAGTCAGCTCAGCTATACCCATTGAGACCGTGTCGGCCTTGATCTAGGTTGAGCAAAACTAAACATGGAAGTTTTCGCCTTTGCAATCTCACTGGAATAAAGACCTCCACCATTCCTCTCATTATTGAAAGAGATTGTGAAATCTCACAACTCAAAATATGTCTACCTAATGTTTAGATCCCTCACTTCCAAGGCAGTCATAGTCAATTAACTAATCAATGACCATAAACTTGATGTGATTGGCCTGGCATGGGTCAAGCCTGATTAAATTTACTGTGTTAAATGAGGCATTTTCTCCTGGGTTCACAAGTGACCTTATCCCTTGCGCATCCCGCAAAGATGGAGGTGTTCCTAACATTTATGACAGCAAATTTCAATTTACAACAAAAGCTTCTAATCATGAAATCTGTGCAGCCTACTCAATCACTTTTTATAGCTACTGTTAACAGGCCTCTTGGGCTGTATACAGTGTTCCTCACTGAGTTCCCTGAATTCCTATTGGACCTTGTAGTCATGGCAGAAAATATTCACATTTTTGCTGACTAATATTCACATGGAAAAGTCCACAGACCCACTACAAAAGGCTTTCGGAGCCATCATCAACTCAGTGGATTTTGTCCAACATGTCTCCGGACCTACTCATTGCACAGTCATACCCTGGATCTAGTTTGGTCCCATGGAATATATATTGTGGATCTAAATGTTTTTCCCCATAATCCTGCAACAAATAATCTGCTCTGACCCCAACCAAGAATCATCAAAAGCCGTGCTATAAATGATTGGACAACAAAAAGATTCCTAGATGCCCTTCCAGACTCCTTCCACCTATCCAAGGATGTCAGAGTACAAAAATCGGTTAAATACCTGAGGATCTAAACTTAACCTTGCGTAATACCCTAGATGCAGTCACATCCCTAAAAATAAAAACATTTTTCACAAGAAATTGGCTCCCAGGTATACAGAAAATACCCGAGCTCTGAAGCAAGTTTCCAAAAAATTGGAACGGAAATGGCGCTCCACCAACCTGAAAGTCTTCGGATTTGCTTGGAAAGACAGTAACGTGCAATATCAAAGAGCCCTCACTGCTGCTCGATCATCGTATTTTTCCAACCTAATTGAGGAGAAATAGAACATAGGATAAGGATAGGATAAGTAATCCCTCTCACCCCCCCCTTTAAGATTTAAGATTTAGATGCACTATTGTAAAGTGACTGTTCCACTGGATGTCATAAGGTGAATGCACCACTTTGTAAGTCGCTCTGGATAAGAGCGTCTGCTAAATTACTTAAATGTAAATGTAATGTAAAATTTATTTTTGATACTGTCGCAAAGCTAATTGAAAAGCAGTTTTCCCCAAGAGACGATGGCTTTCACTTCAGCAGTGATGAAAAACTATTGGCCTATATCGAATCTCCCATTCCTCAACATTTTTTGGGAAAAAGCTGTTGTGCAGCAACTCATTGCCTTCCTGAAGACAAATAATGTTTACGAAACGCTTTACACCCCATCATAGCACTGAGACTGTACTCGTGAAGGTGGTAAATTACCTTTTAATGGCAAAGACCAAGGTCCTGCATCTGTCTTCATGCTCCTAGACCTTGGTACTGCTTTTGACACCGTCAATCACCATTCTTTTGGAGAGATTGGAAACCCTAATTGGTCTACATGGACAAGTTCTTGGCTTGTTTAGATCTTATCTGTGAAAGATATCAGTTAGTCTCTGTGGATGACACACAGCTGTACATTTCAATGAAACATGGTGAAGCCCTAAAATTGCCTACCCTGGAAGCCAAAACAAATATGCTACTTCTAGGTCCCAAAAAACAAAGAGATGCTGTTGGATGTGACAATTAAGCTTGATGGTTGTACAGTTGTCTCAAATCAAACTGTGAAGGACCTTGTTGTTACTCTTGATCCTGATGTCTCTTTTGACGAACATATCAAGAATATTTCAAGCACAGCCTTTTTCTATCTTCGTAACATTGCTGAAATCTGAAATGTTTTGACCAAAAATGATGCAGAAAAGCTAATCCAAGCTTTTGCCACTTCTGTTTTTGATTACTGCAATGCTTTACTCTCTGGCTATCCAGGTAAAGCACCAAATAAACTTCAGTTAGTGCTAAACACGGCTGCTAGAATCTTGACTAGAACCCCAAAATTTGATCATATTACTCCAGTGCTTAAGGCTAGGTATTAGGGCTGGGCGATATGGCCAAAATCACATACCCCAATATAGGTCATTTCATATCCCGATATCGATACATATCACAATATAGCACATTTTCTGTCTATTCAATGAATAAATAGTTTATATAAAATGACCACATGTAAAGGTCTATTTCTTATTACATTTTGAATCATACTCAACAAATAAAAAAGGTACTTCATTATAATCATATTTGATTATTTAATTTAGAACCTGATCAATTAACCATGTAATAAAATATGAATGTATAAAATCTAAAAAGGTAAATAGAAAACACTTCAATTATAGTTGCAAACAAAATAAATATAGGCCTAAAATAGCTATTTGTTATTTTGGCATTTAATACGTGTCACACATCGATCTGCATTTGGTACCTTGGGTTGAGTGTTAGCACCAACTCATGAAACCCCTGTTTCTCTACTGTGTAAATGGGGCGATTCCTTTGCAGATGTAAGTTGTAACGGCAGCTGTTATCTCCTTCCATCTTTGATTTTTTTGCCATATGGTGTGCCGCAGGCAAAAGCCTCTTGCAACATCTGAGTCGGGGGTTTGTTTTGAGCACTCGACTGTACGTTTTTGGGTCTCATCCGTAGACTCTCCGTACTGTTTCACATGATTCTAGCGTAGGTGGTAAAAGAGGATAGTGGTGTTTGAACCTGTTGTCGGGTGGTCCATGTCATACTTGTCATACCCGAACCACATCCATGCGACCGAAGTTGCCCCTCTTTTAGGTACGAGCTCCGTGTCTCCGTGCTCTGTGTCACGTTCACTCTCTTACTCTCTTTCATGTTTGTTTGAGTTGCACATTTCCTTCTGAATGCAAACCTCTGTCCAATTAACAAAAAATATTGCCGTAAAGAGTGTGATTTGTGACACAACTAATAAAACAATAGAAAAATGTCTATTGTTTCATATTATGCTCTATCCTCACACGATATATATCGTCATTTCGCCCAGCTCTACTAGGTATGATTTCAAGGTTTTCTTGTTAACCTACAAAGTATTACATAGGCTTGTTCCTTTCTATCTTTCCAATTTGGTCCTGCCGTACATACCTACACATACGCTACGGTCACAAGACGCAGGCCTCCTTATTGTACCTAGAATTTCTAAGCGAACAGCTGGAGGCAGGGCATTCTCCTATAGAGCTCAATTTTTATGGAATGGTCTGCCTATCCATGTGAGAGACACAGACTCGGTTTTGACCTTTAAGTCTTTACTGAAAACTCATCTCTTCAGTAGGTCCTATGATTGAGTGTAATCTGGCCCAGGATGTGCGAAGGTGAACGGCAAGGCGCTGGAGCGACGAACCGCCCTTGCTGTCTCAGCCTGGCCGTCTCCCTTTTTCCCACTGAGATTCTCTGCCTCTGACCCTATTACAGGTGCTGAGTCACTGGCTTACTAGTGCTCTTCCATGCCTTCCCTAGGAGGGGTGCGTCACTTGAATGGGTTGAGTCAGACATGATCTTCCTGTCTAGTTTTGCGCTCAGGCTTGTACGGTGGAGGAGATATTTGTGTGCTATACTCAGCCTTGTCTCAGGGTAGTAGGTTGGTGGTCTGTTGATATCCATCCAGTGGTGTGGGGGGTGTGATTTGGCAAAGTGGGTGGGGTTATATCCTGCCTGGTTGGCCCTGTCCGGGGGTATCATCGGATGGGGCCACAGTGTTCCCCGACCCCCTCTGTCTCAGCCTCCATATCTATCCCCAGTCCACCTGGTCGTGCAGCTGCTCCAGGTTCAGCTGTTCTGCCTGCTGCTATGGAACCCTGACATGTTTACCGGACATGCTACCTTTTCCCGGACCTGCTGTTTTCAACTCTCTCTTTGTACCTCACCTGCTGTCATGGCCCCTGGCAATGAAAAGCCAAATTACATTTACTCCTGAGGTACTGACATGTTGCCACCTCTACAATCCTGCTGGTCATCTATGAACAATTTGGCCTTAAAAGAACTGTGTGTTTCATAATGACTAATTTCTGTTTTCACATGTGGAGTGTTCCAAAAACGTGTTTCACGTGATTTTTTTTTCATAAGGGCCACTTTCCATACTTTAGGAATAATACCCAAGAGAATGGATAGATAAATATGTGTCATGGTTCCACAATCAGTTGCAGCAAGCCGTAGAAGACACGGGTCAAGCATGTCTGCCCCAGTGGACTTTTTAACAACTAAGAGTAGAGAGAACAGTGGTTCACCATTTACAGTATAAGGAAATTCTGTGATTGAACAGGGGTGCATCATCTAGAGATGAGCTTGTGTCACAAACAGTCTTTTCAGAGTTGTCCTTATTGCTGCTATATCCCCTTTCAAATAATTGGGCTGCAGCAATAAAATGTTGGTTAACCGCTTCAGTTATTAAAGTATTGATGTTAAAACCTCAGAGGTGTGGCTGATTCTTTTTAGTGATTTAATAGCCTTCCAAACATTGCTGGATCGACACGAGAGTCAGAAATGGAATTAATGAAATAGCCCTTTTTATGGACGCAGTACATTTGTTTCTAAGTTGTCTGAAAGTGAGCCAGTCAGTAGAGCTTCCAGCGTGTCTGGCTCCAGACCAAGCTTTGTTCCTTAGCTGAAATAACACAGCAAGTTCAGGTTTGAACCATCATTGGCTCTATCTTCTAAGTCTTAATCTCTTCATAGCAGCATGTTTATCAAATACAGAGATAAACATAGTAGAGTTGTTCAAGGGCAACATTACATTACATTTAAGTCATTTAGCAGACGCTCTTATCCAGGGTGACTTACAAATTGGTGCATTCACCTTATGACATCCAGTGGAACAGTCACTTTACAATAGTGCATCTAAATCTTAAAGGGGGGGGTGAGAAGGATTACTTATCCTATCCTAGGTATTCCTTAAAGAGGTGGGGTTTCAGGTGTCTCCGGAAGGTTTGTGATTGACTCCGCTGTCCTGGCGTCGTGAGGGAGTTTGTTCCACCATTGGGGGGCCAGAGCAGCGAACAGTTTTGACTGGGCTGAGCGGGAACTGTACTTCCTCAGTGGTAGGGAGGCGAGCAGGCCAGAGGTGGATGAACGCAGTGCCCTTGTTTGGGTGTAGGGCCTGATCAGAGCCTGGAGGTACTGAGGTGCCGTTCCCCTCACAGCTCCGTAGGCAAACACCATGGTCTTGTAGCGGATGCGAGCTTCAACTGGAAGCCAGTGGAGAGAGCGGAGGAGCGGGGTGACGTGAGAGAACTTGGGAAGGTTGAACACCAGACGGGCTGCGGCGTTCTGGATGAGTTGTAGGGGTTTAATGGCACAGGCAGGGAGCCCAGCCAACAGCGAGTTGCAGTAATCCAGACGGGAGATGACAAGTGCCTGGATTAGGACCTGCGCCGTTTCCTGTGTGAGGCAGGGTCGTACTCTGCGGATGTTGTAGAGCATGAACCTACAGGAACGGGCCACCGCCTTGATATTAGTTGAGAACGACAGGGTGTTGTCCAGGATCACGCCAAGGTTCTTAGCGCTCTGGGAGGAGGACACAATGGAGTTGTCAACCGTGACGGCGAGATCATGGAACGGGCAGTCCTTCCCCGGGAGGAAGAGCAGCTCCGTCTTGCCGAGGTTCAGCTTGAGGTGGTGATCCGTCATCCACACTGATATGTCTGCCAGACACGCAGAGATGCGACAATTAGACAATTGAAAAGTGATCACCGTGGTCCATACAAAAGACCCCACTAGTTGAGTATTTATGAGGGTTATTTGTAAGTATCAAATCAATCAGAATTGATTTTAGCAGGATTCTTTACATTCAAACGAGTGGGGTCAGAAATCAGTTGGACTACGTTCAAATCAATGCATACTGATTTAAGACAATCTGACGAGGGAGTAAGACATCGAGATTCAGATCCTCCGATATCACTGTTTCAGAGGCCATGAATGGGCCTAGTAGCTCAGAAACAGTCATGTTTGCTCCGGCTGTGGAGGAGGGAGGGCGATAGATCCCTGCCACGTAGAAAATAACATTTTGAGAAATATATATATTTTTATAACTTGTAGCTCAAATTGCTTTGGAAGCCAGACATTGAGAGATTGAGCCGCCTTATTAAAGTTATTTTTCAGATAAATAGCTACACCGCCACCCTTCTTTGTCCTATCAACTCTGTAAACATTATAATCATGAAGTGCAAGGGAATTATCATCAACATAGCTTTTTAACCATAAGGCACTGTAATTATCTTGATTCTTTAAGTACTTGTTTTCTGGATAATTCACCCTTTTAAAAGTTTAAATTCAAGACAAATTGTAAAGCACGCTCAGATTCCAAACATGTCATGTGCTTGATATTGTAGCAGAACTACTGTAAAGGCCAAATAAATTCTACTGACTAAAATCTAAACATCTACCTTTTAAGTCTGCATCTTGTACAACAGATTAACTATTGCTATTTTAATGATAAAATTAGCAACAGACTGTATTATTACATCAACAACAATGCAATGAAATGTGTCTCTGATGGAGAGAATCAGGCTGTGGAGATTTGCTGCTTGTGTCTCTCTGGGGGAAGTTCCTGTCTCTGGTGATGCAGGACCAGGCCAGCAGAGGTATGAAAATCACTATATCTTCACTTCATCCCAAATGGAACCCTATTCCCTTTATAGTGTACTGTACTTTTGACCAGGAACTGTAGGGCTCTGGTCAAAAGTAGTATATTGCATAGAGAATAGGTTACCTTTTGGGACACGTCCAGATCAGGGTGTGTTGGCACCTTGCCTCTGTCGGGTACAAGGGCAGGTTAATCAAGAGCTTAACAGTGTCAAGACACTCAGTAATAGATAAAAAATGCTGCCTTCTGGCTATGGAGTCTATGAACTCAAGTCACTGCATCTCAGTGCTTGAGGCATCACTACAGGCATCCTGGTTTGAATCCAGGCTGTATCACAAACGGCTGTGATTGGGAGTCCCATAGGGTGTTGCACAATTGGCCCAGCGTCGTCTGGGTTTGGCTGGTGTAGGCCATCATTGTAAATAATAATTTGTTCTTAATTGACTTGCCTAGTTAAAGAAAGGTAAATAAAAACAATTAAAAAGTATATTTGGAAAAGCCTGCAGATGTTTTATCAAGCGCTGAGGAGCTGCAGAAGTGTACTCTGTGTTTGCGTCCCAAATGGCACCCTTTCCATATATTTTATTTATTTATTTTTTATCAGGGAGTCATACTGAGACCAACGTCTCTTTTACAGATGAGCCCTGAATTCAATAAATTACAGAAAATGCACAGTTCAATATAAATACAAAAGGCAAGTAGAAAAAAAACATGGTCATAAAAACAAGTACATTAATAAGGTCTTAATCAGCCTTCTGAATTGCAATAGAGGCACCAAAACATCACATTTGAAAAGATTCTTCCACAAAAGGAAACTAAAAGCTGGTTTACCTTACTCTGTAGAGACCATCTCTGAGACCGGGTGTGGTAACTCTTATGTCTGAAGTTTAGTAAAGATGTTAGGTACATTGGGACTTTAAAGAATCAAATCAAAGTTTATTTGTCACGTGCGCTGAATACAACAGGTGTAGACCTTACAGTGAAATGCTTACTTATAGGCTCTAACCAATAGTGCAAAAAAGGTATGAGCTGAACAATAGGTAGGTAAAGAAATAAAACAACAGTAAAAAGACAGGCTATATACAGTAGCGAGGCTATAAAAGTAGCGAGGCTACATACAGACAACGGTTAGTCAGCCTGATTGAGGTAGTATGTACATGTAGATATGGTTAAAGTGACTATTCATATATGATGAACAGAGAGTAGCAGTAGCGTAAAAGAGGGGGTGGTAGGTGGGACACAAAGCAGACAGCCCGGATAGCCACTGTGTGGGAGCACTGTTTGGTCGGCCCAATTGAGGTAGTATGTACATGAATGTGTAGTTAAAATGGCTCTGCATATATGATAAACATAGAGTAGCAGCAGCGTAAAAAGAGGGGTTGGGGGGGGGTACTCAAATAGTCCGGGTAGCCATTTCATTACCTGTTTAGGAGTCTTATGGCTTGGGGGTAAAAACTGTTGATAAGCCTTTTTGTCCTAGACTTGGCACTCCGGTACCGCTTGCCATGTGGTAGTAGAGAGAACAGTCTATGACTGGGGTCTTTGACAATTTTTAGGGCCTTCCTCTGACACCGCCTGGTGTAGAGGTCCTGGATGGCAGGCAGCTTGGCCCCAGTGATTTACTGGGCCGTACGCACTACCCTCTGTAGTGCCTTATGGTCAGAGGACGTGCAGTTGCCGTACCAGGCAGTGATGCAACCAGTGCAGGGTGCTCTCGATGTTGCAGCTGTGGCACCTTTGAAGGATCTCGGAACCCGTGCCAAATATTTTTCATTTCCTGAGGGGGAATAGGCTTTGTCGTGCCCTCTTCACGACTGTCTTGGTGTGTTTGGACCATTCTAGTTTGTTGTTGATGTGGACACCAAGGAACTTGAAGCTCTTAACCTGCTACACTACAGCCCCGTCGATGAGAATGGGGGGGGGTGCTCTCTCCTCCTTTTCCTGTAGTCCACAATAATCTCCTTAGTCTTGGTTACATTGAGGGATAGGTTGTTATCCTGGCACCAGCCGGCCGGGTCTCTGACTTCTACCTATAGGCTGTCTCGTCGTTGTTGGTGATCACGCCTACCACTGTTGTCATCTGCAAACTTAATGATGGTGTTGGAGTCGTGCCTGGCCATGCAGTCGTGGGTGAAGAGGGAGTACAGGTGGGGACTGAGCATGCACCCCTGGGGAGCTCCAGTGTTGAGAATCAGCGTGGCAGATGTGTTGCTACATACCCTCACCACCTGGGGGCGGTCCGTCAGGAAGTCCAGGATCCAGTTGCAGAGGGAGGTGTTTAGTCCCAGGATCCTTAGGGTACTATGGTGTTGACTACAGCTCAGTGTTCTATGAATAGCAGTCTCGCATAAGTGTTCCTTTTGTCCAGGTGGGAAAGGGCAGTGTGGCGCGCAATAGAGATTGCATCATCTGTGGATCTGTTTGGGTGGTATGCAAATTGGAGTGGGTCTAGGGTTTCTGGGATAATGGTGTTGATGTGAGCCATTGCCAACCTTTCAAAGCACTTCATGGCTACAGACGTGAGTGCTACAGGTCTGTAGTCATTTAGGCAGGTTGTCTGTTCTTGGGCACAGGAACTATGGTGGTCTGCTTGAAACATGTTGGTATTACAGACTTAATCAGGGACATGTTGAAAATGTCGGTGAAGACATCTGCCAGTTGGTCAGCACATGCCCGGAGCACACGTCCTGGTAATCCGTCTGGCCCTGCAGCCTTGTGTATGTTGACCTGTTTAAAGGTCTTATTCATGTCTGCTATGGAGAGCGTGATCACACAGTCGCCTGGAACAGCTGATGCTCTCATGCATGCCTCAAGTGTTGCTGGCCTCTAAGCGAGCATAGAAGTTATTTAGCTCGTCTGGTAGGCTCATGTCACTGGGCAGCTCGCGGCTGTGCTTTCCTTTGTAATCTGTAATAGTTTGCAAGCCCTGCCACTTAAGACGAGCGTCGGAGCCGGTGTAGTATGATTCAATCTTAGCCCTGTATTGACGCTTTGCCTGTTTGATGGTTCGTTGCAGGGCATAGCAGGATTTCTTGTAAGCTTCCGGTTTAGAGTCCCGCACCTTGAAAGCGGCAGCTCTACCCTTTAGCTCAGTGCGAATGTTGCCTGTAATCCATGGCTTCTGGTTGGGGTATGTACGTATGTATGACTTTATAAATTAAAACATAGCAATGTATCAAACTATGGTAAGTCAAAGAGGGCCAACCAACTTTCTGGTGGATTATGAAGTGATGAGTACTAAAATAGTCACCAGTAATAAAGAACAGTGCGCTATGATAAACTGCATCTAACGGCTTTAACGAAGTGGCAGCTACCTTCATATAAATGATGTCGCCCTGACATAGGACCGATAAGAATGTTGACTGAATAATCTGCTTTCTACTATTTAGCTAGAAGAGTATAGAAGATAATTTGTTTTATAGAAGAAGCCCATTTTTATCCTCAGCTTCTTTACAAACTCATCAATATGCTTTTTAAAGACAGTTTTTCATCTATCCAGATGCCCAGATATTTGTAAGCAGGTAAACAATCAATTTGGACACCATCCAAAGTACATATGCTTAAAGATTTTATGCGTCCTCTAGAGAACATATAATTAGTTTTACATGCATTCAATACTAATTTCAGGTCAATAAAGTTTTTCTGTAATTACACTGAAGGCAGACTGTAGTTAAGATGGAGCCACAGGAAAGGAAGACACAGAGTTACCTCTGCTGCAGAGGACAAGTTCATTAGAGCTACCAGCATCAGTTATTGCATCACAAATAAATGCTTCATAGAGTTCAGACACATCAACTGTTCAGGGGAGACAGCGTGAATCAGGCCTTCATGGTCGAATTGCTACAAAGAATCCACTACTAAAGGACACCAATAATAAGAAGAGACTTGCTTGGGCCAAGAAACACAAGCAATGGAAATTAGACCGGTGGAAATATGTCCTGTTGCAGGGTTGGGGCTGCCATGGGGGGTAGTACTGTCCTGGGGGTGGGAGTAGGGAAGGTAACCATAACTAGCCTGGGAGAGAGGTTGTGGGGGGAATTGAAGAGGGTGGTGTGGAGGGCCATGTAGCTGGCAAAGCTCCAAACTCAGCATATGAGTGCTGATGATGTGGATTATAGATGGTGTGGACTGCATCATATGGTGTACTACCCTCGAGAATGTTTTGTCACAGCACTATCTCTACTAAATCCTTCCTCTTTCTCACACTGTTGGTTTTGTGTTTGTTTATCTACACTATGTGCTAATTCTTGTTGTTGTCCTTGTTGGGTTTATAGTCCTCCTATCCCATTCCTTCCTTATGTTGCCTAATGACTCAGCAGATTGTAAGAACCAAGTCGATCAAACTCTCAAAATCTCTCAACTATTTCCACAAAAGAAAGGTATCTTCAAATTCCTCTAGATGGGCAGAACACAGCAATGCACAAAAAAACAAAACTGTTCACATTTACTACATGTATTTTTTATTGCAATTTAGGGAGGAGCTCTTAAGTGCTGCTGCTCGTGGAATTGGTTTCTAGGAGATTATATAGTTCACTACTGTTGGCCAAAGCCCATAGGGCTACTAAAGTGCACTGAATACGCGGCAATTTTGGATGCACCTCGTCTATAAGAAATGTCATTTGTAGAAGTTCGATGATGTCACCTTAGGAAGTCTGATTGTCCTGGTGCTTTCTCACAATATGGGCCATAATTTCTATAGTCTGGAAGTGACAGGGCCATTCCAGTCACCTCCCCCAATCGCTTCTCAAATAACTTCCCTGTTTCTCTTTGTACAGTACTGTGGTTGGGGAAAATGTAATGTAGCATACAAATTGTTCAGTTGCCTTGTATTCCCAGCCATGTCAGGAGAGTGTAATTTGTGTGTTGCTGTTAACTCACTGGCAAAATAAAAGCCCTGGCAAAATAAGAGAGAACTCAATAAAAAAAAGGTGACAACCCCCCCTAATCGTGCAATGAATAGTCACACTTTAGCAGCCCGTCTGGCTTGGAAGAAAAGCAGCGTGAAACATAAGCACCAGATGGAATTATATTTCCTTTGTTGTTGCGGTTTTAAGCTGAAATACATGCTATTGTTTGTGATAATGTTTAATTTTCAGACATCTACGTTGCAGAAAAAAGAAAGAAGAGGAAGAAAAAAGCAACAACAAAGAATAACGCAACAATTATAAAATGTCCTCCTGTGGGGTGTATGATCTGAAAGAAAGTGGGATCAAACCACTTTGTGGAGAGAGAGGACATGAGAGTTAGAGAGAGATAATGAGAGGGAAAGCATCAAACACTCTGGTCCCACAATGGGGCCCCCATTCTCAGGGTCCACGTGCACCCCTCACTCATGAATAGTCACTTTCATCAACTTTTATTCTGCTTGTTAAGATCCTGTGTTGTTCTTTTTGTACCGCGTTTGTCTTAGAAATACTTATTCTACCTTCCATTTTGTCCCTTTCCCATAACCTGTTTATGTTTGCCTTTCGTTCATTCTCACAGTAGAACAATTACAGGATGTGGGTAATGATTTTGATGTGGCTCTTTAGAAACTGGTTGTGTCCCAAATGGCTGCCTATACATACAGTATTCCCAATAGGCCGCGGTCAAAAGTAATGCACCATGTAGAGAATAGGGTGCCAGTTGGAAGCAAACGATGTGTAAAGTGAATTATGAGTGATAGATGTGACGTGAGGTGTCCATCAGTGCCCAGCATGGGCTTCTTGCTGGATGGAGCTGGCAGAGCACTGACAGTAGACTGCGTCACACATGCAGAACAGCCTCAATTCATCTAGGCATGGACTCCACAAACGTCTAACAACCCAACGGTTGCAAGTTCGAAACTCATCACAACTTCAGCATTTGAGCTAATTTGCAACTTTTTAACAACTTACTACTTTTTTGGTTTCTTTGCAACTACTTAGCATGTTAAATAACCCTTCTCCTAACCCTCTTAGCTAAACCTTTCCCTAACCATATCCCTTTTAGCTAACCCTTCCCCTAACCTTAACCCTAATCGTAACCCTTTAACATAACGGCTAAACTTAACCCTAACCTAAACCCTAACCCCTAGCCAAACTAATGTTACCCAGCTAACTTATGTTAGCCACCTAGCAAGAATTTGTAACATATTGAACATTTTACAAATTCGTAACATATATGAATTATAATTTGTAACAATATCATATGAAATGGGCATGGACTTTAACATTAGAAGATATAAATGCAGGTTGTAATGCAACAACATTTGGAAAAAGTCAAGGGGTGTGAATAGTTTCTAAAGAAAGACTCACAGCTGTAGGCTAATTGCTGCAAAAAGGATAATTCTAACATGTGTTGACTCAGGGGGTTGAATACTTATCTAACCAAGATAGAGTGCATTCCGAAAGTACTCAGACCCCTTGACCTTTCGACATTTTGTAACTTTACGGAAAGATTCTACAATGGATTGAATTTAAAAAAAATCCTACACACAATACCCCATAATGACAAAATGAAAACAGGATTTTAGACATTTTTGCAAATGTATTAAAAATAAAAAACAGAAATACCTTATTTACATAAGTATTCAGACCCTTTGCTATGAGACTCGAAATGAGCTCCGGTGCATCCTGTTTCCATACAGTTGGACTTGGAGTCCAACTATAGTAAATTCAATTAACAGTTGACAGTGCATGTCAGAAAAAAAACAAGCCATGAGATCAAAATAATTGTCCGTAGAGCTCTGAGACAGGATTGTGTCGAGGCACAGATCTGGGGAAGGGGAACAAAACATTTCTGCAGAATTAAAAATCACCAAAAACACAGTGGCCTCCATCATTCTTAAATGGAAGAAGTTTGGAACCACCAAGACTCTTTCTAGAGCTGGCCACCCTGCCAAACTGAGCAATCGGGGGAGATGAGCCTTGGTCAGGGAGGTGACAAAGAACCCGATGGTCACTCTGAAAGAGCACTGGAGTTCCTCTATGGAGATAGGAGAACCTTCCAGAAGGACAACCGTCTCTGCAGCCCTCCACCAATCAGGCCTTCATGGTGGTGGCCAGATGGGAGCCACTCTGCAGTATAAGGCGAGAGACTATCCGCACCTAAAAGACTCTCAGACCATGAGAAACAAGATTCTCTGGTCTGATGAAACCAAGATTGAACTCTGAATGCCTGAATGCGAAGTGTCACGTCTGGAGGAAACCTGGCACCATCCCTATGGTGAAGCATGGTGGTGGCAGCAGCATGCTGTGGGAATGAGAGAAACTCCCCAAATACAGGTGTGCCAAGCTTGTAGCGTCATACCCAAGAAGACCCGATGCTGTAATTGCTGCCAAAGGTGCCTCAAAAAGTACTGAGTAAACGGTCTTAATACAAATGTGTATGTGATATTTCAGTTTTTTTGTCATTTCTTTGTCATTATGGGCTATTGTGTGTAGATTGATGAGGAAGACAAACACATTTAATAAATGTAATAATGCTGTAACGTAACAAAAGGGGTCTGAATACTTTTGATGGTGCAGCTGTTGTGCCTTTTGAGGATCTGGGGACCCATGCCAAATCTTTTCAGTCTCCTGAGGGGGAATAGGCATTGTTGTGCCAACTTCACAACTGTCTTGGTGTGTTTGGACCATGATAGTTTGTTGGTGATGTGGACAGCAAGGAAATTGAAGCACTCAACCCGCTCCACGACGGCCCGTCGATGTGGATGGGAGAGTGTTCTGTCCTCATTTCCTTGTAGTCCATGATCAGCTCCTTTGTTTTGCTCACTC
Source organism: Oncorhynchus gorbuscha (assembly GCF_021184085.1). NCBI lineage: Eukaryota > Metazoa > Chordata > Actinopteri > Salmoniformes > Salmonidae > Oncorhynchus > Oncorhynchus gorbuscha. Next base: position 37,386,039 of record NC_060178.1, read on the forward strand.
TGAGGGAGAGATTGTTGTCCTGGCACCACACTGCCAGTTCGCTGACCTCCTCCCTATAGGCTCTCTCGTCGTTGTCAGTGATCAGGCCAACCACTGTTGTGACGTCGGCAAACTTAATGATGGTGTAGGAATCCTGATTGGCCAAACAGTCATGGGTGAACAGGAAGTGGAGTAGAGGAGGGGACTAAGCACGCACCCCTGAGAGGCCCCTGTGTTGAGGATCAGTGTGACAGATGTTGTTGCCTACCTTTACCATCTGGGGGCGGCCCTTCAGGAAGTCCAGGATCCAGTTGCAGAGGGAGGTGTTTAGTCCCAGGGTCCTTAGCTTAGTGATGAGCTTCGTGGGCTCTATGGTGTTGAACGCTGAGCTGTAGTCAATGAAAATCATTCTTACGTACTGTAGGTGTTCCTGTCCAGGTGGGAAAGGAAAGTGTGGATTGCAATTGCGTAATTTTTTAAATATTTATTATTATTATACATTTTTTACTTAACCTTTATTTAACAATTTAACAATTTTTTATTTACAATGACGGCCTACACCTGACGACACTGATACAATTATGCGCCACCCTATGGGACTCCCAATCACGACCGGTAGTGATACCTCCTGGAATAGAACCAGGGTGTCTGTAGTGACGCCTCGAGCACTGAGATGTAGTTCCTTAGATCGCTGCGCCACTCGGGAGCCCATGTTGGGGAGGTTTGTGAATTAGAGTGGGTCTAGGGTTTCCGGCACGATGTTGTAGACGTGAGCCACGACCAGCGTTTCAAACACTTCATGGCTACCGACGTGAGTGCTACAGGGTCGGTAGTCATTTAGACATATTACCTCTGCGTTCTTGGGCACAGGGACTATGGTGGTATGCTTGAAACATTTAGGTATTACAGACTCGTCAGAGAGAGGTTGAAAATGTCAGTGAAGACACTTGCCAGTTGGTACGTGCATGCTCTGAGTACATTTCCTGGTAGTCTGTCTGGCCCCGTGGCATTGTGAATGTTGACTTGTTTAAAGGTCTTTCTTACATCGACTATGGAGGGCGTGATCACATAGTCGTCTGGAACAGCTGATTCTCGCATGCTTCAGTGTTGCTTGCCTCGAAGCGAGCATAAAAGGCATTTAGCTCATCTGTTAAGCTCTCATCACTGGGCATCTTGCAGCTGGGTCTCCCTTTGTAGTCCGTAATAGTTTACAAGCCCTGCCACATCCATAGATGAGGGTCTAATGAATTTATTTAATTTGACTGGTTTCCTTATATGAACTAAGTCAATAAAATAATTTAAATTGTTGCATGTTGTTTTTATATTTTTGTGCAGTATATTTAAACAATATATATATATATATATATATATATATATATATATATGTTAATCAATAAAGCCATATGAGTAAGGCATAATTCTAATAAAGTCATATCCTTCTTGATATTTTGGTGACATTAACGGAACATTAACTAGACAAAGGGCTGTGCTTAAATGTTTTTAACATTTTTATTCCAGGTTATCATTTAACATTCGTCACTCTTTCGTCTCACCCCTCTCTCCTGTAACTTCTCCCTAGCTAACACCCAAGACTAGCTAGCATGATACTTAAAGCCTACGCTGTCATTTAGTCACTAGATGGGTAAAGAAAATGGCATACTGTATGTTTGTAACCTTAAACAGCTAAACACAACTCTACAACCAAAAAACAAGCCCAGGTCTGTTTTTTTTACGTTGCTGAAAACAACTTTTTTGTTGATAACACGGCGAAACATGGTCGGACTGGGCTGCTCTTTTGCAGTAAGGTTGTCCTGCTCACGCAGATCGTGCTGACTTCACTACATTATTCTAGTTTCTGTGTTATCTGAGAAAATGCGTGTGTTACTTTCGTCCCGGTTCTCCCCTAGTTGCAATGTAGAAAGTATTTGCGAAGTTGCTAATTAGCTCAAATTGTCAGTGATGTGATTTGAACACACAAGCTTTGGGTTACTAGACATTCACCTTATACGCCCACCTATCCTCCCCAACCAAAACCCCTCCTTTAATTTATGGCTTAAGTAACCTTCTGTCTTATGTAACCATACCAAACATAACTTATCTTACGAATTGAAGGGACTTGAATTTAAATTTACTATGGTAAGTCTCCTCTTTGAGGCCCGGCTTTATTTTGAACACTTGGAGAGAACGCTTATTTGGGCTGTTTTGTGATGTGGGAGCAGGGATCAAAACGTTGTGCAAACACCATAAGTTTTACCCAACAGCATGTGTTTCCCAGTGTTTGCATACCACACTGAGATTAGAACGTCCACTATTTCCCTTTCTCTACAGTATTTCATTCTAAAAATCACGTTGTGGCACAAATAATTGAAGTGTTGATTTCTCTATGACAAACACATTCAAATGTATCACGGCTGCTAGATGCAGCATGTCACACTGCCGCTGTAAAAAGCAGGAGAAGAAGAAAGCCCTATGTTTTAAGACCTCCAGTTGAGAGCACTCCACAATTCATTCCCATTACATGCAGATAGCCTGGTCACTCATTTACTCTCTCCCGTGGCAATTCCCAGACACTAATGCTCTGCAATGACGCTCAATACAGAGTCCACAAGACCAGTCGTATGTGCTGCAATGAAGCTAAACTAACGCACACGAACTCTCGGTCCGCGCACCATCCCCCAGCAGTGCCATTGCAATATTGTTTTCTTCATAATGTATCTTGTCTTTTTTTGTTGTCAGCTCAAATATCTTATTAATGAAAACTAGCTTGTACATCCCGGTTAGAGGGAGAGGGAGGCTATTAAGGCCTGGATGCGCTGTGAGGCCTTACAGCTCTCAATCCATCATATATGTCATCAACCATGAGTAGAAACTATGGGTGCATCCCAAATTACACCCTATTCCCAATATAGTGCACTACTTTTGACCAGAGCAAGGCTCAGCCAACCTATAGACTACATTCTATCGAAGTAGAACCTGGTTTCCAAGGTAGGTAGAAGAAAACAACACGGATTGTTCTCACTCTGCGAGAAAGCATGTTTGCATTACTATGCTTTATACCCACATAATTGCATCAGGTTACAACACATTACCTCAGGAAAAGGGTGAGTTTATACAGAAAACTACAGTGTATGAAAATCATCCACTTAATACAAATAAGTCAGATTTGTTTTTTTCCAGAAACAAATGGCATATTTCTTCATTCCCAAATTTCCAGGGTATTGACATGCTTTCAATTCATTTAAATTTCCCTCACTCATACAGGATAATAGTGAACAGGAATGCACAGTAGTTCAACTGGAATATTTATCATCCAAACCTTTTTATAAAGTCTTCTGGGCTCAGACCATGTCTTATTATTCAACATGGCAACAAATCATTTTCTTGAATGAACCTATTTGTCTGGCTCCTAGACTATCTTAAACAGAGGAGTCTTAATTTTCCCCTGTCACTGAAGAGAGGACAAAATTGAGAATGGGCTGTGCATATTTTCTGTTAAACTGAAAATTAGGTATCACTGTTATTAGATTATCTAATTTGATATGCAGTCGAATACTGGCAGAAAATGTTATTTTCCATTCGGTGAGAACACCCCCTACAAAATATGAGATGTCAAGACGGTCGCTCACTAATTAGACATAGGCCTTTTGAAGCTATAAAGGTACAAGTTGACACTAGCCTTCTCACCAGATAATGTTCTTCTTACGTCTCCCTAAAGATTAAGATATCTGACAGGCAAATAAAATAAAAATAAAATATGTACTGTAACAACATGCAGATTAATAACACTTAAAATGGTTGCCTGTTTTGTGTTATATTATATGCTTTTCGTTATTTTGAAAATGTTGAAACACATGCAAATAACATTGCTGTGATAAAAAAACTCTAACAGTCTAGTTAGGGCTGTGATGTTAAGAAGCTGCCTTTTTCTAAGACAGGTTGTTTTGAGAGACGTTTCTATCACTGCTGCTCCTGGGGGGTGGCAACATGCACACAATAATACGATCATTGTGGTTGGTCAGATGAATATAATAGTTTGTTGAAAATGTTTACATGCTTTGCAAGAAGAACAATGTCCTTAAAATCCTGTTAACACAGTCATATACCTAATGGGACTTAAATGCAAAAATCGCCAATCAAAATAAACATTTTACCACAGCGACGGTGTTATTTTTGCGAAGTCTATTTGATTCTGAGTTTGGACGTATAACATTTTTGTGTGAAATATTTCTAAGATGCATACTTTCAGTTTTTCCCAAACTAACTTCAAATCGTTCATAAGAGGGAGGCTTGCTCTACCCGTGCTGGCATGTGCAGATCAAATACACCGCAGGAACACAAGTTAAGCTATCTACAGGTCCTAATATTTTTAAAGATTGCTCAGAAAACCAGGTATTTTAATCGCCGTATGATTACTTTGATTTTGACTTTACGTCGATGAAGATACGCAGAGTAAAATGTTCACATGACTATTGCCATACTCTGCCTTCTGCCACAATCAGTTTAAAATCAAATTATTAGTGTGCATGTAAAACGTACTCAATGACTGGAGCTTCAGGACATCCTGAAAAGGTGAAAAGGATATGATGGACAACTGCTAGCTAGGAAAATGAAGGACAAACTTCAGTCTTCTTCTATTAAACTGCCAGATACTGGAAAGGCTAACATCTGTATCAGGGAGATAACATCTGTATCAGGGAGATAGCATCCTAAATGGCATGCTATACTCATTATCGTGCACAACATTTGACCAGAGCCCTACGGGCCATGGTTAAAAGTAGTGCACTATAGAGCAAATAGGATGCCATTTGGGCTTATCTCAGCTCTGTGGTTCTCCTCTCTGATCTCTCATCAACTAAAGTTGTGCTGCCTGCAGTTCTCCCAGACTGGAGGATCCACTTATCCATCGGCTCCCTGTCACTGCTGTTATGATGATGAAGGGGCCAAACGTTAATGGCAAAGCTGAGTCGATAACTGAGACTGTAGATATTTCCTGCAAACGGAATGGTTGTCAGAAAGCTCATTACAGAGTTTTACCCAGTTGTATGTTATTATTATTGTGGGAGATGGGGAGGGGGTGTGCATACTGTTAAACAACATCTCTGACATGACTCAGAAAACAGAAATACAGACAAATAACCAATTCTGTGACCTTTGTATTCAGAGTTTTGTTTTGCCCTTTGCATGTCTGGGTCAATATGCAGTGCATTTGGAAAGTATTCAGACCCCTTCACTTTTTCCACATTGTTACGCTACAGCCTTTTCCTCATCAATCTACACACAATACCCCATAATAACAAAGGATAAACTGGTTTTTAGAAACTGAAATATCACATTTACATAAGTATTCAGTCCCTTTACTCAGCACTTTGGCATTGATTACAGCCTTCAGTCTTCTTGGGTATGACGCTACAAGCTGAGTACACCTGTATTTGGGGAGTTTCTCCCATTCTTCTCTACAGATCCTCTCAAGCTCTGTCAGGTTGGATGAGGAGCATCGCTGCACTGCTATTTTCAGGTCTCTCCAGAGATGTTAGATCGGATTCAAGTCCGGGCTCTGGCTGGGACACTCAAGGACATTCAGAGACTTGTCCCAAAGCCACTCCTGCGTTGTCTCGGCTGACTACTTAGGGTTATTGTCCTGTTGGAAGGTGAACCTTTGCCCCAGTCTGAGATCCTGGACGCTCTGAAGCAGGTTTTCATTAAGGATCTCTCTGTACTTTGCTCCGTTCATCTTTCCCTCGATCCTGATTAGTCTCCCTGGGTTTCCCCCAATCTTGGTTTCATCAGACAGGAGAATCTTGTTTCTCATAGTCTACGTGCCTTTAGGTGCCTTTTGGAAATATCCAAGCGGGCTGCCTTTTACTGAGGAGTCGCTTCCGTCTGGCCACTCTACCATAAAGGCCTGATTGATGGAGTGCTGCAGTGATTGTTGTCCTGGAAGGTTCTCCCATCTACACAGAGGAACTCTAGAACTCTGTCGAAGTGACCATCAGGTTCTTGGTCACCTCCCTGACCAAGGCTCTTCTCCCTCGATTGCTCAAATGAAATGAAATCATATTTTATTGTTTACATACACATGGTTAGCAGATGTTATTGCGGGTGTTGAAAAAATGCTTGTGCTTCTAGTTCCGTCAGTGCAGCAATATCTTACAATAATCTAACAATTCCACAACAACTACCTAATACAAACAAATCTAAGTGAAGGGATGGAATAAGAATATATACATATAAATATATGGCATAGGCAAGATGCAATAGATGGTATAAAATACAGTATATATATATATATATATATATATATATATATATATATATATATATATATATATATAATGGATGAGTAATGCAAGATATGTAAACTTCATTTTTAAAGTGTCATTAATAAAGTGACTAGTGATCAATTTGTTAGAGTGGCCAAAGATTTCAAGTCTGTATGTAGGCTGCAGCCTCTCTGTGTTAGTGATGGCTGTTTAACAGTCTGTTGGTCTTGAGATAGAAGCTGTTTTTCAGTCTCTCGGTACCCGCTTTGATGCACCTGTATTGACCAACTGCAGGACAGGTAGTTTGCCCCCGGTGATGCGTTGTGATGACCGCACCACCCTCTGGAGAGCCCTGCAGTTGTGGGCGGTGCAGTTGCCATACCAGGCGATGATACAGCCCGACAGAATGCTCTCAATTGTGCATCTGTAAAAGTTTTTGAGGGTTTTAGGTGACCAGCCAACTTTCTTCAGCCTCCTGAGGTTGAAGAGGTGCTCAGTTTAGCCAGGCGACCAGCTCTAGGAAGAGTCATGATTGTTCCAAACTTCTTCCATTTAAGAATGATGGAGGCCACTGTGTTCTTGGGGACCTTCAATGATGCAGACATTTGTGCCTCGACACAATCCTGTCTCAGATGTCTACGGACAATTCCTTCGACCTCATGGCTTGGTTTTTGCTGGTTTTTGCTCTGACATGCACTGTCGACTGTGGGACCTTACATAGAGAGACATGTAATATATAGACAGGTGTGTGCCTTTTCAAATCATGTCCAATCAATTGAATTTACCACAGGTGGACTCCAATGAAGTTGTAGAAAAATCTCAAGGATGATAAATGGAAACAGGATGCACCTGAGCTCATTTAGAAGTTTCATATTAAAGGGTCTGAATACTTATGTAAATAAGGTATTTCTGATTATTTTTAATACATTTGCAAACACATCTAATTGCTTTGTCATGATGGGGAGTTGTGTGTAGAATGATTGGGATGTTTTCATTAATTTAATCCATTTTAGAATTGTGTTTTATCATGAATGCTTACCTTTGTGTTTGTAAAATATTAATGTTCTCAGATTTCCAATTAATATATTTTAGATGTGTAATAAATGGGTTTTGTTGCAAAACACTATATGTAGTGCCTTCAGAAAGTAGCTATGCCCCCCTTATTTACATTTTGCAGTGTTACAGCCTGAATTCAAAACATATAAAACAAATCCTCACCCATCTACTCACAATACCCCATAAAGACCAAGTTAAAACATGTTTTTATACATTTTGGCAAATTGATTGAAAATGAAATAACTTATGTACATACTGTAAATATATACATGTTAGAATCACCTTTGGCAGTGATTACAGCTGTGAGTTTTTCTGAGCAAATCTCTAAGAGCTTGGCACACCTGAATTGTACAATATTTGCACATTATTCTTAAAATAAATCTTCAAGCCCTGTCAAGTTGGTTGTTGATCAGACAGCCATTTTCAAGTCTTGCTATAGATTTTCAACGCAATTTAAGTCAAAACTCTATCCAGGCCACAGGAACATTCAATGTTGTCTTGGTAAGCAACTCCTGTGTGTCCTTTTGGCCTTATGATTAAGGTTATTGTCCTGCTAAAATGTTAATTTGTCTCCCAGTGTATGTTGGAATGCAGACTGAATCAGGTTTTCCTCTAGGATTTAGCCTGTGCTTTACTCTATTCCATTTATTTTTATCCCTTAAAACTCCCCAGTTCTTGCTGACAAGCATTCTTATAACATAATGCTGCCACCACCACACTTGAAAATATGAAGAGTGGTACTGGATTTGCTCCAAACATAATGCCTTGTACCCGGGACATAAAGTTAATTTCTTTGCCACATTTTTACCAATTGTACTTTAGTGTCTAATTCAAATAACATTTTATTGGTCACATACACATATTTAGCAGATGTTATTGCATCTGTAGCGAAACATTTGTGTTCCTAACTCCAACAGTGCAACTGTTGCGCCTTCTTCACCACACTGTCTGTGTGGGTGGATAATTTCAGATCATCAGTGATGTGTGCGCCGAGGAAGATGAAGCTTTCCTCCTTCTCCACTGCTGTCCTGTCAATGTGGATAGGGGTGTGTTCCCTCTGCTTTTTCCTGAAGTCCACGATCAGCTCCTTCGTTTTGTTTTGATGTTGAGGGAGAGGTTATTTTTATGGCACCCCTCCTCCAGGGCCGTCATCTCTTCCCTGTAGGCTGTCTCGTCATTGTTGATAATCAGGCCTTGTACAGTTGTGTCGTCTGCATACATGATGATTGAGTTGGAGGCGTGTGTGGCCACGCAGTCATGGGTGAACAGGGAGTACCAGAGGGGGCTGAGTACACACCCTTGTGGGGCCCAGTGTTGAGGATCAGTGAAGTGTAGGTGTTGTTTTCTACTTTCACCAGGACCCAGTTGCACAGGGCGGGGTGGCAGCATTGCGAGGGTAAACCCGCTTAAATGTCTTACTCATGGCCACGGAGAACGAGAGCCCATAGTCCTTGGGAATGGGCCACGTTGATGGCACTGTGTTATCCTCAAAGCGGGCAAAGGTGTTTTGCTTGTTTGGGAGCAAGACGTTGGTGTCTACAACGTGCCTGGTTTTCCCTTTGTAATCTGTGATTGTCTGTAAACCCTGCGACATACCTCTTGTGTCTGAGCCGTTGAATTGTGACTCCACTTTGTCTCTGTACTGACGTTTTGCCTGTTTGATTGCCTTACGGATGGAATAGCTACACTATTTGTATTCAACCATATTTGACAGGTCACCTTATCATGGTTAAATGTGGTGGTTCGCACTTTCAGTTTAGCGAGAATGCTGCTATCTGGCCACGGTTTCCAGTTTGGGTAGTTTTAATAGTCACCGTGTGAATAACATCACCTATACAATTCCTGATGAACTCAGTCACCATGTCCGTGTATATATCAATGTTATTTTCCGAGGCTACCTGGAACATATCCCAGTCCGCGTGATCAAAATAATCATGAAGCAAGGATTCCAATTGGTCAGACCAGCGTTGAATAGACCTCAAAACTTGTCTATTCAACACTTGATCTGATTCGCCGAAGGCAGGGCAGGGGGAGGGCCTTGTAGTCATCCCGGAAGAGAGAATAGCAGAGGTTGAGTGTTTTCCCGGGACGAGTACTACAGTCAATGTGTTGATAGTAATTCAATAGAGTTTCCTCAAATTACCTTTGTTAAAAATGCAAACAGGATGTATGTCTTGGAATATTTTTATTCTGTACAGGCTTCCTTCTTTTCACTCTGTCATTTAGGTTACTATTGTGAAGTAACTGCAATGTTGTTGAATTTGATCCATCCTCAGTTTTCTCCTATCACAGCCATTTTAAACTCTGTTTTATAGTCACCAATGGCCTCATGGTAAAATCCCTGAGTGGTTTCCTTCTTCACCGGCAACTGACTTAGAAATGACGTCTGTATCTTGGTAGTGACTGGGTGTATTCGTACACCATCCAAAGTGTAAATAATAACTTCACCATGCTCAAATGGATATTCAATGTCAGCTTTAAAGAAAAACATTTACCAATAGGTGCCCTTCTTTTTAAGGCATTGGAAAGCCTCACTGGTCTTTGTGGTTGAATCCGAGTTTCAAATTCACTGCTCGACTGAGGGACATTACAGATAATTGTGTGTAGTTTACAGAGAAGATGTAGTCATTCAAAAATCATGCTAAACACTATTATTACACACAGAATAAATACATGCAACTTATTATGTGACTTGGTAAGCACATTTTTACTCATTACATGTTTTATTAAATTGTTAAAAAAATCTGACATGATGTAGTATTGTGTATAGGCCAGTGGCCATTTAAGACAACAAAATGTAGAAAAAGTCAAGAGGTGTGAATGGTTTCCGAAGGCACATTTCCACCATTCAATTTTCCCATTGGCGATTTTAGAAACACTTAAAATAAGGGCTTGGATTCGTGTTGGCTTACCCTGGCGTGACGTTTTGATAACCGTGTAACTCTCTCTCGGACAAGGTGACTTCTCTCAATATATTTGCCTGTATTTACCACCAACAAATGAAATGTTAATTAGTTGCTAATGTGGTTGTCATAAGGAACTACAAATGCCATGATAAGCTGGACGAGACTGACGAATCGAAGCCAAAGTCACCTTGTCCGAGAGAGATTTACATGGTTATCAAAACGTCACGCCAGGGTAAGCCAACACGAATCAGAGCACTTATTTGAAGTGTTTCTAAAATCCCTTATGGAAAAAAATGAATGGTGGTAAAACGATTGGAACCATTTCTCTGTTTAACCGTTAGGTTTTATGGGGATTATGACACACCTGCTGTGGGGCTCTATGGCACCCTGTTTCCTATATAGTGCACTTTTTTGTCTAGAGCCCAGATCTCATACTACTGTATTGATTACTTTTTAAATATATGTTTTTTACAATGTTGATGTCACAAACTTCCAGTGCTACTTTCTTCTGAGAATGTAATGTAATAACTCATTTCACAACAGAATGTGATTGTCTCTCTAAAATAAAACCATCTAGTGATAGGATTCAAACAAATACATGTCTGTCATTTAACAACCCCATGCCATGATTAGATGTGGCAAAACACACCAATCTATTTAATATATTTTTAAACAAGAAAAGCAAATTGACCAACATTTCTGAAAATTGATTTACAGTTTAAGGTTTTGGAAAGACATTTGTCAAGTGCTCCTCTTATACTGACTTGAGACTGAAAAAATGTGACTGTATTATTTCTGTCCTGAGTATATGTTAAGCAGAAACTGATTGTCAAAAATTATATTGTACTGTAACATCAACAAGCACATTTTAGGGGGGGGGGGGTGATCTGACACAGTGCCAGTTAAAGAGATAGCTGAAGTTCTTATCAGAGCTCGTTCCCCATATGTGGATGGCCTCTAACTTGGCCATAAACCAGTCCTGTGGTATTCCCCTGCAATCGTTACCAATTGGATTAAACTAATCTGTCATGCCTCTATCTGATGGCAGATCCTAGGATAGCATCCGACTTTGAATGCCTCTCGTCTGCTGCTTTATATTCCGCTTATGAACACTCTCTATCTCTCTAACATTCCACATCTCAGTTCTTCTCAGAATAAATGGTTTACATGGTGAGAGAAGAAGAATAAGAATACAAAGCTACAGTGCCTTCAAAGTATTCACACACCTTGACTTTTTACACATTTTGTTGTGTTACAAAGTGGGAATAAATTGATTTAATTGTCATTTTTTGCCAACTACACAAAATACACTAATGTCAAAGTGGAAGAAAAAGTAAACCCTTTGTAAAAAAATAAATAAAAATAAAGTGCTAATAACATCTTGATTAGTTAAGTATTCAATCTCCTGAGTCAATACATGTTAGGATCACCGTCGGCAGCAATAACAGCTGTAAGTTTTTCTGCGTAAGTCTCTAAGATCTTTCCACAACTGGATTGTACAGCATTTGCCTAAAAATGTTTTTTTTATTCTTCAAGCTTTGTCAAATTGGTTGTTGATAATTGTTATACAACCATTTTCAAGTCTTGCCACAGATACTCAAGCACATTTAATTAAGTCAAAACTGTAACTCCGCCACTCAGATACATTCATTCTCTTCTTGGTAAGCAACTCCTGTATACAGTTGAAGTCATAAGTTTACATATACCTTAGCCAAATACATTTCAACTAAAGTTTTCACAATTGCTGACATATAATCCTGGTAGAAATTCAGTTTTAGGTCAGTTAGGATCACCACTTTATTTTACGAATGTGAAAAGTCAGAATAATAGTAGAGAGAATGATTTATTTCAGCTTGTATTTCTTTCATCACATTCCCAGTGGGTCAGAAGATCACATACACTCAATTAGTATTTGGTAGCATTGCCTTTAAATGGTTTAACTTTGTATCAAACGTTTTGGGTAGCCTTCCACAAGCTTCCCACAATAAGTTGGGTGAATTTTGGCCCTTTCCTCCTGACAGAGCTGGTGTAACTGAGTCAGGTTTGTAGGCCTCCTTGCACGCACATGTATTTTTAGTCCTGCCCACAAATTGTCTATAGGATTGAGGTCAGGGCCTTGTGATGGCCACTCCAATACCTTGACTTTGTTGTCCTTAAGCCATTTTGCCACAACTTTGGATGTATGCTTGGGGTCATTGTCCATTTGGAAGAGCCATTTGCAACCAAGCTTTAACTTCCTGTGATGTCTTGAGATGTTGCTTCAAAATATCCACATAATTTTACAGCCTTATGGTGCCATCTATTTTGTGAAATGCACCAGTCCCCCCTGCAGCAAAACACCCCCACAACATGATGCTGCCAACCCTGTGCTTCACAGTTGGGATGGTGTTCTTCGGCTTGCAAGCATCCCCCTTTTTCCTCCAAACATAATGATGGTCATTATGGCCAAACAATTATATTTTTGTTTCATCAGACCAGAGGACATTTCTCTTAAAAATTATGATCTTTGTCCCCATGTGCAGTTGCAAACTGTAGTCTGCCTTTTTTTGCGGTTTTGGAGCAATGGCTTCTTCCTTGCTGAGCAGCCTTTCAGGTTATGTCGATAAAGGACTTGTTTTACTGTGGATATAGATACTTTTTTACCTGTTTCCTCTAGCATCTTCACAAGGTCCCTTGATGTTGTTCTGGGATTGATTTGCACTTTCGCACCAAAGTACATTCATCTCCAGGAGACAGAACAAGTCTCCTTCCTGAGCAGTATGACATCTGCGTGGTCCACGGGGTTTATATTTGTGTACAATTGTTTGTACAGATTAACATGGTACCTTCAGGAATTTGGAAATTGCTCCCAAGGATGAACCAGACTTGTGGAGGTCTACAGTATTTTTCTGAGGTCTTGGCTGATTTCTTTTGATTTTCCCATGATGTCAAGCAAAGAGGCACTGAGATTGAAGGTAGGCATTGAAATACATCCAAAGGTACACCTCCAATTGACTCAAACAATGTCAATTAGCCTATCAGAAGCTTCTAAAGCAATGGCATAACTTTCTGGAATTTTCCAAACTGTTTAAAGGCACAGTCAATTTAATGTAAACTTCTGACCCACTGGAATTGTGAATTATAAGTGAAATAATTTGTCTGTGAACAATTGTTGGAAAAATTACTTGTCTTGCACACAGTAGATATCCTGACCGACTTGCCAAAACTATAGTTGATTAACAAGAAATTTGTGGAGTGGTTGAAAAACGAGTCCAACCTAAGTGTATGTAAACTTCCGACTTTAAATTTTGCCTTGTGTTTTAGGTTTATGCCTAGCTGAAAATTGATATACACAGTAAAATGTTTTGGAAATAAATTAGTCAAGTGCTCTTCTTATATCGATTTGAAACTGAAAAAATGTGACAATGTAATTCAGACTGACAAAATGTGACTTATTTCTGTCCTGAGTTTATGTTAAGCAGAAACTGATTGTCAAAAATTATATTGTACTGTAGGCATCAACAAGCACATTTTAGGGGGGGAGAAAGTGACAGTGCCAGCTAAAGAGATAGCTGGAGTTCTTATCAGAGCTCGTTACCCATATGTCGATGGCCCTCTTAGTCGGCCCATAAACCAGTCCTGCGGTATTCCCCTGCAATCGTTGCCAATTGGATTAATAATCTAATCTGTCATGCCTCTATCTGATGGCAGATCCTATAATAGCATCCGACTTTGAATGCCTTGTCTGCTGCCTTATATTCCATTTATGAACACTATCTCTCCAACATTCCACATCTTTGTTCTTCTCAGAATAAACGGTTTACATGGCAAAAGAAGAATAAGAATGCAAAGCTACAGTGCCTTCAAATTATTCACACACTTTGGAAGAAAAATTATAATTTGTAAAAAAAAATCCAAACAAAAGAAAACACTTGCTTAGATACAATACATTCAGAAAGTATTCAGACCCCTTGACTCTTTTTTGTTAATGTTGAAGAACATTTTTTATTTAATCTACACAGAATATCCCATAATGACAAAGCAAAAAGAGTTTTTAAAAACATTTTTGCAAATATATAATAATAGAAAAACCTTATTTACATAAGGTGCATCCTGTTTCCATTGATCATCCTTGAGGTGTTTTTTTTATTATTATTATTTTTTTTACCACAGATGGAGTCCAGCTGTGTTAAATTCAATTGTTGGACGTGATTTAGAAAGGCACACACACCTGTCTATATAAGGTCTCACAGTTGACAGTGCATGTCAGAAAAAAACAAGCTATGAGACAGGTGCCATGATTCTCCCGTGAGGATCACAATGGGTCAGATCAGCTTGGCAATGAGTGACAATAACCAGACCTTCTCTCACCCACAGAAAAGGGGAGGAAGCAACTGGGCCGGTTTGGCAGTTCACACGCTGTTGTAAATTACAGAAGAAGGGTGGCTCTTTCTCCCCCTTTTGTATCAACCAAATGAATTACTTTGTTTCGCAGACTCTGAAACACAGTCAAAAGTGGATACTGGAACAATATTTCTAACATATGGTCAGTGGGGTCAGTGGGGAGCTATAATAAACAAGTCATATGGGTTTTCATTTTGTGATGTCATTAAAAATTGTAAAGATGAAATGCTATAACTTGGAAAGTATATCCCCTTTATCTGTCAAGTTTCCATCCAATACGTTGTGCATAAAATATGAAAAGTTATGAATGTGATTTTAGGAGGGATAAGATAATTGATCTTCTATAAACTGTTCATAGTAAGTAGCCATGCCCCGAATGAGGGCAGAGAGCGTGTCAGACTGGCGGAACAATCTCCTTTTGATGAGAGTGCATAAAAAGCACTGCCAACGAAATTAACAGTAGACCAGGAAACGTGAGGCGATAGCTACATGTTTGAAATGGTTGGAACTTTGAACCTCAACACGAGCTGAAGAAATAAACTCACCTTCCTTTTAGACCAGAGAGACGGCGAGTTGCAGCTCATGTCCATTGTGGTCCAAATCCTGAATAATCAACACGAGGTGTAGGCGAGAAGCTCACCTCTCAGACAATCACTGAGACACCTGATTAGCTGTCATGAGTCAAATATCTCGAACTCTTCAAACCATCCTACTATTCTTGTCAAATCACCTAGTACTTTACTTGCATCACCCCACTGGAACCATCGGCACAGCTGGCTAGCCATCTTTCAGAGTGAACATCAATAGAAGACGGGAAAGGAAAGACCCCTTTTAGACAATGAGAGCCATACAGCTTGACGTTGAAAGGCCAATGACCTTCTTAAGGAGGGCTGGTTCTGACCGAACAAAGGCACTCAAACGTAAATACATTAATGATTCCTTATTCCAAACGGTCAGCGGTTCATGTGCAAACTATATGTTTAATGTGAGAATAGTTCTGAAATGTATTGCCAATAAGTGTTTGTTTTTGTCTCTCTCTCTCTCTCCCTCTCCCCCCCTATTCAGGTCATTGTGTAAAAGCCACCATGTTGTAAAAGTCCGCTAGGGATGTACTAAGTGTATATGTTATCCAGTTATTATTTAGTTAGCGAGTAAATTGACAATTAAACCAATTGGAGTAGTACTGAATCATTAGTGAGCTGGGGTTTTTGCAGATGCATGAGGTTACGAATGTTCAGAATGATGATATGATAAGAGGTAATGATTAATAAGATTACTCTTTATCAATGTAATAGATACAGTGACTTTCAAAAATCTTCATCCCCTTGTTGTTTTTCCTAATTTGCTGCATTACATCCTGGAATTTAAATGGATTTTGGGGGGGGGTTGTATCATTTCATTTACTTTTTCATTTACATTTCATTTATTTTTTATTGTGAAACAAACAGAAAATAAGACAAAAAAAACTGAAAACTTGAGCGTGCATATTTATTCACCGCCCCAAAGTCAATACTTCATAGAGACATCTTTTGCAGCAATTAGAGCTGTAATTTGCTTTTTGGCGATCGAGGAAAAAGCTATGTCTGGCACAAACCTAACACCTCTCATTACCCCAAGAACACCATCATGGTGTTGGCAGCATCATGCTGTGGGGATATTTCTCACAGGCACGGTCTGGGTAACTGGTCAGAATTGAAGGAATGATAGATGGTCCTAAGTACAGGGAAATTCTTGAGGGAAACCTGTTTCAGTCTTCCAGAGATCTAAGACTGGGACGGAGGTCCACCTTCCAGCAGGACAATGACCCTAAGCATACTGCTAAAGCAAAACTGAAGTGGTTTAAAGGGAAACATTTAAATGTCTTGGAATGGCCTACTCAAAGCTCAGATCTCAATCCAATTGAGAATATGTGGTATGAGTTAAAGATTGCTGTACACCAGTGAGATGCAAATTAAATTGTATTTGTCACATACACATGGTTAGCAGATGTTAATGCGACTGTAGAGAAATGTTTGTGCTTCTAGTTCCGACAATGCAGTAATAACCAACGAGTAATCTAACCTAACAAAATCACAACAACTGCCTTATACACAAAAGTGTAAAGGGATGAAGAATATGTACATAAAAATATATGAATGAGTGATGGTACAGAACGGCATAGGCAAGATGCAGTAGGTGGTATCGAGTACAGTATATACATATGAGATGAGTAATGTAGGGTATGTAAACATTATATTTAGTGGCATTGTTTAAAGTGGCCAGTGATACATTTTTACATCAATTTTTCCATTATTAAAGTGGCTGGAGTTGAGTTATTATGTTGGCAGCAGCCACTCAATGTTAATGTTTAACAGTCTGATGGCCTTGAGATAGAAGCTGTTTTTCAGTCTCTCGGTCCCTGCTTTGATTCACCTGTACTGACCTAGCCTTCTGGATGATAGTGGGCAGTGGCTAAGGTGGTTGTTGTCCTTGATGATCTTTATGGCCTTCCTGTGACATCGGGTGGTGTAGGTGTCCTGGAGGGCAGGTAGTTTTCCCCTGGTGATGTGTTGTGCAGACCTCACTACCCTCTGGAGAGCCTTACGGTTGTGGGCAGAGCAGTTGCCGTACCATGTGGTGATACAGTCCGACAGGATGCTCTCGATTGTGCATCTGTAAAAGTTTGAGTGCTTTTGGTGACAA
The DNA here is from genome assembly GCF_021184085.1 of Oncorhynchus gorbuscha. Lineage (NCBI taxonomy): Eukaryota > Metazoa > Chordata > Actinopteri > Salmoniformes > Salmonidae > Oncorhynchus > Oncorhynchus gorbuscha. The sequence continues at coordinate 37,403,305 of NC_060178.1, forward strand.
TCCGAATTTTTTCAGCCTCCTGAGGTTCTTCACCACACTGTCTGTGTTGGTGGACTAATTCAGTTTGTCCGTGATGTGTACACCGAGGAACTTAAACCTTACTACCCTCTCCACTACTGTCCCGTCGATGTGGATAGGGGGGTGCTCCTTTGTTTTGTTGACGTTGAGTGTAAAGTTGTTTTCCTGACACCACACTCCGAGGGCCCTCACCTCGTCCCTGAAGGCTGTCTCGTCGTTGTTGGTATTCCAGCCTACCACTGTAGTGTCGTCTGCAAACCTGATGATTGATTTGGAGGCGTGCATTGCCACACAGTCGTGGGTGAACAGGGAGTACAGGAGAGGGCTCAGAACGCACCCTTGTGGGGCCCCAGTGTTGATGATCAACGGGGTGGAGATGTGGTTACCTACCCTCACCACCTGGGCCCGTCAGGAAGTCCAGGACCCAGTTGCACCGGGCGGGGTCAAGACCCAGGGATGACGATGATGAGTTTGGAGGGTACTATGGTGTTAAATGCTTAGCTGTAGTCGATGAACAGCATTCTCACATAGGTTTTCCTCTTGTCCAGATGGGTTAGGGCAGTGTGCAGTTTGGTTGCGATTGCGTCGTCTGTGGACCTATTGAAGAGGTAAGCAAATTGAAGTGGGTCTAGGGTGACAGGGTGGAGGTGATATGATCATTGACTAGTCTCTCAAATCACTTCATGATGATAGAAGTGAGTGCATGCTGTTTTACTCACATCAGCCATGGAGAAGGAGAGCCCACAGTCTTTGGTAGCAGGCCATGTCTTTGGCAGTGTATTGTCCTCAGAGCGTGCAAAGAAGTTGTTTCATTTGTTTGGAAGCAAGACGTCAATGTCCGCAACGGGGCTGGTTTTATTTTTTGTAATCCGTGATTGTCTGTAGACCCTGCCACATATGTCTCTTGTTTGAGCAGTTGAATTGGTACTCCTCTTTGTCCCTATACTGACACGTTGCTTGTTTGATTGCCTTACGGAGGGAATAACTGCACTGTTTGTATTCGGTCATATTTCCTGTCGCCTTGCCATGATTAAATGTGGTAGTACGTCCTTTCAGTTTTGTGCGAATGATGACATCAAGGGGGTGGGGGGCCTTGTATGCAGCGTGGAGAAGCAATGGTCGAGCGTGTTACTCGCTCGTGTGTACAGCAATCGATATGCTGATAGAATTTAGTTAGCCTTGTTCTCAAGTTAGCTTTGTTAAAATCCCCAGCTCCAGCAGCATCAGGATATATATTATATATATATATATATGGTTTCCAGTTTGCATTAAGTCCGGTGAATTTCCTTGATGGCCATCTTGGTATTCACTTGCAAGGGGATATACACGGCTGTGACGATAATTGAGGAGAGTTGTCTTCGGAGATAATACTGTTAGCATTTGATTGCGAAGAATTCTAGATCAGGTGAAGAAAATGACTTGAGTTCATGTATGTTGTTACAATTTCACCATGAAACATACATCCCCGCCCTTCTTCTTACTGGAGAGATGTTTATTCCTGTCAGCGGGATGCAATGAAAGTCCCATTGGCTGTATGGACTCCGACAGCATGTCCCCAGCTCTCCATGTTTCCGTGAAACAGCTTATGTTACTATCCTGAATTTCTCTTTGGAAAGCAACTCTTGCCCTGGTTTCATCGACATTGTTAATTAGGGACTGGGCAAGTAATATTATCGGAAGCAATGGGTGGTGTGCACACATCCGTAACCTCACTAGAAGACTTCTCTGGCAGCCTCTCCTCCGGCAGTGTTGTTTTGGGTCGGCCACTGTAATCAGTTCAAATGCCCTGGGAGGTGCAGACAAAGGATCCACATTGGGAAAGTCGTATTCCTGGTCGTAGTGCTGGTAGTTTCCTAAGGACTAGAAGCGAAGCTGCCATTTCTATCGGCGCTATCTTGCTTCCTCCCACCTGTACATACATACCTCAATCACCTCAGCTACCCCATACCCCAGCACATTGACTCAGTACTGGTGCTCCTTCTATATAGCCTCGTTAATGTTATTTTATTGTTTTAATTTATTTTTGCAAATTTTCATACTTTTGAACTATTCATTGGTGGGAAAGGGCTCGTAAGTAAGCATTTCACGGTAAAGTCTAAACCTGGTGTATTCAGCATGTGACAAATAAAATTTGAGTTTACAGCGTAATCCAGCACCATCAACAAAACACTAAATGATGGATTTTCTCATGGAATAATGGTGCCACATCTCTCCAATAGAGTTCCATATACTTGTAGAATGTATGCTAAGGTACTTTGAAGCTGTTCTGGCTTGTTGTAGACCAACGCCCTATTAAGACACTTAATGTTAGTGTTTCCTTTATTTTTGCCGTTAACAGTATGTTCTTTCATAAGCATTGGAAGGATCACAATGTGCACTTTCCCTTTAGCATACATCCAAACAGTAAAAGTCAAAACGTTTGTATCTGAGCTGGTGAAAACGTCATACTGCAAAATATACTGTACTGTTTCAAATCACATACTATATATATATATATATATATATATATATCTATTATCAGTGCAGTATTCTCACCTTTCCCAGTGCACTCTAGCCATTTTCCTGCTAATAGTACATCATTAAGATCCATGTGTCAGTTAGAGTGAGGGGCGGGTAACCTTTCAAGCAGCTCATATGATCAAAAGCCTGGCGAGAACACTGGAGGCGGGTGAAGTGACATTATCGTGGGTCAGTCACAGATGCTGAAGAGTGAAGATTCAACTCTGGTCAGATCAATATGGTCATGGGTTGTGTCCCAAATGGTTCATTTTGTGAAGAATTTCAGCAAGGAAAAAAAAGAAAAAATGAAAGTGATAATCCTGCATAATTATACATTTACATAAACCCACTTCAGTAAAAATAGAAAGTCATCATCTGTACGGACATAAAATAATGAGCACAATCCACAACCTCTGTTTGTTTTAGTTTATATCATCAACACAGCATGACTACATCACAAGTCACACACAGACACAGTTCGAATCTCAGGCTCCTCTATGATTGCGTTCCAATGGCACCGTATTACTTAAATAGTGCACCGTATTCCCTAAATAGTGCACACTATTTTCCAAATAATGCACCCTATTTAATACATATTGCAATACCTTTGACCTGCAATTGGACGAAGTTGTGCGCTATATCAATCTGGACTCCAGGATGGACATAACATAATAAACTGAAACCCGGGACACTCAAATAAGTATGACGTGACGTTTGTTATAGTATACTCATCAAAAAAAGAAACGTCCTCTCACTGTCAACTGCGTTTATTTTCAGCAAACTTAAAATGTGTAAATATTTGTGTGAATATAACCAGATTCAACAACTGAGACATAAACTGAACAAGTTCCACAGACATGTGACTAACAGAAATTGAATAATGTGTCCCTGAACAAAGGAGAGGGGGGGTGAAATCAAACGCAACATTCAGTATCTGATGTGGCCACCAGCTGCATAAAGTACTGCAGTGCATCTCCTCCTCATGGACTGCACCAGATTTGCCAGTTCTTGCTGTGAAATGTTACCCCACTCTTCCACTAGGAAGTTCCCTGACATTTCTGGGGGGAATTGGCCTAGCACTCACCCTCCGATCCAACCGGTCCCAGACATGCTCAATGAGTTTGAGATCTAGGCTCTTCGCTGGCCATGGCAGAACACTGATATTCCTGTCTTGCAGGAAATCATGCACAGAATGAGCAGTATGGCTTGTGACATTGTCATGCTGGAGGGTCATGTCAAAATGAGCCTGCAGGATGGGTACCACATGAGGGAGGAGGATGTCTTCCCTGTAACACACAGCATTGAGATTGCCTGCAATGACAACGAGCTCAGTCCGATGATGCTGCCCCAGACCATGATGGACCCTCCACCTCCAAATCGATCCCGCTCCAGAGTACAGGCCTCGGTGTAACGCTCATTCCTTCAACGATAAATGCAAATCCGACCATCACCCCTGGTGAGACAAAACCGCGATTCGTCAGTGAAGAGCACTTTTTGCCAGTCCTGTCTGGTGGAGCGATGGTGGGTTTGTGCTCATAGGCCCGTGATGTCTGGTGAGGACCTGCCTTACAACAGGCCTACAAGCCCTCAGTACAGCCTCTCAGCCTATTGTGGACACTGATGGAAGGATTGTGCGTTCCTGGTGTAACTCGGGCAGTTGTTGTTGCTATCCTGTACCTGTCCCGCAGGTGTGATGTTTGGATGTACCGATTCTGAACAGCTTACTCTCTAGGTATTTTGTCCAAGTGGGAAAGGTGTTGAGTGCAATAGAGATTACATCATATGTGTATCTTTTGGGGCGGTATGCGAATTGGATTGGGTCCGGGGTGACTGGGATGTTGATGTGAGCCATGGCCAGTCTTTCAAATCAGTTCATGGCTACAGATGTGAGTGCTGTGGAGCGAAAGTCATTTAGACAGGTTACCTTGGTGTTCTTGGGCACAGGGACTATGGTGGTCTGCTTGAAACGTGTACGTATTACAGATTGGGTCAGGGAGAGGTTGGTCATGAAGACACTTTTCAGCTAGTCAGCGCATGCTCTGAGTAGGTCTCCTGGTAGTTCGCTTGGACCTGCGGCCTTGTGAATTCTAGCCTTTTTAAAGTTCTTACTCATATCCAGTAGTGGTGTGTGGATAAAATCACTGGGGAAGACAGAAAAAAAGCCATATTATACCCTTGTGTTGTGATAATTGCATTGCTTGCTCTATAACCTGTTAATTCATATGCCTTGCGACTGTGATATATACAGTTGAAGTCGGAAGTTTATATACACCTTAGCCAAATACAGCTAAACTCAGTTTTTCACAATGAAATTTAATCCTAGTAAAAATTCCCTGTCTTAGGTCAGTTAGGATCACCACTTTATTTTAAGAATGTGAAATGTCAGAATAATAGTGGAGAGAATGATTTATTTCAGCTTTTATTTCTTTCATCACATTCCCAGTGGGTCAGAAGTTTACATACACTCAATTAGTATTTGGTAGCATTGCCTTTAAATTGTTTAATTTGGGTCAAATGTTTTGGGTAGCCTTCCACAAGCTTCCCACAATAAGTTGGGTGAATTTTGGCCCATTCCCCCTGACAGAGCTGGTGTAACTGAGTCAGGTTTGTAGGCCTCCTTGCTCGCAGACGCTTTTTCAGTTTTGTCCACAATTTTCTATAGGATTGAGGTCAGGGCTTTGTGATCGCCACTCCAATACCTTGACTTTGTTGTCCTTATGCCATTTTGCCACAACTGTGGAAGTATGCTTGGGGTCATTGTCCATTTGGAAGACCCATTTGCGACCAAGCTTTAACTTACTGTTGCTTCAATATTGTCACGCCTTGGTCATTGTATCTTGTGTTTTTGTTATATGTTTGGGTAGGCCAGGGTGTGACATGGGTTTATATGTTGTATTTCGTATTGGGGTTTGTATTAATTGGGAGTGTGTATTATTAGGGGTGTGTCTAGTTAGGCTTGGCTGCCTGAGGCATTCCTAATTGGAGTCAGCTGATTCTCGTTGTCTCGGATTGGGAACTGTATTTAGGCAGCCTGAGTGCGCGTTGTATTTCGTGGGTGATTGTACCTGTCTTAGTGTTAGTCACCAGATAGGCTGTATTAGTTTCACTCGTTTGTTGTTTTCGTATTTTCAGTTATTTCATGTACCGCATATATCTTCATTAAAAGTCATGAGTAACCTACACGCTGCATTTCGGTCTGACTCTCTTCAAACAGCAGACGAACTACATTACAGAATCACCCACCACCATTCACAGACCGAGCAGCGTGTGAACTGGCAGGAGCTAAAGGAGGACGATATGGACGGCAGAAGCAGGGATTATACGACGTGGGAAGAAATCGACAGGTGGGCGGCCGACCCAGACCGAGTGCAGGAGCCCGCCTGGGATTCCCTACAGCAATGCGAAGAGGGCTATACACATATGGAATCGAGAAGGAAAGCATTGCTATACAGAGCGAAAACCGAAGGTAAAGGGGGAAAGCGCAGAGAGAGAGTGGCTGAGTCAGAGAATAGACCTGAGCCTAATCTCCCTGTTAATCGTGAAGAGCAGTTGCAATGGGATAGACTGCATCATTTGGAGATTTGGACATGGGAGGAGGAATTAGACGGTCAAGGACCCTGGGAGCAGCCGGGAGAATATCGCCGTCCCAAGGAGGAAATAGAGGCAGCTAAAGCGGAGAGGCGCATGTATGAGGAGGCAGCACGGCGACGCGGTTGGAAACCGGAAAGTCACCCCCCAAAAATATTGGGGGGGGCTAAAAGGGAGAATAGTTATGCCAGGTAGGAAACCTGCGCATACTCCCTGTGCTCACCGTTGGGCTAGAGAGACCGGGCAGGCACCGTGTTATGCTATGGAGCGCACGGTTTTTCCAGTGCGGGTGCAGAGCCAGCTGCGACACATACCAGCCCTTCCTATTGGCCGGGCTAGAGTGGGCATCGAGCCAGGTAAGCTTGGGCAGGCTCGGTGCTCAAGAGCTCCAGTGCGCCTGCACGGTCTGGTCTATCCAGAGCCACCTCTACACATCAGTCCTCCGGTAGCAGCTCCCCGCACCAGGCTTCCTGTGCGTGTCCTCGCGCCAGTACCACCAGTTCCAGCACCACGCACCAGGCCTCCAGTGCGCCTCGCCTGTTCAGCGTAGCCAGTGCTTTTCTCCCCTCCTGCGCTGCCGGAGTCTCCCGCTTGTTTAGCGCAACCAGAGCCTTTCTCCTCTCCTGCGCTGCCGGAGTCTCCTGTCTGTCCAGCGCCACCAGTGCTACCAGTTGGCCCAGCGCGTCCAGTGCGCCTCGCCTGTTCAGCGCAACCAGAGCTTTTCTCCTCTCCTGCACTGTTGGAGTCTCCCGCCTGTTCAGCTCAGCCAGAGCCTTTCTCCTCTCCTGCGCTGCCGGAGTCTCCTGTCTGCCCAGCGCCGCCAGTCGGCCCAGCATCACCAGTCTGCCAGGATCCGCCAGAAGTGCCAGTCTGCCAGGATCCGCCAGAAGTGCCAGTCTGCCAAGATCTTCTAGATCGGCCAGACAACCTGAATCATCCAGGTCCACCAGCCAGCCAGGATTTACCGGAGCCTACTACCTGCCTGAGCTTCCTCTCAGTACTGAGCTTCCTTTCAGTACTAGGCTTCCTCTCTGTCCCGGGCTGCCCCTCTGTCCCGAGCTGCCCCGCTGTCCCGAGCTGCCCCTCTGTCCCGAGTTGCCCCTCTGTCCCGAGCTGCCCCTCTGTCCCGAGCTGCCCCTCTGTCCCGAGCTGCCCCTCTGGCCCGAGCTGCCCCTCGGTCCCGAACTGCCCCTCGGTCCCGAGCTGCCCCTCGGTCGCGAGCTGCCCCTCGGTCCCGAGCTGCCCCTCAGTTATGTGGGGATCAGGGTGAGGACTATTAGTCCATGGTCGGCGGAGAAGGTGGATTATCCTAGGACGCGAAAGGGAGGAACTAGGACATTTATGGAGTGGGGTCCACGTCCCGAGCCAGAACCGCCACCATGGACAGACGCCCACCCGGACCCTCCCTATGCTCTTGAGGTGCGTCCCGGAGTCCGCACCTTAGGGGGGGGTTCTGTCACGCCTTGGTCATTGTATCTTGTGTTTTTGTTATATGTTTGGGTAGGCCAGGGTGTGACATGGGTTTATGTGTTGTATTTCGTATTGGGGTTTGTATTAATTGGGAGTGTGTATTATTAGGGGTGTGTCTAGTTAGGCTTGGCTGCCTGAGGCGATTCCTAATTGGAGTCAGCTGATTCTCGTTGTCTCGGATTGGGAACCGTATTTAGGCAGCCTGAGTGCGCGTTGTATTTCGTGGGTGATTGTACCTGTCTTAGTGTTAGTCTCCAGATAGGCTGTATTAGTTTCACTCGTTTGTTGTTTTCGTATTTTCAGTTATTTCATGTACCGCATATATCTTCATTAAAAGTCATGAGTAACCTACACGCTGCATTTCGGTCTGACTCTCTTCAAACAGCAGATGAAATTCATTACAAATATATTCAATATATCCACATACTTTTCCAGCCTCATGATGCCATCTATTTTATGAAGTGCACCAGTCCATCCTGCAGCAAATGACCCCCACAATATGATGCTGCCACCCCCGTGCTTCACAGTTAGGATGGTGTTCTTCAGCTTGCAAGCCTCCCCCTTTCTCCTCCAAACATAATGATGGTCATTATGGCCAAACAGTTCTATTTTTGTTTCATCAGACCAGAGTGCAGTCATCTCTAGGAGACAAATTGTGTCTCCTTCCTGAGCAGTATTACAGCTGTGTGGTCTCATGGTGTTTATACTTGCGTACTATTGTTTGTACAGATGAACGTGGTACCTTTAGGAGTTTGGAAATTGCTCCCAAGGATGAACGAGACTTGTGGAGGTCTACATTTTTGGTTTGGCTGATTTCTTTTGATTTTCCCATGATGTCAAGCAAAGAGGCATTGAGTTTGAAGTTAGACCTTGAAATAAATCCACAGGTACACCTCAAATTGACTCAAATGATGTCAATTAGCCTATCAGAAGCTTCTAAAGCCATGACATCATTTTCTGGAATTTTCCAAGCTGTTTAAAGTTACAGTCAACTTAGTGTATGTAAACCTTTTACCCACTGGAATTGTGATACAGTGAATTACAAGTGAAATCTGTCTTTCAACAATTGTTGGAAAAATGACTTTTGTCATGCACACAGTAGATGTCCTAACCGACTTGCCAAAACTATAGTTTGTTAACAATACATTTGTGGAGTGGTTGAAAAACGAGTTTTAATGACACCAACCTAAGTGTATGTAAACTTCCGACTTCAACTGTAGGCCTAGGGCTAAGACAATAAGAAGACACAGTAGCAGAATAAATTCAAATTCTTTGTTTTATCACAAAACCAGATAACAGCCTCTACCTGGATTAGAGTACAAAGCATATTGCATGTAACAGACAGTTACATACCTACAACATGTTCAAGTGAGTTTCTGCCATTTTCGGACCACTAAACTACTGTTGATTTATAACCACAGAGAGTCACCACAAGTCGCAAAGATAATAGTAGCTGCCTCCACTATTCCAGCAAATTTTCAACTTTAACATTTCAACATCATCAAATCACCTCTCCTTAGTATAATACAACCTTTATTTCCTGTGTTTTGTATTTCGTTAGTATGGTCAGGGCGTGAGTTGGGTGGGCAGTCTATGTTTGTTTTTCTATGATTTGGGTATTTCTATGTTTCGGCCTAGTATGGTTCTCAATCAGAGGCAGGTGTCATTAGTTGTCTCTGATTGAGAATCATACTTAGGTAGCCTGGGTTTCACTGTGTGTTTGTGGGTGATTGTTCCTGTCTCTGTGATTGCACCAGATAGGACTGGTTTGAGTTTTCACATTTCTTGTTTTTTGTAGTCAGTTGTTCATGTGTACCTTAACGTATTAAAAAGAACCATGGACACTTACCACGCCGCATATTGGTCCTCTGATCCGTTTCGCCTCTCCTCTTCGGAAGAAGAGGAGGAAATTCATTACATGACCTTAGAGCTTTTTATGTCTCTATTTTGGTTTGGTCAGGGAGTGATTTGGGTGGGCATTCTATGTTCTTTATTTCTAGGTTTTGTGTTTCTATGTTTTGGCCAGGTATGGTTCTCAATCAGGGACAGCTGTCTATCGTTGTCTCGGATTGGGAATCATACTTAGGCAGCCTGTTTTGCCACCTTAGGTTGTGGGATGTTGTTTTTTGTTAGCTCGGTGTAGCCTTCAGAATGTGACGTTTGTTGTTCTTTAGGTGTTATAGTACTCTGGAGCAAGTTTTCATCAAAGATCTCTCTGTACTTTGCTCCGTTCATCTTTCCCTTGATCCTAAGTAGTCTCCCAGTCCCTTCCGCGGAAAAACATCCATCCCCACAGCATGATGCTGCCACCACCATGCTTCACCGTAAGGATGGTGCCAGGTTTCCTCCAGAAGTGACGCTTGGCATTCAGGCCAAAGAGTTCAATCTTGGTTTCATCAGACCAGAGAATCTTGTTTTTCATGGTCTGAGGGTCCTTTAGTTTCCTTTTGGCCACCTCCAATTGGGCTGTCATGTGCTTTCTACTGAGTAGTGGCTTCCGTCTGGCCACTCTACCATAAAAGCCTGATTGGTGGAGTGCTGCAGAGATGGTTGTTCTTCTGGAATGTTCTCCCATCTCCACAGAAGAACTCTGGGGCTCTGTCACAGTGACCATCTGGTTCTTGGTCATCTCCTTTGATTGCTCAGTTTGGCTGGGCGGCCAGCTCTTGGAAGAGTCTTGGTGGTTCCAAACTTCTTCCATTAAAACTCATTCAGCCTAGGGTCCTTTTTTCTCAATTTGCGCTTGACTGACATTCCCAAAGTAAACTGCCTATTACTCAGGCCCTGAAGCCAGGATATGCATATAATTGGTACCATTGGATAGATAACACCTTTAAGTTTGTCGAAATGTTAAAATAATATATGTATAACACAATAGATATGGTAGGATAAAATTGAAAGAAAAACCAACCAGATTTTTTTGAGAGAGAGCCCATGCTCTTAAAATGGAAAGTACAGCTCCTAGATTACAATTCCTACCGCTTCCACTAGATGTAACCAGTCTTTGTTCAAGGTTTCAGGCTTGTTTGTTCCAAAACGAGGTAGAAAAATTAGTTTTAGTATTAGGGTACAGACTTGGAAATTTGTGTATGAGCATGTGACGAAGAGGATGCACTCCTGCTAACATCGCTTTTCTATTGAACATTCTTCATCATTCCGCATGAAATATTATAGTTTAACCTCTTGCGCCGAGCCATCCCGGATCCGGTATCGTAACTAGAGCCTCAAGCTCATTACCATAATGGCATATTGAGTAATAATATTTCTAAAAATCGCAAATTAAATTAAATAAATATGCTTGTTCTCAAGCTTAGCCTTTTCTTAACAACACTGTCATCTCAGATTTTCAAAATATGCTTTTGAACCATAGAAAATCAATCATTTGTGTAAGAGTGTTGATGGCTAGCTTAGCATTTAGCGTAGCATTTAGCACGCAACATATTCACAAAAACCAGCAAAGGAATCAAATAAAATAATTTACCTTTGAAGAACTTCTGATGTTTCAATGAGGAGACTCTGTTACATAGCAGATGTCCAATTTTCCTGAAAGATTCTTTGTGTAGGACAAATCGCTCCGTTTTGTTACTACACATTTGGCTAACGAACCGAAAATTCAGTCACCAAAACGTCAAACTTTTTTCCGAATTAACTCCATAATATCGACCGAAACATGGCAAACGTTGTTTGAATCAATCCACAAGGTGTTTTGTCAAATATCTCTTCATTGATATGCCGTTCGTGGAAGCATGTTTTTTCTCAGAATCCCATGGAAAAATACCAGCAGCTGAGTTTTGCGCACCAATTTCCACGCAGGACACCGTGCCGACACTTGGCAAATGTAGTCTCTTATGGTCAATCTTCCAATGATATGCCTGCAAATACATCACAATGCTCTAGAACCCTTGGGGAAACGATAGAAAGGGTAGGCTCATTCCTGTCGCATTCACAGCCATATAAGGAGATAATGCGAAATGTAGCCTCAGAAATCCTGTTCATTTCCTGGTTGCAGAAACATCTTGGTTTTGCCTGAAGCTTTTGTTCTAGGGCACTCACAGTGAAAATCTTTGCAGTTCTGGAAACGTCAGTGTTTTCTTTCCAAAGCTATCAATTCCATGCATAGTCGAGCATCTTTTCGTGACAAAATATTGCGCTTAAAACGGGCACGTCTTTTTATCCAAAAATGAAATACTGCCCCTAGAGTCTCGAGGTTAATGACATTTTAGGGTATTTGAGGATTAAATAATTTAGACATTGTTTTAACAAAGTTTAGAGGTAGCTTTTTGGATTCCTTTCTCTGCATGTTGAACGAGTGAATTACTCAAATCAATTGCGCCAACTAAACAGACTTTTTGCGATATAAAGAATAATTTTATCTCACAAAATGTCACTACATGTTGTAGCGCAAACTGGCTCTAACCAGAATAGAAAGAGGAGTGGGAGGCCGCAGTGCACAACTGAGCAAGAGGACAAGTACATTAGAGCGTCTAGTTTGAGAAACAGACGCCTCACAAGTCCTCAACTGGCAGCTTTGTTAAATAGTACCCGCAAAACACTCGTCTCAACGTCAACAGTGAAGCGCCGACTCCGGGATTCTGTCCTTCTAAGCAGTGTCAAAGAAAAAGCCATATCTCAGACTGGCCAATAAAAAGAAAAGATTAAGATGGGCAAAAAAACACAAACACAGGACAGAGGAACTCTGCCTAGAACAGTGGTTCTTAACCTGGGTTCGATCGAACCCCAGGGGTTTGGTGAGTCAGTCTCAAGGGTTCGGCGGAGGTCAAGACACACATCCGACTCATATGATTCGTGATGACACGCCCCGCTTGGCCATCATTGGCTGCAGGTGATCACGCTACATCGCTTGGCCAATCTGTGCTGCAGGGAATTTGGTGTGCTCAGTAGTCGACTTGTGACTGTCGTGATGGTACGTCTTGTGATTTCTTTCTTAATATTTGAATCCCTTCATACTTACTATGTCGAGCAAAAAAAGAAAGTGGTCGGACAAATATGTACAATATGGATTCACATGTATAACGAAACGTGATGGGAGTCAGCGTCCTAACTGCATGATTTGCAATGCCAAGTTGAGCAATTCTAGTCTAGCACCGGCAAAACTAAGAGAACAAGCTGCATGGAGATGGAAAATACAAGAACACAACGCTCGCTGAATTCAAGACAGCCAGATTCGATGAAAAGGCTACTCTGCCTGTTCTCGGCTTTGTAGCCATCAACAAACCGATCCTCACAGCATCGTACGAAGTTGCTTACCTGATCGCAAAGCAGGGCAAACCACACACCATTGGTGAAACACTCATAAAACCAGCTGTGTTGAAGATGGCGAATATCATGCTGGGAAAAGAGGCTGAAGTTAAGTTATCCCAAATTCCTCTTTCAAATGACACCATCAGCGAAAGAATAGAGGACATGAGCAAAGACATCTTGGCTCAAGTAGTTGCAGATCCGATTTCAAGCCCGGCAAAATTCAGCCTTCAACTCGACGAGACCACAGACATTTCCAATCTAAGCCAGCTTGCTGTATTCGTGCACTATGTGAAAGACGACGTGATAAAGGAAGATTTTTTTATTTTGTAAGCCTCTTACAACAACAACTAAGGCAGCCGATGTACAGAAACTTGTGGATGACTTCTTCAAAGACAACAATCTTTCATGGGATATGGTTTCTGCAGTTTGTTCGGATGGAGCTCCAGTCATGCTGGGAAGAAAGTCTGGTTTTGGTGCGCTAGTGAAAGCCGATGCACCACACATCATTGATATGCATTATATTCTGCACAGGCATGCGTTGGCAACAAAAACCTTGCCTCCAAAACTGGCAGAAGTATTAAAAATTGTAGTGGAATGTGTGAACTATGTGCGAACTAGTGCTCTGAGGCACCACATCTTCAGTGAGCTGTGTAAAGAAATGGGCTCTGAATTCGAGGTACTTCTGTACCATTCTAACGTTCGGTGGTTATCCCAGGGACACGTGCTGAATCGTGTTTTTGCCGTGCGTGTGGAATTAGCCCTGTTTTTGCAAGAGCACCAACATTGTCATGCAAATTGCTTAAAAAATTCTGAGTTCATTCTCATTTTAGCGTATATGGCTGATATCTTCACAGCTCTCAATCAAAAGATGCCGGGCGGTGGAGTCAACATCATCGAAGTGGAGGAAAACCTGAAGGCTTTTCAAAAAAAGCTACCGTTATGGAAACGACGAACAGAGAACGATAACTTCGCAAACTTTCCCCTGCTGGACGACTGTGTAAGTAAGATCGAAGATGTATCTGGAATCGGAGATATTTCTGTACCCGCGGAACTGAAGCAAGCAATTGCCACGCACTTAGATGAGCTTGCAAAGTCTCTCCACGGATACTTCCCTACAAGAGAGTCATATCCAGCATGGGTGAGACAGCCGTTCACGTTTAGTGTTGAGACAACAGATGTCAATGATGAATACTTCGATGAAATCATTGAAATTCAACAGAGCCAGGTTCAACAGCAACTCTTCAGAACAACAACGCTTTTAACGTTTTGGTGTCAACAAATGGTAACGTACCCTGTTATTGCTAAGAAAGCTCTGGAGATTTTCATACCGTTTGTAACAACATATCTTTTTATTTTTCCAATTAAGAAGGGTTCAGTGAATGCGCATATGAAACTGGTGGGGCTCAGTACCTCCAACAAGGTTAAGAACCACTGGCCTAGAAGGCCAGCATCCCAGAGTCACCTCTTCAATGTTGACATTGAGCCTGATGTTTTGTGGGCACTATTGCGGCTACTACTGAAGTCGTGCACAATTATCAGTTTCTATTTAGGTTTATGTCGCCCATTCATTGTCAGTTAGAGACACAGTAGGGCCCAAAAGCATAATCAGTGCTCTAACTCACCCTTGCACTGGTCTGGAGCATTGAAGTGGTGGCACAGGGTACTGTACCAAACCACAAATTACTTCAAAGTCCCGCCGTGTAAGTTTGCAACTTTTAAAGGAAGAACCACTGTACGTGCTCTATTTTTATGCTTCTCATTCCTACGTTTTGTTTTGCGTCTTTTACTTTTGGTTTTGTACACCAGCTTCAAACAGCTGAAAAAACAATATTTGGTGTTATGGAAAATATATTTCACAGTGGTTTATATTGTACAATGATTATCCACACAATGGCAGCTTATTTTGTCACATAAACTGAAATTAGGCAAACTATTACAATTTTAGGAACCAGGAAATGGCAGAGTGATTTCTGCATATTGCACCTTTAAATGTACAGTAGTTTTCTAATTGACAAAAACAAGCAGACAAAAAAAGCAGTTCTTTTTAAAAAGGTTATTGTCACGTGTGCTCCGTCTCCGTCCTCTAGGTCACAAGGCTGCTCATTAGGGTGCACACCTGTCACCAGCGTTCCACTCACCTGGACTCCATCACCTTCTTGATTACCTGCCTTATATTTGTCACTCCCTTTGGTTTCTTCCCCAGTAGTCATTGTTCCTGTATCTGTTTCATGTTGGTGCACTGTTCGTGTTTTGGTAATTTATTTATGAAATATATTCACTCCCTGAACTTGCTTCACGACTCTCAACGTACATCGTTACAGTTATGTTTTTGACGTGAGTCAATGGAGTAACCTACTGTTGGTCACCCCAGGTTGTTTCCACACAGGCAGGTTGGGCTACATCGTTCTATCTAATATCGACTGGGAATATAGTTGAATGCCAGATGCCTTCTTTAGTTTCTGAGGGCCTAACCAATGGCTGAGTTAGCTAGCAAGGATTATCTCCCCAGATTGGATCTTAAATTAAATAAGAATATAATTGAATGTAATTAGAATACCATTGAAATATTATTGAAAATATTAAATATTTGAAAACTATACCAATTATTTTATAAATCCTTAGGCCTTCTCTGAAGGTGTAGAAATCCCTCAGTTTCCCACTGAACAAAAAAACTGTGAAAGTTAACAAGAAAAGATTGAGTTTTGAAGGAAACTTTCATTGTCCTACCAAGAGTTTCTAAATATCTCCATATCTCCAGACTGCTAATTTGTGACTACATGAATAAAATGACAGTGACCAGGGAAACATGTTGTGCATCCCAAATGCACCCTATTCCCTTTATAGTGCACTACATTTGACCAGGGCCCATAGTGCACTATATAGGCAATAGGTAGCCATTTGGGACTCAAACATGGTTTGTCTAAAGTCGTTTTCTATTGGCGCTGGAGTACAATCTGATTTTACAGTTCTGCAGTGTCTTGCTGCAGGGCAGACTCTATATATCTTGTATTTTCCTCCTACTGTAGCATTGACTGCTGATATATACTTTGAGGGAAAATGACTTGATATGATTGTGTTTTGTTGTCTCAGCCAGCTATCTTAAGATGAATGCACTAATTGTCAGTCACTCTGGATAAGAGCATCTGCTAAATGAGTAAAATGTAGAATGTAACCTCTCAGAGTTGGCCAGACGGCATCTGTTGTGTTTTTGTTGTTAGTTCAACCCTAGGGCCACATGCCATATGTCCAACATTATTTATATAATGTACATTTATTCAAACGCATCATAATCCCGGACAGGAGAGAGTCCATTTAGTCGTTTTCAGCCTCTTCTCCGAGAGGTTAAAAAGAACAGTTATGGTATGGAAGGTAACTTTTATCTTCTGTCAGATATGAGTATACATACAAGTACTGTACAGTACAGTTAAGTTGTATTGTAAAATGACCAGAACTCAACAAATTTCCTGACATCTGATATTTTACCTATGTTTGAGATAATTTGTTTGACGCCAAGGGGTTTACTTCCTTAAACAACAATATTTATATATTGGGGCGGCAGGGTAGCCTAGTGGTTAGAGCGTTGGATTAGTTGCAAGTTCAAATCCCCGAGCTGACAAGGTACAAATCTATCGTTCTGCCCCTGAACAGGCAGTTAACCCACTGTTCCTAGGCCGTCATTGAAAATAAGAATTTGTTCTTAACTGGATTGCCTAGTTAAAAAAAGAATAAATAAATGTTAGTTCATCACAATTCAGGTTACCTGATATACTGCAGTTTCAGTAATGTCTGTAGTAATACTTCTCATGAGGTGTAGATTAGTTTAGTTTAGTCTATCAAATCAAATCGAATTGTATTTGTCAGATGCGCCGAATACAACAGGTGTAGAACTTATCGTGAACGTCTTACTTTACAAGCCCTTTTAAACAACAATGCAATCTATCCCTCATGATCTTCCCTTAAAGGAAACATTCACCTGTATTTGTGCATCTCTAACAATGTTCTATTGATTCCCAGGGTCATTTAATGTTAGAACGGGTATTTGCTAAATAAGCAGGCAGAAATACAGCCAGTCTGACTCAAGATACACATGAAAACATGAAATGACCCCGGGAATCGATAGAATATCGCTCAGAGATTCACAAATATGATAAAACATAAAGAAAGTGAATATTTCCTTTTGAACAGTTGCAGGTGTTTTGCTGCAGCTGCATTGTTTGTTGTGTTAAGTCAATTAATTGCAAATGTGAGTTAGTGGGAGGCTTTTCGATCCAGGCTGGTCTTCTGCCATCTGTTTTGTGTGATTTTAATTGGTCTTGGGACCAGTTCGCCAACCAAGAGGTACATATTGTACGCCTCCATCATTTTCTATTATGGAGTTTGTTATCTGTGAAGGAATGAGACTCATCTAGAAGTTTCTCAATCTTCCTCTCACTGATCTGCCATGGAGTGACTTATTACGTTTTCCCTTTCCTAACTTTCTGATAACCTTCCCTCAACTTAGTGATATAAGCTGTTTTGCTGTTTCATAAAGTATATACTTAGCATGGAATTATAAAGCAAGGATAGGGATGTGGGTGTGTGGACTGATATGCCTTTTCAGTAAACATGAGAAGTTTACTATGCTGATGTTATGATTATTGGCACAGGAGGAATGCTGTTTAATAAAACTCAACACATGCAAAATTCCATAACACCCTATTGGATAACATTGGGGCGCTTTTTTTAGTTTATGTACATTTGGCCTCAGAATGTTAGGCTCAGTGTTGCTCTGGTCTATGACTAATCTATCCAACATCATGTACTATATGGATCTAAGTTAAGCGCTGCTGGCTACGCTGTTATCCATTTATTAGTCATCATCCAAATAATTTAGTACAGCATCCACATCCCATCACAACTGGAACATTATCATATTTTAACAATGCAAATATATGTACTGTGAACATGTATTTTGTCAGAGGGCACAGATAAACACCGCTCTCCGGCTTTACAGATGTTCTTCCAACAGTATGTTAAGGGGTAAGTGGTCCTAATCTGACCTGATTATCCTTTCAGAATGACCCCTAACACAAAAACACATGGCAGAGGGAGTGGACAGCTGGGTTACGGATGTACTGTACTGTACGTTCTTGGAATGACCTCTGTGGCTGGGCAAGCACATCCATTGTCATTTAGAGGAATTTATTTATTTATTATTACATATGGCAAATAAAGTTGAACTCAACCTTGAACTGGTATAGTCGTGGTAATGTATTGTAAAAAAAAAAATCTCTCTCTCTCTCTCTCTCTCTCTCTCTCTCTCTCTCTCTCTCTCTCTCTCTCTCTTTATTTCTTTCTTTCCAAATAAGGGCTTACCAAGCATGGTCATTAAATGGTTAAAGGATGTAGGCTAAAGGCATCAGCATGCTTCAGTTCGGCTGGCAGCTTGCCAAAAAGAGGCAATAGTAGTGTCAATCATTTTGAAACGCCTTAGTCAGTATGTGCTTCCTCAAAATAGTCCAAATTTCTCTAAGATAACTCAAGTAATCTGTAATTGATTATGACGTTTTTCCTGAGATCTTAGTTGTGCGATTTTACATCTAACTAAGATGTTTGGTGCAATATTTCTAAATGAAAAAATATGCATGAAAATGAGTCTTTCGTTGAATGACAATAAAGACTTTACTGAAGAATCCCTACTGTTGGCCAATCACTGATGAAGAGGCGTAGACTGTGGCTAGCAACTTCGGCTTGCCTCAATAATATTTTTTTTTGTGCACGAACAAAAGCATCACAAAAAGTAATCATAATATATGCACAAACTCTTGTGAACTGTTTCAGCTGTGAAGCATGCGGACGCCTAGAGCATTATCCCCTTATTGAAGCAGACATATCATGACAATCTGAGATTGCTCCAATTAAAATGAGAGCATTCAAGTTACCTTTTTATGTTATACACTGCTCAAAAAAATAAAGGCAACACTAAAATAACACATCCTGGATCTGAATGAATTAAATATTCTTATTAACTACTTTTTTCTTTACATAGTTGAATGTGCTGACAACAAAATCACAAAGATTATCAATGGAAATCAAATTTATCAACCCGTGGAGGTCTGGATTTCGAGTCACAATCAAAATTAAAGTGGAAAACCACACTACAGGCTGATCCAACTTTGATGTAAAGTCCTTAAAACAAGTCAAAATGAGGCTCAGTAGTGTGTGTGGCCTCCACGTGCCTGTATGACCTCCCTACAACAGCTGGGCATGCTCCCGATGAGGTGGCGGATGATCTCCTGAGGGATCTCCTCCCAGACCTGGACTAAAGCATCCGCCAACTCCTGGACAGTCTGTGGTGCAATGTGGTGTTGGTGGATGGAGCGAGACATGATGTCCCAGATGTGCTCAATTGGATTCAGGTCTGGGGAACGGGCGGGCCAGTCCATAGCATCAATGCCTTCCTCTTGCAGGAACTGCTGACACACTCCAGCCACATGAGGTCTAGCATTGTCTTGCATTAGGAGGTACCCAGGGCCAACAGCACCAGCATATGGTCTCACAAGGGGTTTGAGGATCTCATCTCGGGAGCTAATGGCAGTCAGGCTACCTCTGGCGAGCACATGGAGGGCTGTGCGGCCCCCCAAAGAAATGCCACCCCACACCATGACTGACCCACCGCCAAACCGGTCATGCTGGAGGATGTTGCAGGCAGCAGAACGTTCTCCACGGCATCTCCAGACTGTCACATCTGTCACATGTGCTCAGTGTGAACCTGCTTTCATCTGTGAAGAGCACACGGCGCCAGTGGCGAATTTGCCAATCTTGGTGTTCTCTGGCAAATACCAAACGTCCTGCACGGTGTTGGGCTGTAAGCACAACCCCCACCTATGGACGTCGGGCCCTCATACCACCCTCATGGAGTCTGTTTCTGACCGTTTGAGCAGACACATGCACATGTGTGGCCTGCTGGAGGTCATTTTGCAGGGCTCTGCCAGCATTCAAAAGTGACCAAAATATCAGCCAGGAAGCATAGGACCTGAGAAGTGGTCTGTGGTCACCACCTGCAGAACCACTCCTTTATTGAGGGTGTCTTGCTAATTGCCTATAATTTCATTTACATTAATTTCCACCTGTTGTCTATTCCATTTGCACAATAGCATGTGACAATCAGTGTTGCTTCCTAAGTGGACAGTTTGATTTCACAGAAGTGCGATTGACTTGGAGTTACATTGTGTTGTTTAAGTGTTTCCTTTATTTTTTTGAGCAGTGTATTTGTACTACCATACATTTACTTTCAGAAGTTTGTATTAGATCTTTGTTGGCATTTGACATTTTTACACTACTCTCCTTTAAAAAAAAATCCTAATTAGTTTCATTTGTTATGTAAGGAGCCTGAATGTCATCCTGGTCCTTCCCAGACTTGTAGAATATTCAACTGAATGTCAGCGCGAAGATCAGGGTCATAACGTAGGTAATGAACATGAAAAGGACACAAATAATACCACATTGTCTGCACCAATACATGCAGAGGATCCATAGACATATGTTTGCCTGCAATATGCATGTTAGTCCCAATATGATTTATGTTATAGGCAAATTACTTGAGGCCCATAATAAAAACATATGTAACTAATGATATTTCCACAGAGAGATGCATGAACAATGTGGGTTATAACACTTTTAATCTAACATTTATTATAGCTACCTGTTCCATAGACCTTTCACATACAGACTGCCTCAGAAAATAGCCCTTGATAACCACACTAAGACATTTCTGTAATTTCAACACTAAAACACCCTAAAATGCACAGTAACATACCGTAAATATGTTTTACCGCACACTGAAAGACATTTAAAGGTGACATTTAAACAAATAAAGGTGATTTAAAAAAAAATTAAATTATGTAATTCAACAGAAACACTGTAGAATGCACAATAAAATTGTCATGCAGGTGAATGAGGACCCAAAAGCGACTTGGCGAAAACAGAGTATTTAATCCAGAATAAACTTTACAAAACAAAAAGCATAATACTACACGTAAAGACAAGAACAGACTGGAGACTTGATCGAGAACTGCAGGTTGCCTCGGGAAGGCACTTGAACCTAGCAGACTCAGACACCTGCTCACCACGCAGCATCTGAGGGAAACACGACACGACAGGGCAAAACATTGACACAGCACGGTGAATTATAAATGAGGATCCGACCGGGCAGGTACGGGAAACAAGGAGAGAAATAGGGACTCTAATCAGGGAAAAGGATCGGGAACAGGTGTGGGAAGACTAAATGATGATTAGGGGAATAGGAACAGCTGGGAGCAGGAACGGAACGATAGAGAGAAGAGAGAGCGAGAGAGTGAGAGAGGGAGGGGGAGAGAGAGGGATAGAAAGAGGGAAAGAACCTAATAAGACCAGCAGAGGGAAACGAATAGAATGGGAAGCACAGGGACAAGACATGATAATAAATGACAAAACATGACAAAAATGCCTTAAATGTGTTTTACAGAATTAATTGTGGTGCATTGTGGGCGGGGAAAACATATTTTAAGGCATGCCTTGTAAGAGGCTATATTTGTTGAACCCGTGAGTAAGAATGCTGTACCCCACAGAATACACTAATATGAAAAACGATGTTCCGTAAATCTACTTACTCGCCAAGTGCTTCCAGTAATTTAAAGTAATTGAGAATGCAGTACCATACTGCATTTATGGAGTGCCAAATACCATTTCAACCCTACAATGTAAAACATTTCCTGTACAGTAATTGGCCAGTAAATTACTGTAATTTATTTTACAGTACAGCTACTATAATCCATTTTGCTGTACCAACAATATTACTGTAATTTGTTTACAGTACCAAGTCAGTTGCTGTAATCTAATGTACTGTACCAATTACAGCATATTACTGTTATTACCCACTGACATATTACCCAATGTTTGCAAGTTTACATTTTAATATTTGTATTTTCATCATTTAGTGGGCGCTCTTGTCCTTAGCAACTCATTCAACCAAGGTTGATCTAAAAAAGATATCGTAGTCATAGCAAGTAAAGAATGATTTCACTGTTAAGGAAAATGATGTTACAGTTAAGGATTCACAGGTCTTCAAAATAATTACATTACATGCGAATGACTTGAAGATGGAGTCAGGGGAACCTATAGAGGTTGGTAAGAAGGTGGTACACATTAAGAGTAAATATGGAGCGCTTCAGAAGGAAATTGAACATGACAAGGAGGATGAATT
This sequence comes from Oncorhynchus gorbuscha, assembly GCF_021184085.1. Taxonomy (NCBI): domain Eukaryota; kingdom Metazoa; phylum Chordata; class Actinopteri; order Salmoniformes; family Salmonidae; genus Oncorhynchus; species Oncorhynchus gorbuscha. Next base: position 37,425,365 of record NC_060178.1, read on the forward strand.
CACTGCTGTGGCAGGTGTGGTGAAGACTGCAGAGTTTGAGAATTGTCCCGATGGTAATTTGATAATTTTTGCCCAGTGGGAGTGAGATTTTTGGATAGAATGGATACTTGCCTTTTTTGATGATCCATATGTGGTGTCAGGTTGGGTGGAGAAGAGGTTGGGGAATGTTGGGTCAGTGAAAGTCACTCGAAGAGGAATCGTGTATATTTGCTCCACACCACGGGACTGGGCACAAGAACTGTGACTTGCTTTCCTCTCCGGAGCAGGAAAAGGAGTAATGCCCCGAGTGGCATTAAGGAGGGTCAACTGAAGTTGAAGATTACCGGTGTCTGTGACAACCGTCGTTTGATGCGACGCAGACCCGGTGGAGAGCGTGGTGAAACAGAGAAGACACTGTCTGTACAACTGCATTTTGATGCCAAGTTTTTACCAGATAAAGTCAAGTTAGGATGTGTCAGTTATCCCGTGAGAGCTTTTTCCTGAACCCATTATGGTGTTTGTGTGAAAAAGTTGTGCGTGTAAACTGTAGGGGTACTGGTGCTGGAGATCGGAGGTGTCCAGTGAGAGAAAGGCAGGTTGAGGTTGCCATCAGAGTTGTGCAGAAGGTGTCGAATGCTGAGGCAGTGAAGAGATAGGTAGAGGAAGATGAGTCCAGGGTGAGGGATCCAAAGAGGATCCCTATGAGTAGGCCGAGGCCAATAGAGTGTCACGAACCGGCTCAAAGTTCACAACATAAAGGGAGCCAACATGGAGCTAAGAAATAACAAAATATATTTATGAACTAAAGTAAACTAAATACAATTATTAACAATGGTGTGTGTGTAGGCAGTAATCAGTAGTATAAGTGAGTGGTTGCGTGCATAAATGTCATAATGAGAGGTGTTGAAAGGTGCCAACGCAAACAAACGCACGCACGCAAGCAAGCAAACAAATAAACAAACAAACAAACAAACAAAAACGCCACAACCCAAATTCTATCAGTGTCTGCATTGAGAATGAATGGGGAAGAGGTGCATTTATCCTGGGACACACCCAAGCCCAGGTGTGTCCCATTTTGCTGACACACTCCCGGCTCCGGCCACCAACATCCTATTTAGGAAAACAAGAGCAAAGAGAAATAATTCGGCAGACAGAGTGGGAGGAATAACATGTGCTTCAGTAAGGTTGTTTTTTGGGGCGTTCATGGCCATGATTGTCAACTGTACCGCAGGAATGGAACGTAAATCACAGAGGGTAGATGTTGTGGGGGCAGCTGCAGAGAAGTAAATGGATGTATGCTATTTTACTGCAGAAGAATTACAAGGTGTTTTGAATGATTGCGTCCGGTCCTCCCAGGCTTCTGGCCTGGTGTAGGATCAGATAGAGCAAAGTAGTGGAAAAGTGAAGAGATTTTAATGGGTTTAGGGTCAGTTGGTAGGGCAAAGTGTAATGAATTCATACTACAGAATATTAGGCTGACACAAAGTAAATACAGTAGGTAGTGGGATGCACCTACTATATAACATTTGTTTGCAGCCTGCCATAATACCAAAGAAGAAGAAGAAATTCCAGACCATTATTCCTCTTCCACCAAACTTTATAGTTGACTCTATGCATTTGTGCAGGAAGCGTTCTCCTGGCTTCACCCAAACCAAGATTTTGTCTTCAGACTGCCAGATTCATCACTCCAGAGAACGAGCTTTACACCACTCCAACTGATGCTGAAGATTATCAACCCCTACGCTATGTATTTTCAGCTGGCTGCCACTTCACCACAGAAAGCACTGAGCTAAGCTGAAACACCTGCATTTTGGAGCAGCCTTACTCAAGAAAGCAAAATTGTTTTCAAACTCATATGCGAGACGTATTAATGCCAAAATTACATGCAAAACATGCAACAACAAACAATTGTTTTAAATTACGATATGTATACACAATACCAATCAAAAGTTTGGATACATACATATTCAAGGGTTTTTCTTTATTTTTACTATTTGCTACATTGTAGAATAATAATGAAGACATCAATGGTATGAAAAAACACATATGGAGTCATGTAGTAACCAAAAAAGTGTTAAATCCAAATCTATTTTAGATTCTTCAAAGTAGCCACCTTTTGCCTTGATGACAGCTTTGCACCCTCTTGGCATTCTTTTACATTACATTACATTTAAGTCATTTAGCAGACGCTCTTATCCAGAGCGACTTACAAATTGGTGCATTCACCTTATGACATCCAGTGGGACAGTCACTTAACAATAGTGCATCTAAAACTTAGGGGGGGTGGGGTGAGAGGGATTACTTATCCTATCCTAGGTATTCCTTAAAGAGGTGGGGTTTCAGGTGTCTCCGGAAGGTGGTGATTGACTCCGCTGTCCTGGCGTCGTGAGGGAGTTTGTTCCACCATTGGGGGGCCAGGGCAGCGAACAGTTTTGACTGGGCTGAGCGGGAGCTGTACTTCCTCAGTGGTAGGGAGGCGAGCAGGCCAGAGGTGGATGAACGCAGTGCCCTTGTTTGGGTGTAGGGCCTGATCAGAGCCTGGAGGTACTGAGGTGCCGTTCCCCTCACAGCTCCGTAGGCAAGCACCATGGTCTTGTAGCGGATGCGAGCTTCAACTGGAAGCCAGTGGAGAGAACGGAGGAGCGGGGTGACGTGAGAGAACTTGGGAAGGTTGAACACCAGACGGGCTGCGGCGTTCTGGATGAGTTGAAGGGGTTTAATGGCACAGGCAGGGAGCCCAGCCAACAGCGAGTTGCAGTAATCCAGACGGGAGATGACAAGTGCCTGGATTAGGACCTGCGCCGCTTCCTGTGTGAGGCAGGGTCGTACTCTGCGGATGTTGTAGAGCATGAACCTACAGGAACGGGCCACCGCCTTGATGTTGGTTGAGAACGACAGGGTGTGGTCCAGGATCACGCCAAGGTTCTTGGCGCTCTGGGAGGAGGACACAATGGAGTTGTCAACCGTGATGACGAGATCATGGAACGGGCAGTCCTTCCCCGGGAGGAAGAGCAGCTCCGTCTTGCCGAGGTTCAGCTTGAGGTGGTGATCCGTCATCCACACTGATATGTCTGCCAGACATGCAGAGATGCGATTCGCCACCTGGTCATCAGAAGGGGAAAGGAGAAGATTAATTGTGTGTCGTCTGCATAGCAATGATAAGAGAGACCATGTGAGGTTATGACAGAGCCAAGTGACTTGGTGTATAGCGAGAATAGGAGAGGGCCAAGAACAGAGCCCTGGGGGACACCAGTGGTGAGAGCGCGTGGTGAGGAGACAGATTCTCGCCACGCCACCTGGTAGGAGCGACCTGTCAGGTAGGACGCAATCCAAGCGTGGGCCGCGCCGGAGATGCCCAACTCGGAGAGGGTGGAGAGGAGGATCTGATGGTTCACAGTATCGAAGGCAGCCGATAGATCTAGAAGGATGAGAGCAGAGGAGAGAGAGTTAGCTTTAGCAGTGCGGAGCGCCTCCGTGATACAGAGGAGAGCAGTCTCAGTTGAATGACTAGTCTTGAAACCTGACTGATTTGGATCAAGAAGGTCATTCAGAGAGAGATAGCGGGAGAGCTGGCCAAGGACGGCACGTTCAAGAGTTTTGGAGAGAAAAGAAAGAAGGGATACTGGTCTGTAATTGTTGACATCGGAGGGATCGAGTGTAGGTTTTTTCAGAAGGGGTGCAACTCTCGCTCTCTTGAAGACGGAAGGGACGTAGCCAGCGGTCAGGGATGAGTTGATGAGCGAGGTGAGGTAAGGGAGAAGGTCTCCGGAAATGGTCTGGAGAAGAGAGGAGGGGATAGGGTCAAGCGGGCAGGTTGTTGGGCGGCCGGCCGTCACAAGACGCGAGATTTCATCTGGAGAGAGAGGGGAGAAAGAGGTCAGAGCACAGGGTAGGGCATTCTCTCATCCAGCTTCACCTGTAATGCTTTTCGAACAGTCTTGAAGTAGTTCCCACATATGCTGAGGACTTTTTCTTCACTCTGTGTTCCAACTCATTCCAAACCATCTCCATTGGGTTGAGGTCGGGTGATTGTGGAGGCCAGGTCATCCAATACAGCACTCCATCACTCTCTTTCTTGGTCACATAGCCCTTACACAGCTGGAGGTGTGTTTTGGGTCATTGTCCTGTTGAAAAACAAATGATAGTCCCACTAAGTGCAACCAGATGGGATGGCGTATCGTTGCAGAATGCTGTGGTAGCCATGCTGGTTAAGTGTGCCTTGAATTCTATCACTTACGGTGTCACCAGCAAAGCACCCCAAAACCATTACACCTCCATCTCCATGCTTCATGGTGCGAAACTCACATGCAGAGATCATCCGTACACCTACTCTGCATCTCAATCTCAAGTTTGGACTCATCAGGCCAAAGACAGGCCAAAGACATCTCTGAAGAGACCTGAAAATAGCTGTGCAGCAAAGCTCCCCATCCAACCTGACAGAGCTTGAGAGGATATGCTGAAAATAATGGGATAAACTCCCCAAATACAGGTGTGCCAAGCTTGTTGCGGCATTTCCAAGAAAACTTGTTTCAAGGTACTGAGTAAAGGGTCTGAATACTTATGTAAATGTAATATTTCAATATTTTTAAAAATATATAAATTAGCAACTATTTCTAAAAACCTGATTTTTGTTTTGTCATTATGGTGTATTGTGTGTAGATTGATGAGAAAAAATAATAAGGCCATAACCTAAGAAAATTTGGAAAAGTCAAAGGCTCTGATTACTTTCCGAAGGCACTGTATCCGAAGGCAATGTCTGCACTGTATGCCTGGGGCAGCAGATAGTCTAGTGGTTAAATCGTTGGGCCAGTAACTAGATGGTTGCTGGATCGAATCCCTGAGCTGACAAGGTATAAATCTGTTGTTCTGCCACTGAACAAGGCAGTTAACCCTCTGTTTAAATAAAGGTTAAGTAAAAAATGAATTCCTACCCGCTGAGGAGCCAGCCAATCAGAATACATTTTCCCCCACAAAAGGGCTTTATTACAGACAGGAATACTCCTCAGTTTCATCACTTGTCCGGGTCTCGGACAATCCACCAGGTGAAGAAGCAGGATGTGGATGTCCTGGGCTGGCGTGGTTACACATGGTCTGCAGTTGTGAGGCCGGTTGGACCTACTGCCAAATTCCCTAAAACAACGTTGGAGGTGGCTTATGGTAAATAAATTAACACTCAATTCTCTGGCAACAGCTCTGGTGGACATTCCTGCAGTCAGCATGCCAGTTGCACACTCCTTCACAACTTGAGACATCTGTGGCACTGTGTGACAAAACTGCAAATTTTAGAGTAGCCTTTTATTGTCTCCAGCGCAAGAGGCACCTGTGTAATGATCAAGCTGTTTAATCAGCTTCTTGATATGCTACACTTGTCAGGTGGATAGACTATTTTGGCAAAGGATAAATGCTCACTAACAGGGATGTAAACCAATTTGTGTACAAAATTTAAGAGAAATAAGCTTTTTGTGCGTATGGAAAATATCAGGGATATTTTATAATATCAGCTCATACAACATGTTGCGTTTATATTTTTGTTAGGTATAAATATAAAACTATATGATCCTTCTGTCATCCCAGCCCCCCAGAGTGTTCCTCCTCCATCCTCAAAGCTATGAGCTAAATGATGTCAGTCTTCTGAAATGACCTTGTGTCACATCTGTGGCCGGGGCCTTTATTAAGGCGTGCCTTCTACAATCTGCTTCCCCAGTATATGAGCTTGAAATAAATAAACAAATGGCCCCTCTCTTTCTTTATGACCTCTGTCTTCTTTGCCCATTTTAATGTTTGTACAATACCTTTACAGAAAACTACTGTTCAAATGAAGCAGCAATCTGTTGTTTTCTGATCAGCAGTTTCGTATACTCGTTGTATTAATATAATGTCTGGTCTTGGATTGCATGACAGTGACATGATCAATCATTGTCATCATGTTTTGACAATATTCAATGTAACCATTTAAAATCCAGCGTGGCATTGCATTTCTTCATCTCCATGGAAGATGTTGTCTAGGAGAACAACCATGGTAGAATAGTTTCACCAAACAACGCCATACTGTTTGATGGGAGATCATATATCAAAACAAAGATATTATTTTATATTACTTGACGTATTCTCTTTTACTCCATGAGAAAGCAGGCATAGGTTAATTTCCCTGTTAAATAAGTGGGTGAAGACAGTAGGAGAAATCAGTACCTTTTGATTCATTAATGGTAGTGAAGCTAGTCTGGGTTTAGTTAAGGTGAAATTACACGTCCTCTTACTTCTTAATTGACACAGGGGAATTTATGCTCAGTTTCCCTTGCACACTTAGACAGCTCTGTGTATTGTAGACCACATTGTGTTTAATTCATTCTGAAAACATATTCCTTCTGAATCATTCATTGGGACATGCTATAGCTGTGACTTCCAGAAGCCCTGTATGACTTGTCCTCCACGTCTCTGAATATTTAAACAAAACTCCCTCTGTTATTGATATACACGTCTCTCCCATGGTCTCAGGGTCCATCCTAAATGGCAGCCTATTGCCTTTATAGTACACTACTTTTGACCAGGACCAATAGGGCTCTGGTCAAAAGGATTACACTACACAGAGAATAGGGTGCCATCTGGGACATAGACTCATTGGGACACACTCATTATTACCATTTTCTTTAGAACATACTTTAACATTCTGGAACATATAGTACTAATATGTGTCCCGTGTGCAAGCGGAAAGTATTCAGACCCCTTGACTTTTTCAACATTTTGTTATGTTACAGCCTTATTCTAAAATGTATTAAAATGCACCCCACCCCCCTCTCATCTACACACAATAGCCCATAATGACAAAAACAGGTTAAGAATTTTAATATATATAAAAAATTAAACACATTTACATAAGTATTCAGACCCTTTACTCAGTACATTGTTGAAGCACCTTTGGCAGCAATTACAGCCCAGAGCCTCCGGCACACAGCATCTCTCCTCCGGAGAGATCTCTCCCACTCCACGAGGTACTGAAGGACCCTCGTCCGACGCCTCGAGTCCAGAATGGATCAAACTGCATATTCCGGGGCCCCATCGATGTCTAGAGGGGACGGAGGAACCTCCCGCACCTCAGACTCCTGGACTGGACCAGCCACCACCGGCCTGAGGAGAGACACATGGAACGAGGGGTTAATACGATTACCAGGGAGAAGCTGAAGCTGTAATCTGTAACATACCTCGTTCAGTCTCCTCAGGACTTTGAACTGCCCCACAAACCACGGGCCCAGCTTCCGGCAGGGCAGGCGGAGGGGCAGGTTTCGGGTCAAGAGCCAGACCCAGTCCCCCAGTGCGAACACCGGGACCTCACTGCGGTGGTGATCTGCGCAGGTTTTCTTGAGCCTCACGGCCCGCTGAAGGTGCACATGAGCGGTGTCCCATGTCTCATCAACACGCATAAACCAGTCATCCACCGCAGGAGCCTCAATCTGGCTCTGATGCCAAGGCGCCAGAACCGGCTGGTATCCCAGTACGCACTGGAAGGCGAGAGGTTAGTGGAGGACGTTCCATGAACGTGAACTGGGGACCTCGATCAGATACTATGTCCTCAGGCACCCTGTAGTGCCGGAAGACGTGTGTGAACAGGGCCTCCGCAGTCTGTAGGGCCGTATGGAGACCAGGCGAAGGGAGGAGACGGCAGGACTTAGAAAACCGATCCACAGCAACCAGGATCATGGTGTTACCCTGTGAGGGAGGAAGATTCACCACACATTCACGACCACGGCCGTTGTGGAACGGCTAAGGGTTGTAACTTCCCCCTGGGTAGGCGCCTACGGGCCTTGCGCTGAGCGCACACCGAGCAGGAGGAAACATAGACCCTCATGTCCTTAGCCAAGGAGGACCACCAGTACTTCCCACTTACTTCCGGCGCCGACAGAGATGGCCGCCTCGCTTCGCGTTCCTAGGAAACTATGCAGTTTTTTGTTTTTTTTACTTGTTATTTCTTACATTAGTACCCCAGGTCATCTTAGGTTTCATTACATACAGTCGAGAAGAACTACTGAATATAAGATCAGCGTCAACTCACCATCAGTACGACCAAGAATATGTTTTTCGCGACGCGGATCCTGTGTTCTGCCTTTCAAACAGGACAATGGATCGCATGCAGCGACCCAAAAAAAGACTCCGAAAAAGAGGGAAACAAGGCGGTCTTCTGGTCAGACTCCGGAGACGGGCACATCGTGCACCACTCCCTAGCATTCTTCTCGCCAATGTCCAGTCTCTTGACAACAAGGTTGATGAAATCCGAGCAAGGGTAGCATTCCAGAGGGACATCAGAGACTGTAATGTTCTTTGCTTCACGGAAACATGGTTCACTGGAGAGACTCTATCGGAGGCGGTGCAGCCAGCAGGTTTCTCCACGCATCGCGCCGACTGAAACAAACATCTATCTGGTAAGAAGAGGGGCGGGGGCGTATGCCTTATGGCTAACGAGACATGGTGTGATGAAAGAAACATACAGCAACTGAAATCCTTCTGTTCACCTGATTTAGAATTCCTCACAATCAAATGTGGACCGCATTATCTACCAAGAGAATTCTCTTTGATTATAATCACAGCCGTATACATCCCCCCCCCAAGCAGACACATCGATGGCTCTGAAAAAACTTTATTTGACTCTTTGCAAACTGGAATCCATTTATCCGGAGGCTGCATTCATTGTAGCTGGGGATTTTAACAAGACTAATCTGAAAATAAGACTCCCTAAATTTTATCAGCATATCGATTGCGCAACCAGGGGTGGAAAAACCTTGGATCATTGTTACTCTAACTTCCGCGACGCATATAAGGCCCTGCCCCGCCCACCTTTCGGAAAAGCTGACCATGACTCCATTTTGTTAATCCCTGCCTACAGACAGAAACTAAAACAAGAGGCTCCCACGCTGAGGTCTGTCCAACGCTGCTCCGACCAAGCTGACTCCACACTCCAAGACTGCTTCCATCATGTGGACTGGGATATGTTTCGTATTGCGTCAGATAACAATATTGACAAATACGCTGATTCGGTGTGCGAGTTCATTAGAACGTGCGTTGAAGATGTCGTTCCCATAGCAACGATTAAAACATTCCCTAACCAGAAGCCGTGGATTGATGGCAGCATTCGTGTGAAACTGAAGGCGCGAACCACTGCTTTTAATCAGGGCAAGGTGACTGGTAACATGACCGAATACAAACGGTGCAGCTATCAAACAAGCTAAGCGTCAGTACAGAGACAAAGTAGAATCTCAATTCAACGGCTCAGACACGAGGCATGTGGCAGAGTCTACAGTCAATCACGGACTACAAGAAGAAATCCAGCCCAGTCACGGACCAGGATGTCTTGCTCCCAGGCAGATTAAATAACTTTTTTGCCCGCTTTGAGGACAATACAGTGCCACTGACACGGCCTGCAACGAAAACATGCGGACTCTCCTTCACTGCAGCCGAGGTGAGTAAGACATTTAAACGTGTTAACCCTCGCAAGGCTGCAGGCCCAGACGGCATCCCCAGCCGTGCCCTCAGAGCATGCGCAGACCAGCTGGCCGGTGTGTTTACGGACATATTCAATCAATCCCTATACCAGTCTGCTGTTCCCACATGCTTCAAGAGGGTCACCATTGTTCCTGTTCCCAAGAAAGCTAAGGTAACTGAGCTAAACGACTACCGCCCCGTAGCACTCACTTCCGTCATCATGAAGTGCTTTGAGAGACTAGTCAAGGACCATATCACCTCCACCCTACCTGACAACCTAGACCCACTCCAATTTGCTTACCGCCCAAATAGGTCCACAGACGATGCAATCTCAACCACACTGCACACTGCCCTAACCCATCTGGACAAGAGGAAAACCTATGTGAGAATGCTGTTCATCGACTACAGCTCGGCATTCAACACCATAGTACCCTCCAAGCTCGTCATCAAGCTCAAGCTCTACTGTATCTTGCCTATGCTGCTCTGTACCATCACTCATTCATATATCCTTATGTACATATTCTTTATCCCCTTACACTGTGTATAAGACAGTAGTTTTGGAATTGTTAGTTAGATTACTTGTTGGTTATTACTGCATTGTCGGAACTAGAAGCACAAGCATTTCGCTACACTCGCATTAACATCTGCTAACCATGTGTATGTGACAAATAAAATTTGATTTGATTTGAGACAGCACACTGTCCGACCGATACCCGGATGACCAGAGGAGGGTGATGTGCGGGCCCAATAGATCAAACGGTCACGGACAGCAGACGGAACATACAGATGCCCAGCTGGACACTGGAGGGGAGTGGGCTCTGTACGTAACGCCCGCTCGATGTCCGCGTCCAGCTACCACACAACCGGTGCCACCAGGCAAGAGGCCGGAAGAATGGGAGTGGGATCCATGGACCGCACCTTTGTGTCATACATCCTTCGCATTCTGGGAACCTGGTCTGTAGGCCAGGGTGAAAACAAAAACGGGTAAAAAACATGGCCCACTTTGCCTGGCAAGGGTTCAGCCTCCTCGCCGCCCGGATGTACTCCAGATTGCGGTGGTCCGTCCAGATGAGAAAAGGGTGTTTAGCCCCCTCAAGCCAATGTCTCCACGCCTTCAAGGCCTTAAAGACAGCCAACAGCTGTGGCGTACCCGAGCACTGAGAGAGCACAGCTCCTATCCCTGCCTCGGACACGTCCACCTCCACTATGAACGCCAAAGGGGGATCCGGATGAGCCAGCACTGGAGCCGCGGTAAACAGAGTCCTCAGGTGACCCAAAGCCCTGTCTGCCTCAGCTGACCACTGCAAACGCACCGCCCCCTCCTTCAGCAGTGAGGTAACCCTAGAAACCGCTGCACTTTCTTTACCTTGGTGGGAGTCAGCCAATTACTCACGGCTGAAATGCGGTCACTCTCCATCTCCACCCCTGAAGTGGAAATGATGTACCCTAGGAAGGAGACAGACTTTTGAAAGAACAGGCATTTCTAAGCCTTGATGTACAGCTCATGCTCCAACAGTCGACCAAGCACTCTGCGCACCAGGGACACATGCTCGGCGCGTGTAGCGGAGTATATCAGAATGTCGTAGATTTACACCACTACACCCTGCCCGTGCAGGTCCCGGAAAATCTCGTCCACAAAGGCCTGGAAGACTGATGGAGCATTCATCAGCCCGTACGGCATGACGAGGTACCAATAGTGCCCTGAGGTGGTGCTAAATGCCGTCTTCCACTCGTCCCCCTCCCGGATACGCACCAGGTTGTACGCGCTCCTGAGATCTAGTTTGGTGAAGAAGCGTGCACCGTGCATTGACTCCATCGCACTGGCTATGAGAGGTAGTGGGTAACTGTACCCCACAGTGATTTGGTTGATGCCTCGATAGTCAATACACGGGCGCAGATCTCCATCCTTCTTTACAAAAAAGAAACTCGAGGAGGCAGGTGAAGTGGAGGGCCGAATGTACCCCTCCCCCAGGTATTCGGAGACATATGTTTCCATAGCCGCAGTCTCCTCTTGCGACAAGGGATACACGTGTCTCCTGGGAAGTGCTGCGTCTACCAGGAAATGTATTGCACAATCCCCCCCTCAATAGGGTGGTAATTGAGTTGCCCTCTTTTTTACGGAAGGTGAGAAACAAATCGGCATATTCAGAGGGGATGCGCACGGTGGAGACTTGGTCTGGACTTTCCACCGTAGTAGCACCGATGGAAACCCCTAAACACCTCCCCGAGCATTTCCGTGACCACTCCGTGAGAGCCCTCTGTTGCCACGAAATAGTGTGGTTATGACTGGCCAAACAGGGTAGGCCTAGCACCACGGGAAACGCAGGAGAATCAATAAGGAAGAGACTCATTCTCTTCTTGTGACCCTCCTGCGTAACCATGCCCAGTAGACCGGTGGTCTCCCTAATTAGCCCTGACCCTAAAGGTCGACTATCTAGGGCGTGCGCAGGGAAGGGCATATCCACAGGAACAATGGGGATCCCTAATCTATGGGCAGATGATGTGTCAAAATAATTCCCTGCTGCGCCTGAATCTACGAGCGGCTTATGCTGGGAATGCAGGGAATAATAAGGAAAATTAATAAACAAAAACACGTGTGCAACAGGGTGCTCTGGGTGAGCCTGGTGCCGACTCTCCTGGGGTGACACGAGAGTGCCCTGCCTGCTGCCTCGACTCCCAGAGGAACCTCCCCAGCATTGACCGGCAGTGTGCCCTCTGTGACCACAGATGGTGCATGGAACGGCCCCTCCTCCGGTCGCCCTATGTGCAGCACCTCCCAGCTCCATGGTCGTTGGAGCGGTGGTGCTGGGGGATAGAACCGACAGACCCCGACCTGGATGTCCGTCCCAACGGGACTTGTGTGAAGTCGGTACCGCCAATGTGCCAAATTCTTTCTGCAGCGTCCAAACCGTTTGGGTTAATTAATATAACCCCTCTATGGAAAGTGGAGACTCTCACGAACACGATGGTGTTCTCCATTTTGTTCTACAACCCCCACAACTGTCATAGGTAACCCGGTACCGGATTTAAAAAATAATGGAAGTAGTTTTGTGCCCCATAAAAGGGAGTTGAATATGTTTAATACGGACATTTCAAACCCCTAATACTTATGATACATTTTTGACCGTCTTTTTTGCCATTTATGAATGTGTTATTCCATGCATTTCTATGGGCTACAGCAGTAAAGGCCAAATTCAATATACAGCAGGTTGTTTCCCTTGGGGCTAATGCATCATAGTGTGTCCCCCAAATGGCACCCTATTTTCTACACAGTGCAATACCTTTTGACCAGGGAGTATAGGACTCTGGTCAGAAGTAGTGCACTAGGTAGCAAATAGGATGCTATTTTGGACGCAGGCATATTATCTCCGAAATCTCTTCTACTGTATCCTCTAAAATGTGTAGCTAAGAGCTGAGAGTTTTGCTCCCTCAGCGAGTGAATGAAGAGCCAGTGAAATTTGTCAGGGTTAGAGTTGGAGGCTCTCTCCCTCACTTCACTCGCTTATGTAATCACATTCTTATTTTATTGTACAGGGTAATGGCTAATGTTTGAGCTTCTCTGATTTATATGCTTCTAAGCTCACTTGCTTTGATATTCATCTCAATATTCATTCCCAATAGTAACTATTGTCTTTTACTTATCCTTGAAGTTCTAAACATTTGAAGAAAACTGAGAAATGTTATGAAGCAAAGATACATTTAGCAACTATATCCCAAATGGCACTTTATTCCCTATATAGTGCACTACTAGTAGTGCACAGAATAATTAATAGGTTGCAATTTGGGACATAGACAGTGTTTAGCAATGGCTTCCTCTCAGAACAGTAGAACAAAGTGTGGCCTGGCCAAATCAGTCTACAAACCACAGTATAGAATCATTACAGAGCTCTCATCCACAAAGTAATACCTCATCCCATTCCAGGTTGGCTCTGCTCTGCCTCTACAGATACATTGAAATGGATTCACAGAGCTTCCTCTTCTTTTCTCATCTCAACTCTTTTCTTTTCTTCTCTTTTATTTTCTACTATACTCTATTCTCTTCTTCTTCTCTTCACTTTTCTTCTCTTCTACTCTCCACTTTTCCCTCTGTGCCTTTTTAATCTGTCCTCCAATGTTTGGTATCGTGCGCTATCTGGCCTCGGTCGCCTTGTCCCCGCGACTCTACAAATGCCAGTGTTATTCTGTGGGCTTGTAGCATGCAGGAGGGCAAGCAGGGAATCCAATCTCATGACTCCCAACAGGGAGGGCAGATGTTTCATCTGGTCACACTCCGTCCTGCACCTTTCTCAGATTGTCCTCTGGGTGCATTCCACTGCTCAGGGAGGGAGATGTAGCATCTCAATCTCTGCAACCTACACTTCAAGCGTCTCTTTCTTCATTGCACCCTGCAGTTTGTTGTTGTGATTGTGTTTGTATGGCTGCTTCTCTCTTTCTCTCCTCTCTCTTTCTGTGATGGATCTGAGGGAAAGACATGGCTGTGTGGTGCTGAGAGGTGAGGCAGAGGGCCCTGTTTGTTCTTGCTGTAGTGGTCCTGGGCAGAAGCTAAAAAAGGATGGAGACATCCCTCCCAATAATTCCTCCTAGTGTTCCCACTATGACCATGGTTTTGTAAAAATAGATTCCGGTGAAATGCCAACAATGTATGATTATACAACAAATAACAGCAAAACTGTACCTCAAATTCTTCACAAAAATATAATAAGTGAAGGTTAGTGCAACCCATGAGCAGGTTAGTTGCTACTTTGGAAATGTATTGATATGAAGGAAAGTAGAATATTAAATTGTGACTCAGCTCCTCAGTGTACTCATGCATTTTAGCAAACAATGGTTAATCTACAACAGATTACTCAAATGAAGTTGTTGAATAGACTCTTCGTACACTGACTGAATAGCCCACTTTCTATCATTTGTAATAATCCCTATGCTCTCCTGAAGGTTAGCTGACAATGCTATGGGGTAGAGTGAGACCGACTCGGAGTGCATCCCAAATGGCACTCTTATTCCCTATATAGTGCACTACATTGACCAGAGTGTATATGGCTCTGGTCAAAAGTAGCTCACTATGTAGGGAATGGTGCCATTTGGGCCACAGACAGTAACTGACTGACTGACTGGGAGGAGAGAGAAGCCTATGTCTCAGTGGACCAAACAGCCTTCACATTAATTGACTGAGATGCCCAGTTCCCTCTAATCACACAGTTTGTTAACCAAACTGGCAACCTGTCTTTCATTTCTCTTCCAAATGTAAATCCCTGTTCCATGCTCTGACAAAATTAGCCGCAGTTAGCTGATTAATGTGGTGGCCATTGTGTTGTGTCCTCATGGAGTGGGTTTGGATTGGAAAGGGTGATAGTGGTGGCAAAAGTTTTTATATACTTGAGTACCAGTGACTTGCTCAATACAGAAGTGGTAAGATGACGCGGAAGCTACAATACAGGACTGTTTTGCTAGCACAGACTGGAATATGTTCCAGGATTCACCAAAAAGTGCATTATTGACGTCGTTCCCACAATGACCGTACCGTACATACATTTCCTAACCAGAAGCCATGGATTACAGGCAACATCTGCACCGAGCTAAAGGCTAGAGCTGTCACTTTCAAGGAGCGGGATAACTTTATTATGCCAAGGATTATATTATAAACAAGTTCAATCTGTACTTTAATGAACATATGTTGTGCATTATAAAACAAGGTGTAGAAGACAGAAATGGAAAGAGGTAAGAACAGAGGCAGACAGCATATGATTAATGAATTAGAGTGCTACCCTAATATTCTCTCAGTTCTTCACAATTACAGTCTCTCTAGCGGTGTTTCCTAACCAGCATTGGGCCCCAGTTGGCTTAAAGGTTATCTTAAGAGCGGGTGAGATAGCGATGACGGGACTGGCTCCTCTCTCACATAAAAACATACATGCAGACGAGAGACAGATGGATAGAGAGAGAGCATGATTAAGCTTTTTAATTTTTTTATTCTAACACGGTCAGTCATCATAATCATCAGGATGTGAAATGCAAAACTTACCTTGGATCATTAACTCTGGGACTACTACATCTCTATCTGTATTTCAATGTAAAGCATATCTTTAGATATTGTCTGTGAGTATAACAGAACTGATGTTTCAGGCCAAAAGCCTGAGAGAAATCCAATCCGGAAGTGCCCCATATTTTGAAAGCGCTGCGTGCCAATGAGTCCCCATTGAACTGTGAATGTGCTATGACCCAGTTTACGCTTTCTACGTATTCCCCAAGGTGTCTACAGCATTGTGACGTAGTTTTACGCATTTATGTTGAAGAATACCCTTAGGGGGCTATATTGCGCAAGTGGCCACATGATGCTCACAGAGAAAATCTCACGTAAAGTACAGAGGTAGCCATTATTCCAATCGCTTCTACTGAGAAACCTATTGTCCCGGTTGATATATTATTGAATAAATATTTGAAAAACACCTTGAGGATCGATTCTAAACAACGTTTGCCATGTTTCTGTTGATATTATGGAGCTAATTTGGAATATTTTTCGGCGTTGTCGTTCCGGTTGATTTCTCAGCCAAACATGAAGAACAAACGGAGCTATTTCGCCTACAAAATTAACTTTGGCTATCTACCTGGGAGTCTCCTGAGTGAAAACATACGAAGTTCATCAAAGGTAAACAATTTAATTTGATTGCTTTTCTGATTTTCGTGACAAGGTTGCCTGCTGCTAGCAAGGCATCATGCTATGCTAGGCTATCGATAAACTTACACAAATGCTTGTCTAGCTTTGGCTGTAAAGCATATTTTGAAAATCTGAGATGATAGGGTGATTAACAAAAGGCTAAGCTGTGTTCCAATATATTTCACTTGTGATTTTCATGAATAGGAATATTTTCTAGGAAGATTTATGTCCGTTGCATTAGGCTAATTCGTGTCAGATGATGACAACGGTCCCATTCACGGAATGGGGTGTCAGAGGTTAATAATACTTCCTGTTGACCCGACAAAGTGACCTCTCACCTATGATCATGCTGTGCCCTCTGTGTCAGCCAGTTCACACGCGGGAGGGGTTCACCAAAACAGCTGATATATCCGAGAGGATTTGGGGAAAAGGGGGAGAGGGATGAAGTGCAGGAGAGAGACTGTTATAGTTTGTATGTGGTCTCACCTGGTGTCCACACTGTCTACAGAGTACTTTATGCTGAAAAACAGACACATGAGGACAAACAACAGAAGATAATGTCAATAGAAGATACTGTATGTGACGCAGACACCTATCGGAGTGTATCTGAAACATTTAAATATTGAGGGCTATGTGTCTCACCACTTGGATATTGCAAGGCTAACCCCCAGGGAAATCATGACTTGGCAGCAACAGATTGCAATAGATAGTCCAGTGAAAATGGCTGTGTTTATGTGGTGTAAATCTGAAAATTAGCAGCTGACATTTTATGGTTTTTAAAATTAATGCATGTTCCATGTACAACAAGACAGGCAGAGAGGAAGAGAGAAAAATAACACAGAACAGTTTAATTACCTCTAGTTATGGAGGTTTTTCCAACAATAAAGCTTCCACGGCTTGTTCCTCAGACAGTGAACATCTGGTAATATCTACATGTTCAACCCCTTGATCAGCTCGCTCTCTGAAAGTAAAGAAAATAGCTTATTTTTTATAGATATGAAAACAATAACTGAGATATGACCGTTTAATCTAAAGCAGCAGATGTCATTTTTAGGATACGTCAATACAGCACAGAAAGATTAACACCAGACCGGTATTGTGGTTGTTCATTAGGTGATGGGAAATCTGCAATGATACCTGCATCATCTACACGCTGCAGACACTCCCTACCTCTTCGCCATTGTACATGATGGCCCATTGCTCTGAGACTTCCTTTGAAAATTCTAAAGCCAACATGGGCCATCCTTGCCTTAAATAATGGCACTGACATGCTGGTCTAACTCTTCATCTGACATATCAGAATAGCATTCCCTGACAGACACATTGTGTTGTTTCATCCTTATGTAAAAAATGCTAACCATTACACTGCCATGAAATATGATTGTATATCAACTATGAAACAAATGACATGGCCTGCTCATGAGTTGCCATGAAAGAAAGTTAGATTAATTCAACTGAAAATGGTGAGAACAGGCGTTCGTAGCTAAATGCTTTTGGTTAGCTTGAGAATAATAATTGCATATGATTTATCATTCTATGGTATGTATGCATGTAATATAGTAGAATGTTATGAACCGAAACTGAATCGTAGGAGCTAACTATTACAGTAGCTATGTAAAAGTTGGACGGAAGAACGCCCAGTGCTGCTTACATGAGATGCCATCATCACACAGTCCTTCCTCTGGAAACCCAGAGGGTTTTTCATTTTTCTTCGAATAGAAACACCATAATATTAATCAAATTAGTTAAGCAAGTACCAGTCAAAAGTTTGGACAGACCTACTCATTCCAGAATTTTTGTTTATTTGGACTATTTTCAACATTGTACAATAATTAGTGAAGACTTCACAACTATGAAATAACACCGGTCTCTCGCGTATCCAGCATTCTGTAGTACAGACATTGACTGCTCTCCCTTATGTAAGGAATTAGGCACTTTCTCATATTTACCACAGTATGTATTCTAGACTGCACAGTAGCCTAATAACACAGTAGCGTTAATAAAATAATGATAAAAAAATACTCTTTCAAAATGCACATATTGATTTAGTTATGGATCCATAACCAATTACTATGGGAATAAATGTCACTGATTTACAGAAACATTGGAACAAAGTTGTCTAATGAAGGCAAACAATTTAGAATCTTCCAATCCTGTAGCCTACTCCCGACCTTCACGTTGTACAGCGGGTTTCGATGTTCTCAGAATAGAAACACCATAATATTAATCAAATTACTTCAGCCAAATTTCTTAAAATCAATCTCATATAGTATGTTATTACAAAAAAGGTTTTAATTTCTCTGGTAATGGCAATACGGAATACAAATGCTTCTATCAAATGCTTCTCAAAGATGCCCTCTGGTGGTCAAACTAGCAATAACTTGCAGTAACAGAAAAAATGGCTGAAAATTAAATGACATGCCACAGAATGCTACTGCAGCAGCATGCAAGGTGTGCCTTTTAAAGGAGTAACCAATATGTTCCAGGATTCATCAATAAGTGCAGCGACAACGTCGTTCCCACAGTGACTGTACGTACATTTCCCAACCAGATGCCATGGATTGAACAGACCACCATAGTCCCTGTGCCCAAGAAAGTGAAGGTAACCTGCCTAAATGATGATTACCACCCCGTAACAGTTGGTAGCGATGAAGTGCTTTGAAAGGCTGGCCATTGCTCACATCAACTCCATAAGGCCAGAAACCCTAGACCCACTCCAATTCGCTTACCGCCGCAAGAGATCCACAGATGAAACAATCTCAATCACACTCCACACTGCCCTTTCCACCTGGACAAAAGGAACACCTATGTGAGAATGCTGTTCATTGACTACAGCTCAGAGTTCAATACCATAGTGCCCACAAAGCTCATCACTAAGCTAAGGACCTTGGGACTAAACACCTCCCTTTGCAACTGGATCCTGGACTTCCTGAAGGGCCACCACAAGGTGGTAAGGGTAGGCAACAACACATCTGCCACACTGATCCTCAATACTGGGGCCCCTCAGGGGTGTATGCCTAGTCTCCTCCTGTACTCCCTTTTCACCCACAACTGCGTGGCCAAGCATGACTCCAACACCAGTTTGCTGATGACACAACAGTGGTAGGCCTGATCAACGACAATGATGAGACAGCCTATAGATCAGATACCTGGCAGTGTGATGCTAGGACAACAACCTCTCTCTTAATGTGACAACCAGACAAAGTATCTGATCGCGGACTATAGGAAAAGGATGGCCGAACAAGCTCTCAGTAACTGAAGTGGAGTGGGTCGAGAGTTTCAAACTATCACGGTCCTAACACACCATGACAGATATGAAGAGGTCACGACAACATTTTCCCCCTCAGAAGACTGAAAAGATTTAGTGAGGGTCCCCAGATCCTCAAAAACTTCTATAGCTACACCATCGAGAGCATCCTGACCGGTTCCATCACTCCTTGGTATAGCAACTACTCGGCATCTGACCGCAAGGCGCTACAGAGTGTAGTGTGTACGGCACTGTACATTACTGAGGCCAAGCTTCCGGACATCCATGACCTATATAATAGGCGGTGTCAGAGGAAGGCCCAAAAAATTGTCAAAGAGTCCAGTCACCCAAGTCATAGGCTGTTTTCTCTGCTATCGCACTGCAAGTGGTTTCCGGAGCACCAAGTCTAGGACCAAAAGGTTCCTTAACAGCTTCTACCCCAAGCCTGCTGATGAAATAAATAATAAAATAAAATGGCCACCTGGACTATTTACATTGCACCCTCCTATTGTTTTACACTGCTGCTACTCGCTGTTGATTATCTATGCATAGTCACTTTACAAATTACCTCAACTAAACTTTACGCCTGTGCATTGATTCAGTACCGGTACCTCCTGTATATAGCCTCATTGTTGTTGTAAATTTCCTGTGTTACTTTTTGATTGATTTTATTTTATATTCGTTTATTTAGTAAATATTTTATGAACTAGATTTTTCTTGAACTGCATTGTTTGTTAAGGGCTTGTAGAGTAAGCATTTCATTATTTTTGACAAACTTTACCACAATTTTTCATATAAAAAAACATTTTGTTTTGCACAGTTCTTGCTCACGTTGATGTTCTGTGAAGAAAAATTGCTATAGATTTTTCATGACCTTGTAAACTGCTTGAAACAAACTTATGCTTTTGTGGAACTAGAGGTGTTTGTCTAAACTCTAAATTCCTTATTCATTGACTGTATATTTACAATTAACGAAAGACATAAAAACATAATGTTTTTTTGTCAGCATTGGGTGTAGTAGAAAAATCATAACCTTGATGAGAAGCTTTTTCAGATTAAGAAACTTCTTGATGCACCCATCCTGTTAGCGTGATCATTTTCGTCATCATCAGCTGAATTGCAGAGCGCCAAATTCAAATTAAACTACTAAAAATATTTAATTTTCATGAAATCACAAGTGCAATATAGCAAAACACAGCTTAGATTGTTGTTAATCCACCTGTCTTGTCAGATTTCAAAAAAGCTTTTTGGTGAAAGCATACCAAACGTTTATGTAAGGACATCTCTCTCAGTAGACAAAACATTACAAACAGCTAGCAGCCAAATAGATTGGTCACGAAAGGCAGAAAAGCAATAAAATTAATCGCTTACTTTTGATGATCTTCAGATGTTTGCATTCACGAGACTCCCAGTTACACAATAAATGTTCCTTTTGTTCCATAAGGATTATTTTTATATCCAAAATACCTCCATTTGGTTGGCGTGTTATGTTCAGAAATCCACAGGCTCGAGCGGTCACGACATCACAGACAAAAAATAGTATCCTTAAAGTTTGTAGAAACATGTCAAACGTTTTTTTATAATCAATCCTCAGGTTGTTTTTACAATATATCATCGATAATATTTCAACCGGGACTGTCGCTTCTTCAATAGTAGAGAAAGAGAAAATGTCTGCTCCAAGCTGTTGCGCATGCTGCTGCTTGCACCCAGCCATACAATGACGCGGTGTGATCTTTTGCGCTCATTTTTCTAAATAAAAGCCTAAAACTGTGTCTAAAGACTGTTCACACCATGGGGAATCCATAGAAAAAGGAATCTGGTTGATATCCTTTAAAATGGAGCGAAGGCAGGCAATAGAACAGAGAGCTTTCAGAAAAAACAACACTTCTGGGTTGGATTTTCCTCAGGTTTTTTCCTGCAATATCAGTTCTGTTATACTCACAGACAATATTTTGACAGTTTTGGAAACTTTAGAGTGTTTTCTATCCTAATCCGACAATTATATGCATGTTCTCGATTCTGGGCCTGAGAAATAGGCAGTTTCATTTGGGTATGTTTTTCATCCAAACATCAAAATACTGCCCCCTAGTCTAGGTTTTAAGAAACACACTTTAATCCAACCAAGGTTTCGGCTATAGGATAGGATATGAGCCATTACATGTGGGTAAAACACAGAAGTTCCAAGGAATAAATTCAAAGCCTTGGAATGGACAGCTATGTGGATTGATTACTTACAGTAACATTTGTGTTAAGTGTTTAAGGTGTGGAGTGAGGAGATACGCGAGAGCGTCTGAAGGACATGGCCACTTACACACACACACACACACACACACACACACACACACACACACACACACACACACACACACACACACACACACACACACACACACACACACACACACACACACACACACACACACACACACACACACACACACACACACACTTTAAGTCCCTCAACATATCCCCTAGCACAGAAAACATTAAGACGACTGACAGAGATAATTTCAAAGTCACACAAAACAAGCTGTCGGCATCTTTAACAATTACTGCTTTTATCCAGAAAGTAGGGTGAATGACGGTATGAGAAGTCTTTAAATGATTATGATACACGATTCCTTCAGGGTAGTCTACATTTCAGTGTTTTCCAATTCTCCATACTTAGACAGATCTGAGTTGAAAAGATGATACATTGTGTGGCAGCTGGCTGTTCGAGATTATTTACAAACACTGCCTCCCAAATGGCAATTTATTCTCTATATAGTGCCCCTGGTCAAATGTAGTGCACTATACAGGGAATAGGGTTCCATTTGTGATGCAGTGTTTTGAAGTGTTGTGAACAGTATGGCTTCCTTTCCTTGGCGGAAAGAGAAAACAATATGAAGATGTAAATTATTATCGGAGACATCCGAGGGAAATCAGAATGTAATGGCAAAAAAAACGTGTGGTCAAAGAAGAGGAGTTTAAATTGCTCCTCAAAGAAACCAATTGTCAGTGTACATTTATTTTGTTACCCTGCTGTTAAAAGTGTTTCTGCTGTTGGCAGTGGACTGTCATGTTTGTCATTTATTATCATGTCTTGTCCCTGTGCTCCCCATTCTATTCGTTTCCCTCTGCTGGTCTTATTAGGTTCTTTCCCTCTTTCTATCCCTCTCTCTCCCCCTCCCTCTCTCACTCTCTCGCTCTCTCTTCTCTCTATCGTTCCGTTCCTGCTCCCAGCTGTTCCTATTCCCCTAATCATCATTTAGTCTTCCCACACCTGTTCCCGATCCTTTCCCCTGATTAGAGTCCCTATTTCTTCCTTTGTGTTCCGTTCCTGTCCTGTCGGTTCCTTGTTTAGAATTCACCGTGCTGTGATTGTGTATCGCCCTGTCCTGTCGTGTTTTTGCCTTCATCAGATGCTGCGTGTGAGCAGGTGTCTCTGTCAGCTACGGCCTGCGCCTACCCGAAGCGACCTGCAGTCTGTGGCCGCTTCTCCTGTTATTCCCCTCTACAGACTAGAGGATTTCTGTTATTCCCTGTTTGGACATTTCCTGTTAAGGATTCAGGATTTGTCGTTTTCTGTTTGGACTTGAATAAACTCTGTTTCTGTTAAGTCGCTTTTGGGTCCTCTTTCACCTGCATGACATGGACGGGATGCTGGAGAGAGAGAGACACTATAACAGTACAAAAAATGAAAAGAAAGAAGGAACACATTTTCAGAAAACAGCTCAATGTGATCGGAGAATCACCTGGTCAGTCTATGTCATGGAAAGAGTAGGTGTTCTTGATGCTTTGTATACTCACAGTGTTTATAAATGAATTGGTGTCACGACTTCTACCAAAGGTGGTTCCTCTCCTTGTTCGGGCGGTGCTCGGCGGTCAGCGTAGCCGGCCTACTAGCCATCACCGATCCATTTTTATTTTGTCGGGTTGTTTTGTCTCATTCACACCTGGTTTTCATTTGCTTTAATTTCTGTGTGTATATTTACCCCTGTTTCCCGCTTAGGTTTGTGCGGGATTATTTTCATGTTGCTCGTTGAGGTTGTCCTCAGTTTATTCATAGGAGCATTGTTTTCTCCTTCTGTGTGTGACTGTGTGTTCCATTGTCTTGGGCGTTTATTTCGTATTGTACCTGTACCTGTTTTGGATTTGCCTATTAAAGATGCTTATTTGACATCTCTGCCCTCCTGCGCTTGACTCCTAACTACCTTCAGCACTAAGTTGCAACAATTGATCAACACTAGAACAGTCTGCAGCACTCGGCCTCACCCTACTGTACTCAGAAATGTCAAATGTCTACGGTTTGCAGATCAGACCACGGAGGGCCTACAGCAGCACCTTATTCTTCTGCACAGATTGTGTCAGACTTGGGCGCTGAAGGTGATGCTCAGTAAGGCAAAAGTAATGGTGTTCCAAAAAAGGTCCAGTTGCCAGGGCAACAAATTATATCAAGACAACGTTGCCCTAGAGCACACATTGAATTATACCCTGGTCTAAACATCAAGAATGAAATTTACAATCAAAGTGCCTAAAAATCTGAAAGCCATGTCCCTAAAATGTAAAGTCTCCAGTCTTCTGATCTGACCCACATATCTCAATAACCAAGCACCAATAACCCAGCACCCAGCATCAGTAACCCAGCAGTTTGAAAGAAAACAACCCAACTAAGTGACCCAAATCCTTCAACACAGCAGTTGGGTCAACCAAGCAACCCAGTATTTTTCAGAGTGCACTAAGGATTGATACATTGATCAAATCAAATCAAATGGTGTTTGTCACATGCGCCGAATACAACCTTACAGTGAAATGCTTACTTACAAGCCATGAACCAAAGATGCAGTTTTAAGAAAATACCTAAAAAATGTAAGAGAACAATAATAAATAATTAAAGAGCAGCAGTAAATAACAATAGCGGGGCTATATACAGGGGGTACCGGTACAGAGTCAATGAGTAAATGTGCTGGGGCACTGGTGTCGAGGTAATTAGATAATAACAGAGAGTAGCAGCAGCGTGGGGGGTGGGGTGGGGGCCTTCCTCTGATTCCGCCTGGTATAGAGGTCCTGGATGGCAGGAAGCTTGGCCCTGGTGATTTACTGTGCCGTACGCACAACCCTCTGTAGTGCCTTGTGGTCGGAGGCCAAGCAGTTGCCATACCAGGCAGTGATGCAACCCGTCAGGATGCTCCCGATGGTGCAGCTGTAAAACCTTTTTAAGGATCTGAGGACCCATGCCAAATCTTTTCAGTGTCCTGAGGGGGAATATGTTTTGTTGTGCCCTCTTCACTATTGTCTTGGTGTGCTTGGGCCATGTTAGTTTGTTGGTGATGTGAACGCCAACCTGCTCTACTACAGCACTGTCGATGAGAATGGGGGTGTGCTCGGTTTTCCTTTTCCTGTAGTCCACAATCATCTCCTTTGTCTTGATCACATTGAGGGAGAGGTTGTTGTCCTTGCACCATACAGTCAGGTCCCATTGATAAACTCTGATATCTGGTAGGAGAAATACCGCAATGTGCATTCACAGCAGAAAGATATTTGGCCTGTTGAAATGAGAAAAAGACAACCAGTGGAGCACAAACAACATTGTAAATACTGCCAATAGTTATCTGTTTATTTATCTCCCCCCAACCATTCAGTCTACAACTATTTGCACAATGCAAACATACTGTACATAGCTAATAATATAATACTTGAATGTCTTTATCTTTTTGAAACCTTTTGAGGTCTGTCTGGGGTCACCTCACCAACCCAAGAATTCTCAAAATGGGGCAATCACCAAATTTAGAGTCTGAATGCATGCATGTTTTGCTCACAGGAATCGTCTGAAGTCGGTCCCACCATTTGGGCTACAAACTAATATGACCCTACTAAGTGACACTGGACTCATCTGAAGGTAACCTGGTACTGTTTTTAAAAAAGTATGGAAGTATGGAGGTAGTTTTGTGCCAACAAGAAAAAGGGGTTAAATATGTGTCCAAAAAACAAAAATATTTCCAGTTTTCTTATATCTCCTAGATATAGGACAGACCTTCAAAACCTTATTCCTTCAGATTTACTTTTGGACTGTATGTTTTGCTATTTATGAATGTGTTATTACATTTCTATGGGCTTTAGCAGTAATGGCCAAATTCAATATTATATCAAATATATTATTTTGGGGTGATACCTCCAGGGGTCTTAAAATTCAAATTCCCCCCAAAGGCTTAGACCTTTAGAGGTTAGAAACAGATTGACACCCCATGGATGGCGGGGGTGTCGATTCTGTCCATTGTGAAATGATTGCCAACCTAATGACACCAGTAAGGCTCCTTTAGTTGTAATCTTAGACTGCTAGCTAAACACTAAACAGCACTCAGTGTTGCCTGCCTGCCTGCAAGCCTCCAAATGGAAAGATTTCTTGATGACCTCAATTATCTATTGTTCCGGGAATCTTGGCAGGGGACTAATACATCTCTAGATTGGAGTGTCTGATTGGATTTCTCATACTGTGCCCTGGCCTCTTACTGTGTTCAAGTAGAGCTGTGTTCTGCACTGCATTTTGATGCTGTTGATTTTCTTCTTGAACTACTTTAGTTTTCTCAATATTCGTTGACGTCTTAACTTTGTGTTTTTGTATTTCTGGTCATAAAAATGAACTGTTTACCACAGTATATCAATACAATAGCTGAATGAAACAGAATGTACTGTCCCTGTTTTGGATAAAAATGTCTCTAACGTCCTGTGCTATGTATTGAACATAAAGCAAACTGTAGTTATTTTTGCTCTGGCCAGAATACCTTGAAACTAGAGAACTGCTGTATCCATGTTGTTGTATTAATTAAAAACGGTTTGGATCCAACTGAGGGACACAGGGGGGTGACCTTATCAGTCAGAGGTTCAAGAGATGTGTGGATTATTGCAGAAAAGAGATAACAAGGACATTTCTTTATGACATTTATGTGGGGAGCGTGGTGTGTGTGTGCGTGTGTGGTGTAACACACCTTGCACTGGAGGTCGCCCCCCCCACCCCTTCCCCAGATGGCTTATTATGTGTTCATATTCTATGTCACAAAATGTGCTGTAAAACTGCAAAACTGAAACATTCTCTCATGGCAAAATGTATTGAATAGCAGGACATTTGCTTTAAAATGCACAATTCTCTTAGCCCCATTGCAAAATGTTTAGAATAGCATACAATTAGTTATAAAACTGCACATTTTTCTCTCTACCCCTTTTGCAATATGTGTGGTATTGCAGTACATTCATTTTTAAAAGAGGAAAGTTGTCTCTCAGCTTCATGTCAAAACGTGTAAAATAGCACGAGATTAGCTATAAAACTGAAAATATGTATCTTTGCCCCATGACAACGTGAAGAATTGTAGGATTGTTAGCTTTTTCCCCATAAAAATACACCTACCAAAATTCGATCTTTTGGTATGCTGCAGTATGTTGCTGGTCTGTGTGGATGTGGGTGGGTGGGGACCATTAACTTATTGGGCGCCAGTTCCGGAGATCCTTGAGGTCCCTTTTCTTGGGGATAAGAGAGACCTTACTCTGTTGCATGCACCCACCCAGATTCTTTTCCCTGTTTACATCTCTGAAGACATCCACCACATTGTAATTAAGAAGTTACCAGAAGGTCTGATAGAACTCTCCTGGGATCCCGTCCGGTCCAGGTGCTTTGTTTGTTCAGGGAGCACACGGCCCGAGTGAGCTCCTTGACGCTTAGGCGCCAGGATGTCCTCACTGTTGGTCACAGAGTCTCCTTGGTTGTTGGAAAGGAACAGGTTGGGTTTTTGCTTTCACTGTGCCCTGCAAAAGAACAAGCAATTCATCTCTCCTCCTCCTCCTCCTCCTCCTCCTCCTCCAGATCTTGGAGTTTTTACTTGTGCTGGATCTTCCGGATAGAGTGTGGAAAGGTGTTCTTTGGTTTCAGCGAGCTCTCTGGCCATTTCCCACCCCTCTAGCTGGAGGAGGCTAAGACATTGGAGGGCCTTATTGTGGTGTTCAAAAATATCCCTCTTCCTTAGCTTTCTACCCAATTTCCCTGAAATATTTGACACCACACTACCGGGGTGTCAAATAGCTCTTTCAAAGTTCTCCACTCCAGGTAGCGTCTGGAGAAGGAGCGCTTGACTGCTTAATCCTGAAGGATAGATGTATTCATCCTCCAAGACCTCCTACCTACTCTTACTAGGCCTTCCCAATCTACGGACATGGTCAGCTTTCCATGGTCTGAGAAGTGCACCGCCTGGGAGCAAGAACCTGTCAATCCTGGATTAGGATGCTCCAGAGGATCTCACCCACTTTGGTGTTGGAGGGGAGTTGACAAGGTGTCTGTTAGGGAGAAGTTGTCGATGATTGATTGTAGTTCCTGTGTGCTACGGTCTCTACTGGGACTACTGCGGTCTCTGTCTTGGAGGGCACAGTTGAAATCTCCCCTCGCCAGGACTGGTGTGGTGGTGAGCAGGAGTGACAGAAGCTGTTTGAAGAGGGATGTTCTCTTGGGCACATTGGTTGGGCCATACACATTGTTGACCCTCAGTGGCAAACCCTGAATCTTAAGGTCAAAGACCAGGATTCGCCCACTCTCGACCACCCTGCTGGACTTCAGTTGGAGGTAGGGGTTGGGCTCAAATATAGCAGAGAAATCCCCCAGGGTCCATCTCCTTATACAGAATGCCACAGTCCTGGAGGAGGTAGATATTTACCAGGCTATTGGAGAGGTGTCGCAAGACGATCTGTTATCTGTCTGGAAACCAGTTGCTTCTGGATAAGCTATACAAAAATTGACATTTTTAATCACCTGCATTCAGAATTACTTCTGAAGTTAGCAACATGTTGGGTAGACTGCCTAAGACATTTAAATATTTTAGTAATGGGTGAAAAAACTGATTGGATTAGTTTAGAAAAAATATATTT
Source organism: Oncorhynchus gorbuscha (assembly GCF_021184085.1). Classification (NCBI taxonomy): domain Eukaryota; kingdom Metazoa; phylum Chordata; class Actinopteri; order Salmoniformes; family Salmonidae; genus Oncorhynchus; species Oncorhynchus gorbuscha. The sequence goes on from NC_060178.1 coordinate 37,453,603, forward strand.
TATTTGTCTTTGTGTAGCGTAAGATTAGTCAATCAACCAATGTATATGCAAACACATAGATATTGAAACAAACAATTCTAAAAAACTGCAATAGTACATGCTGTGAAATATGATAATGATGGGTGTGGTTTTAGTTCAAAGTTATGTGTATGAGTTTCAGGCCCCTGCATTAGGGTTAAACTAGACCCTCAAAATATAGCTTTAAGAATGTACATATGGTATTGAGTTATATTATAAACACAATTTAAGATAACTTATTTGTTCGGATCTTACTTTGTGAAATACTTGGGACCTAAACAGATGAATGGAACAAGCAATTTAACTGTCACTAACAAATACAGTCATGGGTGGTAACAATTTACATGAAAGTCAAGGCACTCTGGGAAATATTTGAATAAGGCTTTACACTGAACAGTGTGTTGTTAATTTAACACTGTTCCAGTGTCTATATGGATCTACAGAAAACCCTTTCTGTGTTGTTTTTTAACACTTGAGAATATGCTGTGCGTTAGAAAGATGGAGAGGGCCAGGTGAGGAGGGAGGGTGAGAGAGAGAAGAGGAGACATTTTCTCCTTTCTCGGAAAGAGACAATTATAATGCAATGCGTATTTTTCCCCTGTAAATGTTGCCCTATATCAACTAACCTCCGAAATTAATTTCAATATTCTTTACAAATTTTCCAATCACAGAGAAAAACTTGCTCGCTCTCATTCACTCAGGGCTGTTCCATTTGACTGGAGGAAACCATATTTATGCATGCATGACTGTAAGTCACTTTGGATAAAAGCTTTTGCTAAATATATATATTTAATTATTATTATTATCATCCATTATCCAACCATCTCATCAGCCTTACACACTAGTGCTCAAAGCGCCTTGGGGATCTTGACATTATTGCTCTTTCTTATGCATATACCCTTTCAACCAAAATATCCAATCAATGTCAATATAGTCAAACAGTTTTACCTTCTTTAAAAATCATGCACTTGCAATTATGTGAGTGTATCTGTTATTAGCATTAGCATATACCTCCCAGCATCTGCCTAAAGGACCTTTCAGACGAGATTGTTCATGATATGTTCTGTTTGTGATTCACAGGGTATAGGGGAGGGGCAGGTAAGGGGCCTTGCTGTGCATCAAGATCATCCTCTGCATGCTCTGATAGGAAATTAAACAATGAAAATCTACGTTTGGCTGAATGTCATGATTTATCACTCTGACTCATCTTACATTTCACCCTATTCACTATTTAGTAGTACATTACTTCTGACCAGGGCCCAAGGGCTTTGATCAAATTAGTGCACTATATAGGGAATAAGGTGCCATTTGGGAGGCTTCCTTTACCACCAGCCAGCTAGCACTACGCTGACACTCTCCTCTCTCCTCATTCTCCAACCTGCAGCCTCCAATCTATTCATGGAACCATTGTCTTCCCTAATAAGGCCCCAGAAATACTATTACAAGTGACGGAAATATCAAAGAGTGACAGAAATCATCTGTTCACTATCTCACCGTAATTACACTCTTAGAAAAAAATTGTAAACCATACAGCGTTTTTCAGTTTTCCCTGATAGGCGAACCCTTTTTTGTGCTGGGTAGAACCATTTGCAGAGGGTTCTATCTGGAAGGGTTCTATGTATGGATCTTCAAAGAACCTCCTGTATATGGTTCTATCTAGAACCCTCTATTAAGGGTTCTTCCTGGAACCCTCTATGACAGTTCTGCCAGCCTTATTAGCCTTTAATAAAGGTAATAAACAGTGAAAATCATGGTTTTCATGCAATGGAATGATATTTGAAGGAAACCAGATCAAGGTATGATGAACAAAGTATGAAAATTAACTGTTGCTTCTACATTGATGCAATTATATCATAAAGTTACTGGTCCCCTCCCCCATTTCAAACACTTGGATTCATTATTAAGTGGACAAGGTAACATAACCTTAACTCTCATTTTAATGCACCAATGGTTACAGTACCTACCACCTTGTAACCAACATTGGATAAGGCGTGTTATGCAAAAGTGGTGTGGTATATATAGCTAGCTAGATACTCTACTGGTGCCAAAACATGAATGTAGGGTGTCTGCAAATATAAAAGTTTACCCTATAAATGTTTGGCAAAAATACATATATTTCCCCTTTCAACTGTGTCTGGTGTGAGCTAGTTACTGCATATCTGAATGCAGCACACTGTAAATTATGGTGCATTGTGGAGAAATATTGTGGGAAAAGAGAGAATTGCAGACTCATTAACATATTTTAGGCGTGCTTTTTAAGTGGTTAGATTTGTTGTACCCGTTAGTGAGAGTTCTGTACCAATGTAAATTATATGTGGTAGTATAGGAAACCGATCAATGTAATAACAGGTCCACAGGGACAGTCCCATGATTTACCTCCGGGTCTAGAGCTGCCTTGCATGTCTGTGCTCTCCTCAGGTTGTCCTTCCTTTCCTCTGCATATCCAACATCAGTTCCAGTCACAACGTGTGAAGAGTCGTGGAGGGACCACAGACCAAACCTTCACGAGGAGCAAGCTGACCACAGGGGAGTGCCACATTTTACTTCCAGGTTTACTTTCCCTTGTGTGTTTTCTTGCTCCTCAGGTTGTCTTTCCACCCTTCTACAGACTCTGACCCATCCCCGGTTCTTGATTTCTCCCAGAACCCCAGACCCAGCACCAACCCTAGATTTTCCCAGGTCCCAACACCAGCACCAACCCTGGACACAGCACCGACCAACCACAACTGCCACCTCCATCCAGTATCTACCAGCCCAGATCCCACCCATTCTCCTCCCACAAGAAAAAGACAAACACTCTGACAACAACCCCACCAGACCAAGCAAGTAAGGAAGACTCCAAGGAAAATAAACAAATTGTGAAAGACCTGAATCTTGCTTTGCGCCATTGGCACATCAGTTTGTGTTGTATGGGGTGGGCCAAAGCTCTAGCTCACCCTCATGTGTCTGAAGGACGCACTGTGGTCCTTCCATAACTTGATGGTTGGGAAACGTGTGGGGACCATCCCCCAGCCAGTGGCCTTGATAACGACAGAAGTCATGGGGTGGTATAAACAAAAGGTAGCTTCGACCCCAGACGAAGAGTCCCCCACAACGTCTAAGGACCCGGCGGCCATGGCATGACAGTGCTGCGGCGCCTAGGGGAGGGATCTCCTCTGGGCCCCGAAGGATGTTAGACAGAGTTGATTCAGAAGAGCAGGAGAGTTTGATAAGAATTCACCCTGCTCCTGCACAAAGGACAGAAGACAGCTTTTTTATCAATGTGACTTTAACATGTTGATGTCTTAAAAATGTATATTCTTGTTTTAATCATATTTGCACATTTTAAATGCTTTTTTTATGGTACTTCAAGCTTAGGTTGTTTTATTGTATTAATGACAACGTATACTTTTAACATTTTGTAAATGTTCAGTGCTGTTCTTAATGCAAATTCTGCAATTTTAAATTAAACAAATGATTATGTAAAAGTATCAGATGTTTCAAGAAATTGTCTGTGACACAGTCTGTTCTTGGAGCTTTGATTCAGTCTTTACCTGACAAAGTAGTATATTGACATATGACTTATGCTGTTACAGCTTTTTTGCCGAATACACTGCGGTGTTAAAAGCCTTGCAAAAGTATTCATCCCCCTTTTTCCTATTTTGTTGCATTACAACCAATACAAACCTAAATGGGTTTTTATTTGAACTTCATGTAATGGACATGCACAAAATAGTCCAAATTGGTGAAATGAAAGGGGAAAAAAATCCTTATTTCACAAAATTAAAAAAAATGTAAAAAGGTGTCATGCAGGTGAAAGAGGACCCAAAAGCGACTTGGCGAAAACAGAGTCTTTAATCCAGTAAAGTAAATACAATCAAAAAACACAACTTTCACTCGAAATGACGAGGACAAACTGGAGACTCGATCTTGAACAGCAGGTGAACAGCAGGTTGCCTCGGGAAGGCACTTGAACCAAACAGACTCAGACACCTGCTCACCACGCAGCATCTGAGGAAAACACGACACGACAGGGCGATACACAAACACAGCACGGTGAATTCTAGACAAGGAACCGACAGGGCAGAAACGAATAACAAGGAGAGAAATAGGGACTCTAATCAGGGAAAAGGATCGGGAACAGGTGTGGGAAGACTAAATGATGATTAGGGGAATAGGAACAGCTGGGAGCAGGAACGGAACGATAGAGAGAAGAGAGAGCGAGAGAGTGAGAGAGGGGGGGGAGAGAGAGGGATAGAAAGAGGGAAAGAACCTAATAAGACCAGCAGAGGGAAACGAATAGAATGGGAAGCACAGGGACAAGACATGATAATAAATGACAAAACATGACAGTACCCCCCACTCACCGAGCGCCTCCTGGCGCACTCGAGGAGGAATCCTGGCGGCAACGGAGGAAATCATCAATGAGTGAACGGTCCAGCACGTCCCGAGACGGAACCCAACTCCTCTCCTCAGGACCGTAACCCTCCCAATCCACTAAGTATTGGTGACCCCGTCCCCGAGAACGCATGTCCATGATCTTATGTACCTTGTAAATAGGTGCGCTCTCGACAAGGACGGGAGGGGGGAGGGAAGACGAACGGGGGTGCGAAGAAAGGGCTTGACACAGGAGACATGGAAGACAGGATGGACGCGACGAAGATGTCGCGGAAGAAGCAGTCGCACAGCGACAGGATTGACGACCTGGGAGACACGGAACGGACCAATGAACCGCGGAGTCAACTTACGAGAAGCTGTCGTAAGAGGAAGGTTGCGAGTGGAAAGCCACACTCTCTGGCCGCAACAATACCTTGGACTCTTAATCCTGCGTTTATTGGCGGCTCTCACAGTCTGTGCCCTGTAACGGCAAAGTGCAGACCTCACCCTCCTCCAGGTGCGCTCACAACGTTGGACAAACGCTTGAGCGGAGGGAACGCTGGACTCGGCAAGCTGGGATGAGAACAGAGGAGGCTGGTAACCCAGACTACTCTGAAACGGAGATAACCCGGTAGCAGACGAAGGAAGCGAATTGTGAGCGTATTCTGCCCAGGGGAGCTGTTCTGCCCAAGACGCAGGGTTTCTGAAAGAAAGGCTGCGTAGTATGCGACCAATCGTCTGATTGGCCCTCTCTGCTTGACCGTTAGACTGGGGATGAAACCCGGAAGAGAGACTGACGGACGCACCAATCAAACGACAGAACTCCCTCCAAAACTGTGACGTGAATTGCGGGCCTCTGTCTGAAACGGCGTCTAACGGGAGGCCATGAATTCTGAACACATTCTCGATAATGATTTGTGCCGTCTCCTTAGCGGAAGGAAGTTTAGCGAGGGGAATGAAATGTGCCGCCTTAGAGAACCTATCGACAACCGTAAGAATCACAGTCTTCCCCGCAGACAAAGGCAGACCGGTAATGAAGTCTAGGGCGATGTGAGACCATGGTCGAGAAGGAATGGGGAGCGGTCTGAGACGACCGGCAGGAGGAGAGTTACCCGACTTAGTCTGCGCGCAGTCCGAACAAGCAGCCACGAAACGGCGCGTGTCACGCTCCTGAGTCGGCCACCAAAAGCGCTGGCGAATAGACGCAAGAGTGCCTCGAACACCGGGATGACCAGCTAACTTGGCAGAGTGAGCCCACTGAAGAACAACCAGACGAGTGGAAACAGGAACGAAAAGGAGGTTACTAGGACAAGCGCGCGGCGACGCAGTGTGCGTGAGTGCTTGCTTAACCTGTCTTTCAATTCCCCAGACTGTTAACCCGACAACACGCCCATAAGGAAGAATCCCCTCGGGATCAGTAGAAGCCACAGAAGAACTAAACAGACGGGATAAGGCATCAGGCTTGGTGTTCTTGCTACCCGGACGGTAAGAAATCACAAACTCGAAACGAGCGAAAAACAACGCCCAACGAGCTTGACGGGCATTAAGTCGTTTGGCAGAACGGATGTACTCAAGGTTCTTATGGTCTGTCCAAACGACAAAAGGAACGGTCGCCCCCTCCAACCACTGTCGCCATTCGCCTAGGGCTAAGCGGATGGCGAGCAGTTCACGGTTACCCACATCATAGTTGCGCTCAGATGGCGACAGGCGATGAGAAAAATAAGCGCAAGGATGAACCTTATCGTCAGACTGGAAGCGCTGGGATAGAATGGCTCCCACGCCTACCTCTGAAGCGTCAAACTCGACAATGAATTGTCTAGTGACGTCAGGAGTAACGAGGATAGGAGCGGACGTAAAACGTTCTTTTAGAAGATCAAAAGCTCCCTGGGCGGAACCGGACCACTTAAAACACGTCTTGACAGAAGTAAGAGCTGTGAGAGGGGCAGCAACTTGACCGAAATTACGAATGAAACGCAGATAGAAATGAGCAAAACCTAAAAAGCGCTGCAACTCGACACGTGACCTTGGAACGGGCCAATCACTGACAGCTTGGACCTTAGCGGAATCCATCTGAATGCCTTCAGCGGAAATAACGGAACCGAGAAAAGTAACGGAGGAGACATGAAAAGAGCACTTCTCAGCCTTTACGTAGAGACAATTCTCTAAAAGGCGCTGTAGAACACGTCGAACGTGCTGAACATGAATCTCGAGTGACGGTGAAAAAATCAGGATATCGTCAAGATAGACAAAAACAAAGATGTTCAGCATGTCTCTCAGAACATCATTAACTAATGCCTGAAAAACAGCTGGCGCATTGGCGAGACCAAACGGCAGAACCCGGTACTCAAAATGCCCTAACGGAGTGTTAAACGCCGTTTTCCACTCGTCCCCCTCTCTGATGCGCACGAGATGGTAAGCGTTACGAAGGTCCAACTTAGTAAAGCACCTGGCTCCCTGCAGAATCTCGAAGGCTGATGACATAAGGGGAAGCGGATAACGATTCTTAACCGTTATGTCATTCAGCCCTCGATAATCCACGCAGGGGCGCAGAGTACCGTCCTTCTTCTTAACAAAAAGAACCCCGCCCCGGCCGGAGAGGAAGAAGGCACTATGGTACCGGCGTCAAGAGACACAGATAAATAATCCTCGAGAGCCTTACGTTCGGGAGCCGACAGAGAGTATAGTCTACCCCGAGGAGGAGTGGTCCCCGGAAGGAGATCAATACTACAATCATACGACCGGTGAGGAGGAAGGGAGTTGGCTCGGGACCGACTGAAGACCGTGCGCAGATCATGATATTCCTCCGGCACTCCTGTCAAATCGCCAGGTTCCTCCTGAGAAGTGGGGACAGAAGAAATGGGAGGGATGGCAGACATTAAGCACTTCACATGACAAGATACGTTCCAGGATAGGATAGAATTACAAGACCAATTAATAGAAGGATTATGACATACTAGCCAGGGATGACCCAAAACAACAGGTGTGAAAGGTGAACGAAAAATCAAAAAAGAAATAGTCTCACTGTGGTTACCAGATACTGTGAGAGTTAAAGGTAGTGTCTCAAATCTGATACTGGGAAGATGACTACCATCTAAGGCAAACATGGGCGTAGGCTTGTCTAACGGTCTGAAAGGAATGTTATGTTTCCGAACCCATGCTTCGTCCATGAAACAACCCTCAGCCCCAGAGTCAATCAAGGCACTGCATGTAGCACCCGAACCGGTCCAGCGTAGATGGACCGACATAGTAGTACAAGATCTAGATGAAGAGACCTGAGTAGTAGCGCTCACCAGTAGCCCTCCGCTTACTGATGGGCTCTGGCCTCTTACTGGACATGAATTAACAAAATGTCCATCAAATCCGCAATAGAGGCACAGGCGGTTGGTGATCCTCCGTTCCCTCTCCTTAGTCGAGATGCGAATCCCTCCCAGCTGCATGGGCTCAGTCTCAGAGCCAGAGGAGGGAGATGGTTGCGATGCGGAGCAGGGAAACACCGTTGATGCGAGCTCTCTTCCACGAGCCCGGTGACGAAGATCTACCCGTCGTTCTATGCGGATGGCGAGAGCAATCAAAGAGTCCACATCTGAAGGAACCTCCCGGGAGAGAATCTCATCCTTAACCACTGCGTGGAGTCCCTCCAGAAAACGAGCGAGCAGCGCCGGCTCGTTCCACTCACTAGAGGCAGCAAGAGTGCGAAACTCAATAGAATAATCCGTTATGGACCGTTCACCTTGGCATAGGGAAGCCAGGGCCCTAGAAGCCTCCCTACCAAAAACTGAACGGTCAAAAACCCGAATCATCTCCTCTTTAAAGTTCTGGTACTTGTTAGAGCAATCAGCCCTTGCCTCCCAGATAGCTGTGCCCCATTCTCGAGCCCGGCCAGTAAGGAGTGAAATGACGTAAGCAACCCGAGCTCTCTCTCTAGTGTATGTGTTGGGTTGGAGAGAGAACACAATCTCACACTGCGTGAGAAAGGAGCGGCACTCAGTGGGCTGCCCGGAGTAGCAAGGTGGGTTATTAACCCTAGGTTCTGGAGACTCGGCAGGCCAGGAAGTAACAGGTGGCACGAGACGAAGACTCTGGAACTGTCCAGAGAGGTCGGAAACCTGAGCGGCCAGGTTCTCCACGGCATGGCGAGCAGCAGACAATTCCTGCTCGTGTCTGCCGAGCATGGCTCCTTGGATCTCGACGGCAGTGTAACGAGCGTCTGAAGTCGCTGGGTCCATTCCTTGGTCGGTTCCTTCTGTCATGCAGGTGAAAGAGGACCCAAAAGCGACTTGGCGAAAACAGAGTCTTTAATCCAGTAAAGTAAATACAATCAAAAAACACAACTTTCACTCGAAATGACGAGGACAAACTGGAGACTCGATCTTGAACAGCAGGTGAACAGCAGGTTGCCTCGGGAAGGCACTTGAACCAAACAGACTCAGACACCTGCTCACCACGTAGCATCTGAGGAAAACACGACACGACAGGGCGATACACAAACACAGCACGGTGAATTCTAGACAAGGAACCGACAGGGCAGAAACGAATAACAAGGAGAGAAATAGGGACTCTAATCAGGGAAAAGGATCGGGAACAGGTGTGGGAAGACTAAATGATGATTAGGGGAATAGGAACAGCTGGGAGCAGGAACGGAACGATAGAGAGAAGAGAGAGCGAGAGAGTGAGAGAGGGAGGGGGAGAGAGAGGGATAGAAAGAGGGAAAGAACCTAATAAGACCAGCAGAGGGAAACGAATAGAATGGGAAGCACAGGGACAAGACATGATAATAAATGACAAAACATGACAAAAGGAGAATTGGTGTGTGCTTATGTATTCACCCCCTTCGTTATGAAGCCCCTAAATAACATTTAGTGCAACCAATTACCTTCAGAAGTCACATAATTAGTCCACCTGTGTGCAATCTAAGTGTTAAATAATCTGTCACATGATCGCAGTATATATATATATATATATATATATACACCTGTTCTGAAAGTCCCCAGTCTGCAACACCACTAAGAAAGGGGCACCACCAAGCAAGTGGCACTGTGAAGACCAATGAGCACTCCAAACAGGTCAGGGACAAAGTTGTGGAGAAGTACAGATCAGGGTTGGGTTATAAAAAAATATCTGAAACTTTGAACAAACCATTGAGCACCATTAAATCCATTATAAAGAAATGGAAAGAATATGGCCCCACAACAAACCTGCCAAGAGAGGGCTGTCCACCAAAACTCCCAGATCAGGCAAGTAGGGAATTAATCAGCGGAGATTGGAGTATCTGTCCATAGGACCACTTGAAGCTGAAATCTCCATAGAGCTGGGCTTTACGGAAGAGTGTCCAGAAATAAAGCCATTGCTTAAAGAAGAAAACAAGCAAACATGTGGGAGACTCCCCAAACATATGGAAGAAGGTGCTCTGGTCATATGAGACTAAAATGTAGCCTTTTGGCCATCAAGGAAAACGCTATGTCTGGTGCAAACCCATCACCCCGAGAGCACCATCCCATGAAGCATGGTGGTGGCCCATGAAGCATGGTGGTGGCCCATGCTGTGGGGATGTTTGTCATTGGCAGGGACAGAGAAACTGGTAAGAATTGAAGGAATGATGGATGGCGCTAAATACTAGGACAGAGACTAGGACAGAGGTTCACCCTCCAGCAGGACAATGACCCTAAGCATACAGCTAAAGCAACACTCGAGTGGTTTAAGGGGAAACATTTAAATGTCTTGGAATGGCCAAGTCAAAGCCCAGACCTCATTCCAATTGAGAATGTGTGGTATGACTTAAAGACTGCTGTACACCAACGGAACACATCCAACTTGAAGGAGCTGGCGCAGTTTTGCCTTGAAGAATGGGCAAAAATCTCAGTGGCTAGATGTGCCAAGCTTATAGAGACATACCCCAAGAGACTTGTAGAGACTTATGTTATTGCTGCAAATGGTGGCTCTACAAAGTATTGATTTCAGGGGGGTTAATTTTTATGCACGCTCAAGTTCTGTTTTTTAAGTTGTTTTTCTTGTTTGTTTCACAATAAAAAATATTTTGTAATAAAAAATATATTTTGTGTAAATCAAATGATTACAAAACTCCCAAAAATCTATTTTAATTCCAGGTTGTAAGGCTGCAAAATAGAAAAAATGCCAAGTGGGGTGAATACTTTCGCAAGCCACTGTAGGTGTCACGTTTATGATATATTGGAGCAGTGTGTTGGAGCGAGAATCGAAGATGTGGGAAGTGTGCAGGAGGACATGGGGCAGAGGAATGTGTCATATTTGTGGAAAAAGTTGTGTGTGTGTCAACTGTAAAGGTGCTTATATTGCTGGGGATCGGAGGTGTCTGGTGCGAGAGAGGCAGGTTGAGATGGCCAAGGTCAAAGTAGTGCAGAAGATGTCATATGCTAAGGCAGTGAAGAGGAGGAGGATGGTTCAAGGGTGAGGGATCCTGAGAGGATCCCTGTGATTTGTATAAATGTGACAGAACTAAAGGATAGGCCCATGAGTGATATACATTATGTTTCAGTAAGTTTGGCTTCTTAGCATTCATAGCAATGGCCATCACCTGTACCGCAGAGATGGAACATAAGTCACAGAAAATCAATGTTGTAGTGGTAGCTGCAGAGAAGTACTTAGGGGTACGAGATACGAATTCAGAAGAGTTACAGGGTGTGTTGAGTGGTCGTTTCCCGTCCTCTCAGGTAGTTGGTCTGGGGTACGATCAGATAGGGTTAAAGTATTGGAATAGTCCAAAATATTTCCAGTCAATGTCATGGAAAGAGTAATGCTTTGTGGTGAGAGGAACAAGTAAAGATGGAGGATCGAACACAGCAGTGCAGATCGCCTCAAGATAAAAATGTAATATTCCATATCTGTAAGTTTGACTAAATATTAGCATTTCAGTCCACATACTCGTGGGTAATAGCCTTCAATCTGGATAACAACACAAAACAAATAAGGCTAGAGAAAATGTTTTTACATTGTGTTTAACCCCTCTTTTTCCCCCCAATTTTAATCTCATCACTGAAACTCCCCAGCATGCTTGGGAGGTGATGGTCAAGTCATGCATCCTCTGAAACATGACCTGCCAAACCGCGCTTCTTAACACCCGCTGGCTTAACCCGAAAGCAATCTGCACCAATGAGTCGGGGGAAATATTGTTCAACTGACAACCGAGGTCAGCCTGCAGGTGCCCAGCCTGCCACAATGAGATGCTTGAGTGCGATGAGCCAATGGGATTCCCAATCATGGTCGGTTGTGACACACCCTGGGATCCGACCCGGGTCTGAAGTGACCCCTCTAGCACTACGATGCGGTGCCCTAGACCACTGCACCACTCGGGAGGCCCAAGGCCTGAGAAGTGTATCGACAAATATTACAAAAAAATTAACACCCAAAAATGATGGAGAGCAAACACAGAGAACCAATTACCAAAAGAAAATGCAACTCCGACGAACACAGACAATTTATGCTTTTCACCACCTTGAATGGTATGGGTGTAAACTGAGCTGTTCATTAAAGTCGATAAATGATAAACTGTGCATACTTGAATTAGTCAGTAAAGATATAAAGGAGTTGAAGACAAGCCTTCGAGATGAGTGACGGAGTAAGTAACAAACAAGCTAAAAGGTTCAGTCAATAAGATGAAAACACACGTTAATGAACTTAAAAAGGAGAACATGTTTCTGAGAGAAGCATTACTTGACACACAGACTATGTGAGAAAAGCTGGTACTTACTGGTATAAAAGAAAAGGACGCGAAAACCCTGAATTCTTTCTCACAGCGCTACAGATCCCAGGTGATGTTGTCGACAAAATCTAATTTGAACGTGTACACCATATCAGACAGAGAGCACAGAGATATGTGCACCCAATCGTTGCCAAATTTGCATTCTTTAAAGATAAAATAATGGTTAAAAGCCTGGGTAAAAGACTCGCTGGCACGTAAATAGGAATGAATGATCAGTTCCCGAAGGAAATTGCAGAAGGGCACAAATTTCTGTACTCGTTCTTCAAGAAGAATAGATTAAAATAGACACATATGGCACTCGTAAATAGATAAGACAGCATTAGAAGAAAGGATAATTAGCAAAATAATACATCTTCAAATATAAGGAACTAGAAAACAAAAGTACTCAGAATCAACATGGTAGAGATAAAAACACAGCAAACAGAGGATATAGAAGGCACATTATGTGGGTATGTGCGGGTGTATTGTGAAAGAAGATGGGGTGTGTTTTTGTGTTTGGAAAAGTGTGGAGTTAAGTGAGTTAAAAAGGAAAATGGCTGCGAATACCAGAGCCCATGTCTGTGAGAAGGGGTTATGAGAGAGAGCTTTCAATTTTGTAAAGATATGGGATATACATTTTATAATTAATCCTAATTATAGTTTATTGTCCTATCATGATGGAACAGTCCCCAGTCCCCAGCCCTATACCCTAGACACCCACTTAAGTGACCCATACACTAATGAGAAGTCCTTATATGTTTTATGGGCCTACTGTAAGTAGCCTGGTGTGTCCTCACCCAGGTAGTGGCAGTGATGGCAACACTAGCTGCAGTAACCGATGGGGAGGGGGTCACACTAAGACAATCAGAGAGGAGCCAAATTATTGTGGCCCTGGTGGCACGGAATGATCAAAGGTCTGACTGCACAGACATGCTTGGGAAATTGTCACAACGGGGGACCAGTTTGTGTGTGTTTCAGAGGATGGGGGTGTACCTGATCTCTGTCAGCTAGAACTTGACATTGGTTAATCAAATGTCAACATTTTTGCAAAATTTTGCATGCCTTCTCAAACAGCTGCAACTGTATGTGCATTCGCACATCAAGTCCATTCTTGAGTTTGGCTCGGTTATGGAACACTGTTCAACGTCTGAGCTTGTGGTTGTTTGTGGGGGACAGGGGTCAAGTCAAATCAAACTTTACTTGTCACATACACACAGGTAGCAGATGTTAATGAGAGTGTAGCGAAATGCTTCTGGTTTCCGACAATGCAGTAATAACCAACGAGTAATCTAACCTAACAATTTCACAACAACTACCTTATACACACAAGTGTAAAGGGATGAAGAACATGTACATAAAAATATATGAATGAGTGATGGTACAGAACGGCATAGGCAAGATGCAGTAGATGGTATATAATACAGTATATACATATGAGATGAGTAATGTAGGGTATGTAAACCTATAAAAGTGGCATTAGTGATACATTTTTATATCCATTTTTCCATTATTAAAGTGGCTGGAGTTGAGTCAGCATGTTGGCAGCAGCCATTCAATGTTAGTGGTGGCTGTTTAACAGTCTGATGGCCTTGAGATAGAAGCTGTTTTTCAGTCTCTCGGTCCCTGCTTTGATGCAACTGTACTGACTTCGCCTTCTGGATGATAGCAGGGTGAACAGGCAGTGGCTCAGGTGGTTGTTGTCCTTGATGATCTTTATGGCCTTCCTGTGACATCCGGTGGTGTAGGTGTCCTGGAGGGCAGGTAGTTTGCCCCCGGTGACGCGTTGTGCAGACCTCACTACCCTCTGGAGAGCCTTACGGTTGTGGGCATAGCAGTTGCCGTACCAGGTGGTGATACAGCCCGACAGGATGCTCTCGATTGTGCATCTGTAAACGTTTGTGAGTGCTTTTGGTGACAATCCAAATTTCTTCAGCCTCCTGAGTTTGAAGAGGCGCTGCTGCACCTTCTTCACCACGCTGTCTGTGTGGGTGGACCAATTCAGTTTGTCTGTGATGTGTATGCCGAGGAACTTAAAACCTACTACCCTCTCCACTACTGTCCCGCCGATGTGGATAGGGGGGTACTCCCTCTGCTGTTTCCTGAAGTCCACGATCATCTCCTTTGTTTTGTTGACGTTGAGTGGGAGGTCATTTTCCTGACACCACACTCCGAGGGCCCTCACCTCCTCGCTGTAGGCCGCCTCGTCGTTGTTCTTTAATCGAGCCTATCACTGTCGTGTCGTCTGCAAACTTGATGATTGAGTTGGAGGCATGCATGGCCAGGCAGTCGTGGGTGAACAGGGAGTACAGGAGAGGGCTCAGCACCCTTGTGGGGCCACAGTGTTGAGGATCAGCGGGGTGGAGATGTTGTTACCTACCCTCACCTCCTGGGGGCGGCCCATCAGGAAGTCCAGTACCCAGTTGCACAGGGCGGGGTCGGGACCCAGGATCTGGAGGGTACTATGGTGTTAAATGCTGAGCTGTAGTCGAATAACAGCATTCTCACGTAGGTATTCCTCTTGTCCAGATTGGTTAGGGCAGTGTGCAGTGTGGTAGCGATTAAGTCGTCTTTGGTCCTATTGGAGCGGTAAGCAAATTGGAGTGGGTCTAGGGTGACAGGTAGGGTGGAGGTGATATGGTCCTTGACTAGTCTCTCAAAGCACTTCATGATGACGGAAGTGAGTGCTACGAGGCGGTAGTCGTTTAGCTCAGTTACCTTAGCTTTCTTGGGAACAGGAACAATGGTGGCCCTCTTGAAGCATGTGGGAACAGCAGACTGGGATAAGGTTTGATTGAATATGTCCGTAAACACACCAGCCGTCTGGGCCTGCAGCCTTGCGAGGTTAAACAAATTTTCAACTTTTTACTCACGTCGGCTGCAGTGAAGGAGAGTCCACAGGTCTTGGTAGCGGGCCATGTCAGTTGCACTGTATTGTCGTCAAAGGGAGCAAAGAAGCTGGTTAGTTTGTCTGGGAGCAAGACATCCTGGTCCGCGACGGGGCTGGTTTTCTTTTTGTAATCTGTGATTGAGTGTAGACCCCGCCACATACCTCTTCTGCCTGAGCCATTGAATTGTGACTTTACTTTGTCTCTATACTGACACTTACCTTGTTTGATTGCGGGAAGGGAATAGCTAAACTGTTTGTATTTGGTCATGTTTCCAGTCACCTTGCCTTGGTTAAAAGCAGTGGTTTGCGTTTTCAGTTTCGAGCAAATGCTGCCATAAATCCAGAGTTTCTGGTTTGGGAATGTTTTAATAGTTGCTGTGGGTACGACATCGCTGGTGCACTTGCTAATAAACTTGCTCACCGAATCAGCGTATTCGTCAATGTTGTTGTTTGACGCAATGCGGAACATATTCCAATCCACAAGATCGAAGCAATCTTGAAGCGTGGGATCAGATTAGTCGGACCAGCGTTGAACAGACCTGAGCACGGGAGCTTCCTGATTTAGTCTCTGTCTATAGGCTGGGAACAACAAAATGGAGTCGTGGTCAGCTTTTCCAAAAGGAGGGCCTTATATGAGTCGCGGAAGTTAGAATAACAATGATCCAGGGTTTTAGCCCTGGTAGCACAACCTGGTAGCACAATCGATATGCAAATAGAATTTAGGGAGTCTTGTTTTCAGATTAGCCTTGTTAAAATCCCCAGCTACAATGGATGCAGCCTCAGGATATGTGGTTTCCAGTTTACATAGAGCCAAATGAAGTTTATATTCAGGGCCGTCGATGTGTCTGCTTGGGGGGGGGGGGGGGATATATGCGGCTGTGACTATAATTGAAGATAATTCTCTTGGTAGATAATTAGACATTTGATTGTGAGGAATTCTAAGTCAGGCGGCAGCGTAGCCTAGTGGATAGAGCGTTGGACTAGTAACCGGAAGGTTGTGAGTTCAAACCCCCTAGCTGACAAGGTACAAATCTGTCGTTCTGCCCCTGTTCCCAGGCCATCATTGAAAATAAGAATGTTTTCTTAACTGACTTGCCTGGTTAAATAAAGGTAAAATAAAAAAAAAAAAAAAAAAAAAATAAGGACTTGTGTTCCTGTATGTTGTTATAATCACACCACGTCTAGTTAATCATGAGGCATACCCCCCCGCCCCTCTTCTTACCAGAAAGATGCTTGTTTCTGTTGGCGCGATGTGTGAAGAAACCAGATGGCTGTACCGACTCCGATAGCGTGTCTCGAGTGAGCCATGTTTCCGCGAAGCAAAGAACGTTACAGTCTCTTATGTCTCTCTGGAATGCTACATTTGCTCGGATTTCATCAACCTTGTTGTCAAGAGACTGGATATTGGCGAGTAGTTTGCTCAGGAGCGGTGCACGATGTGCCCGTCTCCGGAGCCTGACCAGAAGACCGCTTCGTCTGCTCATTTTACGGCGACATTGTTTTGGTTCGCCGGCTGGGATCTGAATCATTGTCCTGGGTGGTGGGCAAAACACAGGATCCGCTTCGGGAAAGTTGTATTCCTGGTCGTAATGATGGTGACTTGACGTTGCTCTTATATCCAGTAGTTCCTCCAGACTGTATGTAATAAAACCTAAGATTACCTGGGGTACCAATGTAAGAAATAACATGTAAAAAAACAAAATACTGCACAGTTTCCTAGGAACGCGAAGGGAGGCGGCCATCTCTGTCGGCGCCGGAAGTGTGTGAGTGTGTGTGTGTGTATGTATCCCACATCTATTGCTATGGTCTTATGATGTTAGGGACAATACCTGATTAATCAAAATAATTGATTGCTAAAATAATTATTGCTTGCCAATACTGTAATCTTGGTAATGGCAATACTGTTCATAGGTAACAATCCTTTGCATGAACTGCCTACATTATTAGGCATATAATTCTTCAAATGTGAAAAATAAGATACGCAAGATTCTTTATATATACAGTATATTACCAGTCAAAAGTTTGGACCCACCTACTCATTCAAGGCTTTAGAAAAATATATATATAATGGTGAAGACAGCAAAACTTGAAATAACACATATGGAATCATGTAGTAACCAAAAACGTGTTAAACAAATTAAAATATATTTGAGTTTTGAGGTTCAGCTTAGCACACTCTTGGCATTCTCTCAAACAGCTTCATGAGGAATGCTTTTCCAACAGTCTTGAAGTTCCCACATATGCTGGGCACTTGCTGGCTGCTTTTCCTTCACTCTGCAGTCCAACTCATCCCTATCCGTCTCAATTGGGGTTGAGGTCGGGTGATTGTGGAGGCCAGGTCATCTGATGCAGCACCCCATCACTCTCCTTGGTCATTGGTCAAATAGCCCTTACACAGCCTGGAGGTGTGTTTTGGGTCATTGTCCTGTTGAAAAACGAATTATAGCCCCACTAAGCGCAAACCAGATGAGATGGCATATTGCTGCAATGCTGTGGTAACCATGCTGGTCAAGTATGCCTTGAATTCTAATTAAATCACTGACAATGTCAGCAGCAAAGCACCCCCACACCATCACACCTCATCCTCCATGCTTCATGGTGTGAACCACACATGCAGCGATCATCCGTTCACCTACTCAGCGGCTGTAACCAAAAATGTAAATTTCATCAGACCAAAGGATTCATCAGACCAAAGGACAGATTTCCACCAGTCTAATTTCTATTGCTCGTGTTTCTTGGCCCAAGCAAGTCTCTTCTTACTATTGGTGTCCTTTAGTAGTGGTTTCTTTGCAGCAATTCAACCATGAAGGCCTGATTCACACAGTCTCCTCTGAACAGTTGATGTTGAGAACTCTTTAACTTGAACTCTGTGAAGCATTAATTTGGGCTGCAATTTCTGATGCTGGTAACTCTACTGAACTTATCCTCTGCAGCAGAGGTAACTCTGGGTCTTCCTTTCCTTCGCGTGGATTGCTGATTGACTGATCTTCATGTCTTAAAGTAATGATGGACTGTCATTTCTGTTTGCTTATTTGAGCTGTTCTTGCCATAATATGGACTTGGTCTTTTACAAAATAAGTATATAGTCTGTACACCACCCCTACCTTGTTACAACACAACTGATTGGCTCAAATGCAGTAAGAAGGAAAGAAATTCCACACATTAACCTAAGGCACACCTGTTAATTGAAATGCATTCCAGGCCACTAACTCATGAAGCTGGTTGAGGGAATGCCAAGAGTGTGCAAAGCTGTCATCAAGGAAAAGGGTTGCTACTTTGAAGAATTTCAAATATAGAATATATTTGGATTTTTTAAAACACTTTTTTGCTTGCTAATAGTGGAGAACAGTTGGAGGTTTACTTAGTAGCAATGCAAATGTCATGGTACACCTATATGGACACTCAATTGCTATTTGCACTTTGTAATGGTAAGATTACAAACATATATTATGATAAATAGAATTGAAACTTGTATCTCCTTACGGTAAATTATGAAAAAAATCTATAGCCAGCTATAATTGTAATGGCTTAGTAGACAATATGAAAAGACGATCAGTATTTACCTGTGAAAAGACAAGGAATATAATATCTATTGTTTACGGCAAACTCAATCAACAATTCTAGAAGAAGTTTTGTGGAAAAAAAGAATGAGGGGGCAAAATATACTTCTCCCATGGGCAAAAAAACTCAAAAGGGTTAATGATATTAATTAACAATAATTTTGATCGGAATGTGCAAATTGTCCAAACAGATCCGCAAGGTTAGAGGGATGATTTTAAGTATGTTATTGGACCATTTAAAGATATGGATCATTATTCTATGCAGTCCAAAAATTGATGACCCATGCTGCTTTGAAAATATATTGTATATAATAATTTATCAAAGACTATTATTATGGTGGGGGATTATAACATGGTTTTAAATAGATCAATGGACCGTAAAGGAAATCACACTACAAACTATTAACCTCATGCACGGAAATCACTAATTCCATGGATATATTGGAACTAGTGGATATATATAACTACCAATTGGGTAAAAACAATAATAATCCAGGAACATGGTAATATCTTATCAGTGTAATAATATCTGAATATATTATGCCACAGTAGCCTACATTCAAATTTGATTTCAACCCTATCAGTCTCAGGCCTATTACATTTTCGAAGGGAGCCCACCTCCCTCCTAGTTCATTTCTGTATATTTGAATATTTCTCTCACTACAAAACATACAAGTGTTACACATCAACTTGTCATGGGTTAAATGTGATCATCAAATGGCATCAATAAGTTTAATAGATTGTGATGTGCACCAATACAAATGTTACCATGGTCACACACAAATGTAATGGTCCTTCTGTAGCTCAGTTGGTAGAGCATGGCGCTTGTAACGCCAGGGTAGTGGGTTCGATCCCCGGGACCACCCATACGTAGAATGTATGCACACATGACTGTAAGTCGCTTTGGATAAAAGTGTCTGCTAAATGGCATATATTATTATTATATAAGCTTTGTTGTGTGCTTGCTTAATGACCCTTCTCAGAAGTGCAGGAAATATGGAGTTCTGATATACAAATATGGCCTGATGGAGATTGTGTGTGTGTGAGCTGTTGTAAAGAGAATTTCAGTGTGGCTGTCAGCCCACAAAGAGAGTCTGGTGACAGCATGGCTGAGGCTTACTGCTTTAGAGGAGTCAAGAGGAGGTGAAGCATTGGGGTCCTCTGCTGTATAGTCTGTAGACTTATATTTAGTCTGACAGCCCTATGGGGAAAACAAACTGGAAAACAAAAGAGCAGAAAAGCAGCTATAGACAGAGAGATTATCTTGAAATCCCAACATTTGTGGCAGTCAGTATCAGGAAGTGTAGTCAATGTCAAGAAGTGTCAAGAAGTACTGTATATCACTCAGCCAGGGATTGAGCTAGTATTAAGCCTCACTTGGATAGTGTAAGTCACATAAATCTCTTACTAAGAGCATCCTAACCATAGAAATTATATAAGCGATGTTAAATATGAATATATATTATTTTCCCAAGAGTTTTCATTCTTGCTCTGTCATTAATAGTAAGACTCTGGGGAGGCCCTGCCTGTTCATCCACACAGCAACCATGACTAACTGATCACTCACAAATGAGACCCATTACATAAGAAGCATGAATATTCTCTCTGGTAAGACAGAAAAAAATGGAATAATTGAGTGCACTGGCCCAACAAATTAGGAAGCTCTGCGAATAAGAAATAAGACTGAAAAAAAACAGATACACAGTATACACAGATTCCAGGCTTCCATTCCGTTGGTAAGATAAAAATTAATAGAACTCAATCATTATACGTTTTAAAAAACTATCACAGCTGAACCCTTCTGACTCACCCTAAACCACAAAATCAATGGTGCACATTTACTCTGAAAGTGTTAAATGTACACTATTTTCTGTGAACAGATGAGTCTCACTGAACTGGTGTAAAAATAACTATTTGTAAAGTGTAAAATATTTAACTTTGTTTCAGTTTTCCCCATTCAACTCTTAAAGTGTTCAAATGAACTTTACACCTCCAGTTTAAAACATAACACTTTAGAGTAAACTGGACTCATTTTGCTTAGTGCTGATGCTGTTATAATTTCTCAGTGTAAGACATTAACACCTGTATTGTTACAGTACATTTTTGGGTGTTGTTTTAACACTGTTTGGTGTAAATCCAAATTTGCATATTTATTTAGTTTTTGATTGTAAGCAGGAATCAGGAGGATAGAATTATTGTCAGATTTGCCAAATGGAGTGTGGCAGAGAGCTTTGTATACATCTCTGCCATCTAAAGGTAATTTTCCCTCTGGTTGCACATGTGACTGCTGGTAAACATTTGGTGAAACTGATTTATGTTTGCCTGCATTAAAGTCCCCAGCCACTAGGAGCGCCACTTCTGGGTGAGCATTTTCTTGTTTGCTTATGGCCTTTGTCATGACATTGGCCTGGGGGGTTGGTTTTTGACAGTCATAAATACCTCTTCCATCCTTTTCCTCTCTCTACCCTACTAAGGTTACATTAGCATAACTCTTGGTTAACATAGAGATTCTGGGAATGTCAGAATGTGGGAGGAATTAAACTATATTCTGGTAATCCGAACAATTGATCATATGCAGTGGTACTTAATGAATATGATGTCAGTTCGGTTGTCATCTGAGA
Source organism: Oncorhynchus gorbuscha (assembly GCF_021184085.1). Lineage (NCBI taxonomy): Eukaryota > Metazoa > Chordata > Actinopteri > Salmoniformes > Salmonidae > Oncorhynchus > Oncorhynchus gorbuscha. The sequence goes on from NC_060178.1 coordinate 37,474,759, forward strand.
CATTCTCATCAATGATAAGATGACATAAACTCTACAGTGGAAATTCTACACATCAGAGGTATTGGATTCACATGGAATTGTTGTTCAATTTAAATGTTTGAATATGAAATTATTTGTGACGGGATGAAATGTGATTTTAGCATCTAAAATGTGAGATGTGGTTTTTCATAAGTTAGGGCTGCTCACTCAGTGGCCCACCTCTGTGAAGGGACAAGGGCTATACAACTTTTCAAACACACCCTCCTCTCCCTTCCTATATAAAGCCTTGAGGAGAACATAACTTCCTGTTCCAATGAGGTAGGATGACGATTCTATGTCAGAATGGTTCAAATAAAACTACATAACGAAGCCAACATCAGCATGAGCTTTGGTTGCGAATGGTATGAACTCTTATTCATGACAGAAGTGATACCTCCAAGCCGTTGAGTTAGCGACCGCAGCTGCAAACGCAGGTTAAGAAGGAACAGACAGAGTATCCCATCTAGTATCCCATTTGACTCTGTGAATGGTTTGTCCTCTGTCAAATCAACTATAAATTTCGGTGTTCCTCAAGGTTCCGTTTTAGAACCACTATTGTTTTCACTATATATTTTACCTCTTGGGGATGTTATTCGAAAACATAATGTTAACTTTCACTGCTATGCGGATGACACACAGCTGTACATTTCAATGAAACATGGTGAAGCCCCAAAATTGCACTTGCTAGAAGCATGTGTTTCAGACATAAGGAAGTGGATGGCTGCAAACTTTCTACTTTTAAATTTAGACAAAACAGAGATGCTTGTTCTAGGTCCCAAGAAACAAAGAGATCTTCTGTTGAATCTGACAATTAATCTTAATGGTTGTACAGTCGTCTCAAATAAAACTGTGAAGGACCTCGGCGTTACTCTGGACCCTGATCTCTCTTTTGAAGAACATATCAAGACCATTTCAAGGACAGCTTTTTTCCATCTACGTAACATTGCAAAAATCAGAAACTTTCTGTCCAAAAATGATGCAGAAATATTAATCCATGCTTTTGTCACTTCTAGGTTAGACTACTGCAATGCTCTACTTTCCGGCTACCCGGATAAAGCACTAAATAAACTCCAGTTAGTGCTAAATACGGCTGCTAGAATCCTGACTAGAACCAAAAATATTTATCATATTACTCCAGTGCTAGCCTCCCTAAACTGGCTTCCTGTCAAAGCAAGGGCTGATTTCAAGGTTTTTCTGCTAACCTACAAAGCATTACATGGACTTGCTCCTACCTATCTCTCTGATTTCGTCCTGCCGTACATACCTACATGTACGCTACGGTCACAAGACGCAGGCCTCCTAATCGTTGCTAGAATTTCTAAGCAAACAGCTGGAGGCAGGGCTTTCTCCTATGGAGCTCCATTTTTATGGAACAGTCTGCCAACCCATGTCAGAGAAGCAAACTCGGTCTCAACCTTTAAGTCTTTACTGAAGACTCATCTCTTCAGTGGGTCATATGATTGAGTGTAGTCTGGCCCAGGAGTGTGAAGGTGAACGGAAAGGCTCTGGAGCAACGAACCGCCCTTGCTGTCTCTGGCTGGCCGGTTCCCCTCTTTCCACTGGGATTCTCTGCCTCTAACCCTATTACAGGGGCTGAGTCACTGGCTTACTGGGGCTCTCTCATGCCGTCCCTGGAAGGGGTGCGTCACCTGAGTGGGTTGATTCACTGATGTGGTCATCCTGTCTGGGTTGGCACCACCCCTTGGGTTGTGCCATGGCGGAGATCTTTGTGGACTATACTCAGCCTTGTCTCAGGATGGTAAGTTGGTGGTTGAAGATATCCCTCTGGTGGTGGGGGGCTGTGCTTTGGCAAAGTGGGTGGGGTTATATCCTTCCTGTTTGGCCCTGTCCGGGGGTGTCCTCGGATGGGGCCACAGTGTCTCAAGACCCTTCCTGTCTCAGCCTCCAGTATTTATGCTGCAGTAGTTTATTTGTCGGGGGCTAGGGTCAGTTTGTTATATCTGGAGTACTTCTCCTGTCCTATTCGGTGTCCTGTGTGAATCTAAGTGTGCATTCTCTAATTCTCTCTTTCTCTCTTTCTCTCTCTCTCGGAGGACCTGAGCCCTAGGACCATGCCCCAGGTCTACCTGACATGATGACTCCTTGCTGTCCCCAGTCCACCTGGCCGTGCTGCTGCTCCAGTTTCAACTGTTCTGCCTTATTATTATTTGACCATGCTGGTAATTTATGAACATTTGAACATCTTGGCCATGTTCTGTTATAATCTCCACCCTGCACAGCCAGAAGAGGACTGGCCACCCCACATGTGCTCTCTCTAATTCTGTCTTTCTTTCTCTCTCTCGGAGGACCTGAGCCCTAGGACCTTGCCCCAGGACTACCTGACATGATGACTCCTTGTTGTCCCCAGTCCACCTGGCCGTGCTGCTGCTCCAGTTTCAACTGTTCTGCCTTATTATTATTTGACCATGCTGATCATTTATGAACATTTAAACATCTTGGCCATGTTCTGTTATAATCTCCACCCGGCACAGCCAGAAGAGGACTGGCCACCCCACATAGCCTGGTTCCTCTCTAGGTTTCTTCCTAGGTTTTGGCCTTTCTAGGGAGTTTTTCCTAGCCACCGTGCTTCTTCACCTGCATTGCTTGCTGTTTGGGGTTTTAGGCTGGGTTTCTGTACAGCACTTTGAGATATCAACTGATGTACGAAGGGCTATATAAATAAATTTGATTTGATTTACCACACAACAACATCACTACAACTTATCCAAGTGTCCACCAGAGACATTCTTCAACAGACAGAGGACTCGGTTTGGCAACGAGGTCTTCCATCTACCACCAACCTACTGAAGCGCAGCTCAGAGTAAATATTTATTGCATTTTCCTTTTCCAAATGGGCGGTAATTTAGAATGCATAAGGTACTGTATTTACGATAGCACAGCTTCGCATTTGTTCCTGTCTTCCCGCTCTTTCACTCAACCCAGCCCCTTTTCCTTTGTGTAATAAGCTGTCATATCTGTTCCGCCCGCTAGGGATGTTTTCCTTTATGACGTAAAGAATTATCCAGGTATAATTAATTCTTTGTATATGTAGTTCTGTGTGATTGTTTAGGTATTTAGTAATTAAATAATTAAACCCAATTTTGTATTGCTGATTCAAATTGTTAGCCAGAGTTCTTGCAGATAACCAAGAATTTATTTGGAAGATAACAGCTGTGGCGGTAAATAAACGGCTATGAATAATATAGATGAGAACTCTCTTGGTAGATTGTGTGGTCTACAGCTTATCACAATGTACTCTACCTCAGGCGAGGTAATAACTCGATACTTCTTTAATATTAGACATTGCACACCAGATGTTATTGACAAAAAGACACACACCCCCACCCCTTGTCTTACCAGACAAAGCTTCTCTGTTCTGCTGGTGCATGGAAAGTCCCTCTAGCTCCATATTATCCGTGTCGTCATTCAGCCATGACTCGGTGAAACATAAGATATTACAGTACGTAATGTCCCGTTGGTAGGATAATCACAATTGTAGGTCATCAATTTTATTTTCCAATGATTGCATGATAGCAAGTAGAACGGATAGCAGTGGGAGTTTACTCTCTCGCCTACGGATTCTCAGAAGGCAACCCGATCTGCGTCCTCTTTTCCTCTGTCTTTACTTCACGCAAATGAAAGGGGTTTGGGCCTGTTCCTGGAGAGCAGTATATCTTTCTCATCTGACTCATTAATGGAAAAAGCTTCTTCCAGTTCGTAGTGAGTAATCGCTGTTCTGCAGTCCAGAAGTTATTTTCGGTCATAAGAGATGGTAGCAGCAACAATTTGTACAAAATATGTTTAAAAAACAAACAAGTTATAAACAATACAAAGAAACGAACAAAATAGCACAATTGGTTAGGAGCATGTTAAACATCAGCCATCCTCTTCTGCGCCTTTTTAACAATTCTGCTATCATTACAATTAAACTATACATACAGTATATCATAAGCCCTTACTTTGATAGCCTACAGTAGTTTACCCTGTGACGACCCTCCCACTCTGTCTGCCGTATTCTGTCTCTGCTCTTGTTTTTATTGATAGAATGTCGGTGGGCGGAGCCGGGAGGGTCGTCAGTGAAATGGGACACACCTGGGCTTGGGTGTGTCTCGGGATAAATACACCTCTTCCCCATTCATTGGGAAGACTCTCTCCATGCAGCCACTGATAGATTTTGGTTGTAGCTATTTTGTGGCTGTTTTTGTTTTTTTGCGTTGGCACAATTCAGATTAATCAATCATCAATGTACATGCAAAAACATAGATATTAAAAACATTCCTAAAGAAATCTACCTGCTGTAGAGCATACTCTCCAAAGTGTAAAACAATAACTCTGGTTATTAATATCTTACATGATACAAATACACTATATGTACAAAAGTATGTGGTCATAACTTCCAATTAGTTGATTTGTCTATTTCAGCCACAACCTTTCGTGACAGGTGAATAAAATCGAGCCCACAGCCATGCAATCTCCATAGACAAACATTTCAAGGTGGCACTGTTGTCATGACGTGGCCCTTTCCCCCTCTAAATCCTCTCCTACACCCAGGTTCTGTTATCTCATACATTCCTGGAGGAGACTCTCTCCCCCTGGCCATGCAGAAAGAGACATAGAGAGAGTTTTACAGTAGAACAAAGGAACTTCTTCTACATCACAGAACTTGAGAACTGAACAATATCCATGTTTTGGAGAATGTGTAAACGGTCGGGGGAGAAGTCAGCTACGACCGGGTCCATTTTGTTTTATGTTTGTGACCTCATGAAAGACATTTACATTACATTTAAGTCATTTTGCAGACGCTCTTATCCAGAGCGACTTACAAATTGGTGCATTCACCTTATGACATCCAGTGGAACAGTCACTTTACAATAGTGCATCTAAATCTTAAAGGGGGGGGGGGTGATTGACTCCGCTGTCCTGGCGTCGTGAGGGAGTTTGTTCCACCATTGGGGGGCCAGAGCAGCGAACAGTTTTGACTGGGCTGAGCGGGAACTGTACTTCCTCAGTGGTAGGGTGGCGAGCAGGCCAGAGGTGGATGAACGCAGTGCCCTTGTTTGGGTGTAGGGCCTGATCAGAGCCTGGAGGTACTGAGGTGCCGTTCCCCTCACAGCTCCGTAGGCAAGCACCATGGTCTTGTAGCGGATGCGAGCTTCAACTGGAAGCCAGTGGAGAGAGCGGAGGAGCGGGGTGACGTGAGAGAACTTGGGAAGGTTGAACACCAGACGGGCTGCGGCATTCTGGATGAGTTGTAGGGGTTTAATGGCACAGGCAGGGAGCCCAGCCAACAGCGAGTTGCAGTAATCCAGACGGGAGATGACAAGTGCCTGGATTAGGACCTGCGCCGCTTCCTGTGTGAGACAGGGTCGTACTCTGCGAATGTTGTAGAGCATGAACCTACAGGAACGGGCCACCGCCTTGATGTTAGTTGAGAACGACAGGGTGTTGTCCAGGATCACGCCATGGTTCTTAGCGCTCTGGGAGGAGGACACAATGGAGTTGTCAACCGTGATGGCGAGATCATGGAACGGGCAGTCCTTCCCCGGGAGGAAGAGCAGCTCCGTCTTGCCGAGGTTCAGCTTGAGGTGGTGATCCGTCATCCACACTGATATGTCTGCCAGACATGCAGAGATGCGATTCGCCACCTGGTCATCAGAAGGGGGAAAGGAGAAGATTAATTGTGTGTCGTCTGCATAGCAATGATAGGAGAGACCATGTGAGGTTATGACAGAGCCAAGTGACTTGGTGTATAGCGAGAATAGGAGAGGGCCTAGAACAGAGCCCTGGGGGACACCAGTGGTGAGAGCGCGTGGTGGGGAGACAGATTCTCGCCACATCACCTGGTAGGAGTGACCTGTCAGGGGGAGAAGACAATACAAATAGACAATACAGCCACATTACCATAACTCTGTTTATACAGGTGCCTCCATTATGAGGTTTGCGTCTAATTATTGTATAAACTGAATGAATGAATTAAACTATTTGTGAAATGATGTAAGGTGATGTTGAACCTTTAATGTGAGAGAATTGTATTCCCTTGTATATAACTAAATCATTGGCCCGCCCCCATGAGCTCAGGCATGATCTGTCTCATGGGACAGCCCTTTTCTATTGTTATGAATAAAAAACCCACCTGAAGAAATCTTCAGACCATGCGTGCCTCGATCACCGAGGGAGCGAATGTTTGAGTAGATACCACAAAAACCTCAGTATAAGCTAAGGTTGTAATGGTTATTGAATTCCTAACCATACCACATGGAGCGTTGGCTACATGGCGGGAAATGGTTAAACTCTGAGACTATCGATCCCTACAGGAATAAGAGCAAATCTTAGATATTAATCACTAGTCTGCAGCTAGAAATTATGTAAACCTGAGATGCGAGGTCCAACAACTGCCGAAATATCTATCCTATAAGAACATTTCTGAATGGTACTCTGAAGTATCCATTCTACCACGAATGACTTCAGGGAAGCAGAGAGAGAGACACGTGGATGAACTTTCCAACAGAAAGACGGACGATTCCAACGAAGATCATGACTACAAACTGAGCGTAAACATATATTGATTGCAATTATTCCCGAATGAATGAGCGTTCATGTGCAAATGTTTAGCATTTCAAATAATATAATTATCAACTGTGTAGTGTCTCTTTTGTCTTTCCTGCCCTTCTCAGTCCACACCCACTTCCCTTTGCCATCATATCGGCTTAGCCCACTAGGGAACCTCACCTATCATTTCATTGTAACCATATCTACTGTTTTGTTTGTTTATGCATTTCTGTGATTATTTAGTTAGTTGGTAAATAAACTATTAAGACAATTGATGAATGGAAGATTCATAGTAAAGGCTGGGTTCGTGCAGATTGTTACCGTTACAGTGCAATTCATCAATTGTTTAGTGTTGTGTTGTGTAGTGGCGTTGTGTTGTGTAATTAATTACTTAAAAATCATACAATGTGATTTTCTGGATTTTTTTTAGATTCAGTCTCTCACAGTTGAAGTGTACCTATGATAAACATTACAGACCTCTACATGCTTGGTAAGTAGGAAAACCTGCAAAATCGGCAGTGTATCAAGTACTTGTTCTCCCCGCTGTATATTGAGATCATGTGAAACTTAGATTGCACACAAGTGGACTTTCTTTAACTAATTATGTGACGTCTGAAGGTAATTGGTTGCACCAGATCGTATTTAGGGACTTCATATGATAAAATAATTTATATGTTATAAAGGTGTACAGCAATTTTGAGGACGAAGCTAAACACACACGTCTTGTCATTGATCATGAAGAAAAGAGAGAGCAGGAGCAGAGCGCGCATACAGGGCACTTTTTTTTTGGCGTGACCGAGACCTTTCGGCACGCTCAACGTCTCGTGAGCGCGCGATTCACACACTGACAAGCCCCATAGAAGGCAGCCTTCACGCTGAACACGTAGAAACTGTTCTCAGAGCTGTAGCCTTTTGGGAAGTGCGTTTAAGATGACGTCAAAGTCGGGGCAACTTTTTCCATGACAAGAGAGATTTTGGGAGAATGCATGCCCTGACACTTCTTGTCATGTTTTGTCTTATATTGTCTTGTCATTTTGCTTTTCCTTCTGTTCGTTTTCCCCCTGCTGGTCTTTTTAGGTTCGTTCCCCTTTTTCTCTCTCCCTTCCTCTCTCTCTTCTCTCTATCGTTCCGTTCCTGCTCCCAGCTGTTCCTATTCCCCTAATCAATCATTTAGTCTTCCCACACCTGTTCCCTATCTTTTCCCCTGATTAGAGTCCCTATTTCTCCCCTTGTTTTCCGTTTCTGTCCTGTCGGATCCTTGTTTATTGTTCACCGTGCTGTGTCTTTGTATCGCCCTGTCGTGTCGTGTTTCCCTCAGATGCTGCGTGGTGAGCAGGTGTCTGAGTCTGCTACGGTCAAGTGCCTTCCCGAGGCAACCTGCAGTTTATTATCGAGTCTCCAGTCAGTTCTCGTGATTACGAGTGAAATTCTTTTTTATGCTTTATTTACCGCTCCGATTTGTCTAGGAGTATTGCTATTTCCTTTAACTGGATTAAAGACTCTGTTTTCGCCAAGTCGCTTTTGGGTCCTCATTCACCTGCATAACACTTCTGCTTTACATAGAGACAAAATATAAACGGTTTTAGAAGCTTTAGAGTGTTTTCTATTCGATAATATTTTTTATATGCATATATTAGCAACTTTTGAAAAAAATGTATCCTGTTTTATATGGGTACCCAAATCCTCCAGAAGGGGCAGTAAACCGTGGTATCCTGAACAGGTTAAGAGATAATGATTAAATAATTCTACCCTGAAACTTAACCAGAGATTATAGTTTATGTAGCATGTATAAGGAATAATTAAAGTTTTAAAAATAAGTCCAACTAGGTTGGACTGGGAGGGAGAGAAATGTGTGTGTATGTGTGTGCCTAAGAAAATACTGAGAACAATTAAACTGTGTTTGAAACGACCTGGCTAGAACTCTGAGAAATGTATGATAGGACGGAGTACTTCAAGGTTTCCCTAATCTCGGGGGAATGGAACTGTCGGCTGGGTAGTGATACACAGTGGTGAGAACTCTGGAGAAGGATACAACTCACCTACTGTTTGTGTGTATGTATGTTCGTAGGATATCTACTGTTTGTGTGAAAGTATGTGCATAAGTAAGGAGCAAGTATAAAATGGATGTCTTTGTATGGACTTCAGAACGTTCTCTGAATAAACTGTACTAACCTTTTGCATAAGCTGAGTCTTTGCCTAATTATTATTATACCCATGGTTTTACAAACCTCTGGGATTGGTCAAAGCTATTGATTGTTAGTTATTATAATTGGGATTGAAAATTCTCATGACATCGTAGCAAAGGGGTTGAATACATATGCAGCCACCACTTTTCAGTTTTTACATTTAAAAAAATGTATATATATTTTTTTCACTTCACCAATTTGGACTATTTTGTGTATGTCCATTAAATGAAGTCCAAATAAAAATCTATTTAAATTACAGGTTGTAATGCAACAAAATAGGAAAAACACCAAGGGGGTAAATACTTCTGCAAGGCACTGTATTCCTCTGCCTATATCCCAATCTGACTTTGATGCAGGTCATGTTGTTCTTCACATAACATTCTCTGGTAAACACAAACTCTATCAAATAAAATATATGTTTATGTCACATGCACAGGATACAGAAGGTGTAAACAGTAGAGTGAAATGGTTACTTGCATAGTGGAGTCTTTTGTTTAGACATAGCTAGCTAGCTAACCAATGAACCATAACCCAACCCATACCACTAGCAATACAAACTGATTGTCATAGCTAGCCACCATGCATGAATCTGCAGGTGGCTAAAGCTAATCAATTGGGTTCAAGCTATCTTTAGGCTATAACTAGCAGTGCAAAAGCATATCTGAGATACACATAATATTACTAGACAATATCATGCATGTATCATTAGCTAGCAAGCTATAGCTTTAACTTGCAATGAAAATGACTTTCTGATAAAATTAGAAACATAGCTGAAATTGTAGCTAGACTATCTTACCTGTATACATGGATAAACGCTTCTTCCTCTCTGTCATGGATGCCATGGTTGGCCTTAGTACTCTTTTTGACTCCTTCTGAATTTGCAATCATACACTGACCCAACCAGGTATTCCACTAATTTCAAAACTGGGTCAGCTTCTTCTGTGACAACCACACTGTTTATCTCTGTTTCTTCCTCTTCGCTGTCATCAGAAGACTCTACAATCGTCTGATTAATTTTCAGAGTCAGAGTCAACATGGAACGATCGTCATCCAGAAAGTAGTCCATCACGACCTTTTCCCACTGATCTTTGTCGATAGCGCCTGTTGAATTAGACTTCCGGTTCCGGTTGGAGCGAGTGGTCGCATCTGCACTTCGCTCCCGCGGGTAGTATAACTTTTTCATTATATTTCATTATATCACAACGGTTTGATTTGTCTAATCTTAGCAATTTCTTCTCAGCTAGCTACATAGCCGTCTTTGTATCAAAGATAATTGCGTAATTATCTTATTTCGCCGTCCTAACGTAGTCTTCACTAGCCAGCTAGCTAACGTCCACTGATTAGCTGCACTGGAGAAACTATTACACTCAACTGAACGACTTGATTAGTGTAGTGTTAGCTAGCTACATAGCTGTCTTTGCTGTCTTCGTATCATCGTATCCAAGATAATTGTGTTGTTTAGGTTTAGAGTGTGTAGTCTTAGAGTGATTATCTTAATTTACCGAGGTTAGCTAGCCAGCTATTTGTCGTCCTTAACGTAGGTGACTCTGCTAGCTAGCCAACGCTAGCCAACGTCTTCTGTATAGAACTCAACTACCCGGTCGCATTCACAGGTAGTATCACATTTTCACTTCATTTCATTACAGTACAACGGTTTGATTTGTTTGATCGTAGCTAGCTACTTAGCTAGCTACATAGCCGTCTTTGTATCAAAGATAATTGTGTAGTCTAGAGCGATTTTCTAGGTTCGCTAGCCAGCTATTGTCGTTCTTTTAACGCAACGTAACGTAAACAACACTGCTAGCTAGCCAGCTAGCCCCCGAATAGCAACACTGCAGAAACTATTACACTCAACGGAACGACTTGATTAGTGTAGTGTCAACAACGCACCCACTGCCAGCTGGCCTACTTCAGCAGTACTGTATCATTTTAATAATTTTAGTCAATAAGATTCTTGCTACGTAGCTTAACTTTCTGAACATTCGAGACGTGTAGTCCACTTGTCATTCCAATCTCCTTTGCATTAGCGTAGCCTCTTCTGTAGCCTGTCAACTATGTGTCTGTTTATCCCTGTTCTCTCCTCTCTGCACAGACCATACAAACGCTCCTCACCGCGTGGCCGCGGCCACCTTACTCTGGTGGTCCCAGCGCGCACGACCCACGTGGAGTTCCAGGTCTCCGGTAGCCTCTGGAACTGCCAATCTGCGGTCAACAAGGCAGAGTTCATCTCAGCCTATGCCTCCCTCCAGTCCCTCGACTTCTTGGCACTGACGGAAACATGGATCACCACAGACAACACTGCTACTCCTACTGCTCTCTCTTCGTCCGCCCACGTGTTCTCGCACACCCCGAGAGCGTCTGGTCAGCGGGGTGGTGGCACCGGGATCCTCATCTCTCCCAAGTGGTCATTCTCTCTTTCTCCCCTTACCCATCTGTCTATCGCCTCCTTTGAATTCCATGCTGTCACAGTTACTAGCCCTTTCAAGCTTAACATCCTTATCATTTATCGCCCTCCAGGTTCCCTCGGAGAGTTCATCAATGAGCTTGATGCCTTGATAAGCTCCTTTCCTGAGGACGGCTCACCTCTCACAGTTCTGGGCGACTTTAACCTCCCCACGTCTACCTTTGACTCTTTCCTCTCTGCCTCCTTCTTTCCACTCCTCTCCTCTTTTGACCTCACCCTCTCACCTTCCCCCCTACTCACAAGGCAGGCAATACGCTCGACCTCATCTTTACTAGATGCTGTTCTTCCACTAACCTCATTGCAACTCCCCTCCAAGTCTCCGACCACTGCCTTGTATCCTTTTCCCTCTCGCTCTCATCCAACACCTCCCACACTGCCCCTACTCGGATGGTATCGCGCCGTCCCAACCTTCGCTCTCTCTCCCCCGCTACTCTCTCCTCTTCCATCCTATCATCTCTTCCCTCCGCTCAAACCTTCTCCCACCTATCTCCTGATTCTGCCTCCTCAACCCTCCTCTCTTCCCTCTCTGCATCCCTTGACTCTCTATGTCCCCTATCCTCCAGGCCGGCTCGGTCCTCCCCTCCCGCTCCGTGGCTCGATGACTCATTGCGAGCTCACAGAACAGGGCTCCGGGCAGCCGAGCGGAAATCGAGGAAAACTCGCCTCCCTGCGGACCTGGCATCCTTTCACTCCCTCCTCTCTACATTTTCCTCCTCTGTCTCTGCTGCTAAAGCCACTTTCTACCACGCTAAATTCCAAGCATCTGCCTCTAACCCTAGGAAGCTCTTTGCCACCTTCTCCTCCCTCCTGAACCCTCCTCCCCCTCCCCCCCCTCCTCCCTCTCTGCAGATGACTTCGTCAACCATTTTGAAAAGAAGGTCGACGACATCCGATCCTTGTTTGCTAAGTCAAACGACACCGCTGGTTCTGCTCACACTGCCCTACCCTGTGCTCTGACCTCTTTCTCCCCTCTCTCTCCAGATGAAATCTCGCGTCTTGTGACGGCCGGCCGCCCAACAACCTGCCCGCTTGACCCTATCCCCTCCTCTCTTCTCCAGACCATTTCCGGAGACCTTCTCCCTTACCTCACCTCGCTCATCAACTCATCCCTGACCGCTGGCTACGTCCCTTCCGTCTTCAAGAGAGCGAGAGTTGCACCCCTTCTGAAAAACCTACACTCGATCCCTCCGATGTCAACAATTACAGACCAGTATCCCTTCTTTCTTTTCTCTCCAAAACTCTTGAACGTGCCGTCCTTGGCCAGCTCTCCCGCTATCTCTCTCTGAATGACCTTCTTGATCCAAATCAGTCAGGTTTCAAGACTAGTCATTCAACTGAGACTGCTCTCCTCTGTATCACGGAGGCGCTCCGCACTGCTAAAGCTAACTCTCTCTCCTCTGCTCTCATCCTTCTAGATCTATCGGCTGCCTTCGATACTGTGAACCATCAGATCCTCCTCTCCACCCTCTCCGAGTTGGGCATCTCCGGCGCGGCCCACACTTGGATTGCGTCCTACCTGACAGGTCGCTCCTACCAGGTGGCGTGGCGAGAATCTGTCTCCTCACCACGCGCTCTCACCACTGGTGTCCCCCAGGGCTCTGTTCTTGGCCCTCTCCTATTCTCGCTATACACCAAGTCACTTGGCTCTGTCATAACCTCACATGGTCTCTCTTATCATTGCTATGCAGACGACACACAATTAATCTTCTCCTTTCCCCCTTCTGATGACCGGGTGGCGAATCGCATCTCTGCATGTCTGGCAGACATATCAGTGTGGATGACGGATCACCACCTCAAGCTGAACCTCGGCAAGACGGAGCTGCTCTTCCTCCCGGGGAAGGACTGCCCGTTCCATGATCTCGCCATCACGGTTGACAACTCCATTGTGTCCTCCTCCCAGAGCGCCAAGAACCTTGGCGTGATCCTGGACAACACCCTGTCGTTCTCAACCAACATCAAGGCGGTGGCCCGTTCCTGTAGGTTCATGCTCTACAACATCCGCAGAGTACGACCCTGCCTCACACAGGAAGCGGCGCAGGTCCTAATCCAGGCACTTGTCATCTCCCGTCTGGATTACTGCAACTCGCTGTTGGCTGGGCTCCCTGCCTGTGCCATTAAACCCCTTCAACTCATCCAGAACGCCGCAGCCCGTCTGGTGTTCAACCTTCCCAAGTTCTCTCACGTCACCCCGCTCCTCCGTTCTCTCCACTGGCTTCCAGTTGAAGCTCGCATCCGCTACAAGACCATGGTGCTTGCCTACGGAGCTGTGAGGGGAACAGCACCTCAGTACCTCCAGGCTCTGATCAGGCCCTACACCCAAACAAGGGCACTGCGTTCATCCACCTCTGGCCTGCTCGCCTCCCTACCACTGAGGAAGTACAGCTCCCGCTCAGCCCAGTCAAAACTGTTCGCTGCCCTGGCCCCCCCAATGGTGGAACAAACTCCCTCACGACGCCAGGACAGCGGAGTCAATCACCACCTTCCGGAGACACCTGAAACCCCACCTCTTTAAGGAATACCTAGGATAGGATAAGTAATCCCTCGCACCCCACCCCCCCCCCTTAAGTTTTAGATGCACTATTGTTAAGTGACTGTCCCACTGGATGTCATAAGGTGAATGCACCAATTTGTAAGTCGCTCTGGATAAGAGCGTCTGCTAAATGACTTAAATGTAATGTAATGTAATGAATTCAAGGCAGCAATGTTGAGAGCAGTGGCAACACTTTTGCAGTTTTCCATGATATCTTTCAAAAAAGCCATGGTAGCAAGGATTATCTACACATACTGAGCAGCTCATGTTATACACAGAAACCTGCCACAGTACATGGCAGACCTATCTGAAATCATCTCTCAGCATTTCCAGCCCATCCATTATCTAGCCAATCATTGCTAGCGGGAAGGTTCCTGTGGCTAAATCAACTAGCCCCATAATTTAAATGTTTTATTTGTAGTTAAATATGGCATACAAGTTTGTTATTGAGGCACATGAAAGTTCACATGTTCCAGAAGGCATTTCTGCGAAAAATAACAACACATTATGTTAAAAAAAGAAAATTCAGTTCAATTGCCTCTTCTGTGAAGTAGTGACATGTGACATATGCCTAGCTTCCTGAAACTTGTCACGAATAGGCCATGCCATACAGGTATGTGCCACTCACTTTGATGTTACACAGCACTGGACTGTGTTTTTACAAGCAGCGGGGCTATATTTCACTTATTTGCTTAGAGAGCAGCAGCAAAAGTCAGAGAATAAATACCGCAGGAGTTTTACTATTGATCAAACAATCAACAGGTGATCCATATCGCCTTCAGTTTACACAGAACAACAACACTGTTAACCTGAGCCAGATTAGCTCAGATCTAGCACAAGGGACCATGGATAAACCCACATATTTTTTCAGTATTTAGTTGACAGTCAAAATTTCACTGTGAATACAATAGGTGAAACATGTCTACCACTCACCCACTTGTCCAGGTGATGACATGACATACTTCCCGCTGATTGCTAGCTAGCTACAGTACAATCGCTGTGTCATTTTAGGTTATAGTTAACTAAATTACTTAGCTATTAATCCATATAGCTAGCTTGCTAAATAAGTAGGCCTAAATAAATAGATAAGGTATAGCCTTAGGTATGTATTCCATAGCTAGATTGATTGTGTTGAGAGGACTTTTTCATCAGTTTTTGATCAAAATATTAGGTGACTGAATCTGAAATACTTAATCCCCTGAATTACAACCTGATAGCAATATTTATTAAACTGTATACAGCATTGACTGCATCAATTTAATTCAGCCAACAATGCCTTACTTTAGTAATGGAATTTAGAGTCAAATATAACCTATTTTTAGAAACTTTTATACATTTGGTTTTGAAGCATTCAATGCAAATGTTATATTTTACAACAATATTATGATTATCTGTTTATTTCATTTCTTCAAAGTAGTTAAAACAGTGCCAGTTCTACATTAAATAGCATAAGACATTTTGTGGTCATTGTCCTTTGTCAGACAGCTTCACTCCAAATGTGCAGACAGATGTTAGGCTATCTGACGTAAAACAATGATTTTAAGATATAACTAACGTGTGTGATAATTCTGGCTTTCTTTATCTCCTTAATAACCCTGAACTTTTATCCAATAGAAGGTGGGAGGATGTCCTTAAATCAGAGAGAAAGATGGCAGAAACCATCAAGTCACTCAGGATGTGTCCCAAGTTGCACCCTATTCCCTGGTGCATACAGTACTTTTGACCAGGAACCATAGGGTTCTGGTCAAAAGTAGTGCACTATATCGGGAATAGTTTGCCATTTGGGATGCCACCCCAGACAAGGTTGTGGCTCATTGCCATGGGGGTGACCAACCTGCGTGACTACCTGATGACAGAGCCTCATATAAAAATGATTGACACAGGTAATTGCATGACATTTCCAGATATTAATTGAATGTCACCCTCTCTATAATAAGCCCATCAATATCTCATATTGTATTTTTTCTGTGAGTATCCAAAAGCTGTCACTGGTCTGTCTGCTGTCTGGACAGCTCTGAACATTAAGGCCGGTCTGCACACCACATGAGGGAGAGAGTTTTACTGTGTGTGTGTTTCAAATGTATTTCTTGCACTTCATGCATGTGTACTGTGTCTTCCTGCCTTTCTTGGGTCCACATACAGTGGGGCAGAAAAAGTATTTAGTCAGCCACCAATTGTGCAAGTTCCTCACTTAAAAAGATGAGAGAGGCCTGTAATTTTCATCATAGGTACACTTCAAAATTACAGGCCTCTCTCATCTTTTTAAGTGGGATAACTTGCACAATTGGTGGCTGACTAAATACTTTTTTTGCCCCACTGTAAGTATGTGGACACCCCTTCAAATTAGTGGATTCAGCTACTGTATTTCAGCCCCACCCGTTGCTGACAGGCTTACAATCTCCATATACAAACATTGGCAGTAGAAGAGCTCAGTGACTTTCACCATGGCACCGTTATAGGATGCCACCTTTCCAAAAATTAAGTTCATCACATTTCTTTCTGCTGCCCCGTTCAACTGTAAGTGCTCTTATTGTGAAGTGGAAATGTCTAGGAGCAACGACGCCTCAGCCGTGAAGTGGTATGTCACACAAACTCACCGAACGGTACTGCAGAGTGCTACAGCGCGTAAAAACCATCTGTCCTCAGTTGCAACACTCCCTACTGATTTCCAAACTGCCTCTGGAAGCAACATCAGCACAATAACTGTTCATCAGGGGTATCAGGAAATAGGTTTCCATGGCCGAGCAGCCGCATACAAGCCTAAGATCACCATGCGCAATGCCAAAATACGTCTGGAGTGGTGTAATGTCGCCGCCATTGGACTCTGGAGCAGTGGAAACGTGGTCTTTGGAGTGATGAATAACATTTCCCACCTGGCAGTCCGACGGAAGAATCTGGGTTTGGTGGATGCCAGGAGACACTACCTGTCCCAATGCATAGTGCCATCTCTAAAGTTTGGTGGAGGAGGAATAATGGTCTGGGGCTGTTTTTCATGGTTTGGGCTAGGCCCCTTAGTTTCAGTGTTGGAAAAGCAGGTGTCCACATACTTCTGGTCATGTAGTGCATGTGGTAGCATTTCCCTAACAATTAAATGTATATTGCAGACAGACCAGAGTGGCAGCAAGACTCTAACCTTTAAAGATGCACTATGCATAAATCGCGCCGCCATTTCCTAGTTGCTAGAATTCTAATAGTTTGCCAAATTTCAGTTTATGTGACAAAACAAGCAAGTTTAATGTAAAGAGTCGTTGTACGAACAAAACCGCTGCCGAAATCTCTTTTCCTTAACCAAAAAGATTGTATTTTCAGCTGTTTGAACCTGGTGTGCAAAACCTAAACTTAAGAATGGGAAGCACAAAATAGTGCACATAAAACAGATCTAACACTTCTTAGACTTGCTTCCATTGAGAATGACAGACATTTAAGACACATTTATATGTGAATTTGGTCGGGTCGCCCAAATAGTTACTTATTGCAGCTTTAATACCACTTCGCTTTCTCTTCATTATGCACAACCTTGCATGATGGAGATTTTCTGGGGTTGTGTCCCTCTCCTACCCTCCTTCTCACTATCCTTTTCTTTGGACGGACCAGGAGCCAGCAGCAGTAAGTGGCGGGTCCAGCGGACATGGATAGAATCTCTGGAAGGACTGGGGAAAACGGAAAGGTAATGGTTGCTTTATGCATCGGCCCGACCTGATTCCCCAGTCCACAGACCACCACAGCATCCAGAACCAGCACCAGACAAGCTGCCTGAGGAGGAGAAGATGGACTGCAGGCATTGAGGTGAGTAGCGTGCTGCTGAGGCGAGCCTTACTCCCTTTACCTGTGGCCTGCAGCCATGGTTGATGAAGACGGCTGCACAGTACTGTCTTTTATCGGTGGCGGTTATGATATCGTTTAGTACCTTGAGCGTGGCTGAGGTGCACCCATGACCGGCTCGGAAACCAGATTGCGCAGTCGTGGGATTCGAGATGGTCAGTGATCTGTTTGTTGACTTGGCTTTCGAAGACCTTAGATAGGCAGGGCAGGATGGATATAGGTCTGTAACAGTTTGGGTCCAGTGTGTCTCCCACTTTGAAGAGGGGGATGACCGCGTCAGCTTTCCAGTCCTTGGGGATCTCAGACGATATGAAAGAGAGGTTGAACAGGCTGGTAATAGGCGTTGCGACAATGGTGGCAGATAGTTTCAGAAATAGAGGGTCCAGATTGTCAAGCCCAGCTGATATGTACGGGTCCAGGTTTTGCAGCTCTTTCAGAACATCTGCTATCTGGATTTGGATAAAGGAGAAATTGGGGAGGCTTCGGGGAGTAGCTGCGGGGGGGCCGAGGTTGGAGTAGCCAGGAGGAAGGCATGGCCAGCCGTTGAGAAATGCTTGTTGAAGTTTTCGATTATCATGGATGTATTGGTGGTGACCGCGTTACCTAGCCTCAGTGCAGTGGGCAGCTGGGAGGAGGTGCTCTTGTTTTCCATGGACTTTACAGTGTCCCAGAACTTATTGGAGTTAGAGCTATACATTTCTGCTTGAAAAAGCTGGCCTTTGCTTTCCTGACAGACTGCGTATATTGGTTTCTGACCTCCCTGAACAGTTGCATATCGCGGGGACTATTCGATGCTATTGCAGTCTGCCACAGGATGTTTTTGTGCTGGTCAAGGGCAGTCAGGTCTGGAGTGACCCAGGGGCTATATCTGTTCTTAGTTCTGCATTTTTTGAACGGAGCATGCGTATCTAAGACGGTGAGGAAGTTACTTTAAAAGAATGACCAGGCATCCTCAACTGGCGGGATGAGGTCAATATCCTTCCAGGATACCCTGGCCAGGTCGATTAGAAAGGCTTGCTCGCAGAAGTGTTTTAGGGAGCGTTTGACAGTCATTAGGGGTGGTCGTTTGACTGCAGACCCGTAGCGGATACAGGCAATGAGGAAGTGATCGCCGAGATCCTGATTGAAGACAGCGGAGGTGTATTTGGAGGGCCAGTTGGTCAGGATAACGTCTATGAGGGTGCCCTTGTTTTCAGATTTAGGGTTGTACCTGGTGGGTTCCTTGATGATGTGGGTGAAATTGAGGGTATCTAGCTTAGATTGTAGTGCTTCCGGGGTGTTAAGCATATCCCAGTTTAGGTCACCTAACAGAACAAACTCTGAAGCTAGATGGGGGGCGATCAATTCACAAATTGTGTCTAGGGCACAGCTGGGAGCTGAGGGGGTTCGGTAGCAAGCTGCAACAGTGAGAGACTTATTTCTGGAGAGATTCATTTTCAAAATGAGAAGTTCGAACTGTTTGGATATGGACCTGGAAAGTATGGCATTACTTTGCAGGCTATCTCTGCAGTAGACTGTAACTCCTCCCTTTGGCAGTTCTATCTTAATGGAAAATGTTATAGTTGGGTATGGAAATCTCAGGATTTTTGGTGGCCTTCCTAACACAAGATTCAGACACAGCAAGGACATCGGGGTTGGCAGAGTGTGCTAAAGCAGTGACTAAAACAAACTTAGGGAGGAGGCTTCTGATGTTGACATGTATGAAACCAAGGCTTTTTCGATCACAGAAGTCAACAAATGATGGTGCCTGGGGACATGCAGGGCCTGGGATTACCTCCACATCACCCGCGGAACAGAGGAGGAGTAGGATGAGGGTGCGGCTAAAGGCTACCAAAACTGGTCACCTAGAGTGTTGGGGACAAATAATAAAAGGAGCAGATTTCTGGGTGTGGTAGAATATATTCAGGGCATAATGCGCAGACAGGGATATGGTGGGGTGCGGGTACAGTGGAGGTAAGCCCAGGCACTGGGTGATGATAAGAGAGGTTGTATCTTTGGCCATTCTGGTTGTAATGGATGAGGTCACCACATGTGTGGGAGGTGGGACAAAGGAGGTATCAGAGGTATGAAGAGTGGAACTAGGGGCTCCATTGTAAACTAAAACAATGATAACTAACGTGAACAACAGTATACAAGGCATATTGACATTTGAGAGAGACATACAGCGAGGCATAAAGTAATCGCAGGTGTTGATTTGGAGAACTAGCTAAAACAACAGGTGAGACAACAGCAGCTTATCAGCTAACACAACAACAGCAGGTAAAATGGCAATGACTAGGCAGAGAGGGTCGGATTAACTACACACAGAGCCTGAGTTCGCGGCTGGGGCCGACAGATAAAAAAATAAATAAACAGAATGGAGTACCGTGATTAATGGAAGGTCCAGCAGGCATCAGCTATGTAGCCAATTGATCATAGTGTCCAGGGCGCAGCAGTAGATGGAACAGGGAAGCCGTCACTACGCTAGCAAAACAGCGTTTAAAGTTAGTAGCCCTGGGCTAGTAGGAGCGTCTGCTCCGACGGAGGCCGGATGAAGGCACAGCGGATGGAGTATTCATCGGCAGACCAGTCGTGGTGGTGCGGTGGGGCGCCTTGTGGACAAAGAATCCAAGCCAGATGGCGAAAGAGGTATTGTGGAATTTAGTTTGCTAGCCGGGAGATGTGCCTGGCTCACGGCTAACTGGTGCTAGCTTCGTGGCAGTGGAGTTAGCCACTATAGCCAATCGGTAGCAGCGGTGATCCGGTGCCAAGTTCCAGTGTTTACAGCAAGGATCCGGTGGAGTATTGGGCTCTATCCGTGTATGAGTGGGGTTCGGGTGAACAGCTGAGTAGGCCGGGAGGTGGGCCTCAGGGAAAGTTTGGTACTGGGTGCCACGATGAGTGCAAGCTAACTGTGAGATAGCTGTGAAGATCAGAAGTAGTGGTTCAGGGATTACGGCAGGAAACCGGCGTTGTTGTGGAGAGACAGTACGATACTAGTAGACTAGCGATGGATGGTTCTGACTTAGAAGATGTGTAACTGTGTTGTTGTATGTGTCAAACTACTTTGCTTTATCTTGGCCAGGTCGCAGTTGCAAATTAGTACTTGTTCTCAACTAGCCTACCTGGTTAAATAAAGGTGAAAAAATAAATAAAATGGTCTGAGAGTCTTTAGGCGCCTTTTGGCAAACTCAAAGTGGGCTGTCATGCCATTTACTGAGTAGTGGCTTCTGTGTGGCCACTCTACCATAAAGGCCTGATTTGTGGAGTGCTGAAGAGATGGTTGTCCTTCTGGAAGATTATCCCATCTCCACCGAGGAACTGTACAGCTCTGTCAGACTGACCATCGGGTTTTTGGTTACCTCCCTGACCAACGCCCTTCTCCCCCGATTGCTCAGTTTGGTCGGGCGGCCAGCTCTAGGAAGAGTCTTGGTAGTTCCAAATTTCTTCCATTTAAGAATAATGGCGGCCACTGTGTTCTTGGGGATCTTCATTGCTGCAGAAATGTTTTGGTACCCTTCCCGAGATGTCTGCCGCGACACAATCCTGTCTTGGAGCTCTATGGAATGTTCCTTAAACCTCACGATTTGTTTTTGTTATGAGATGCACTGTCAACTATGGGACCTTATATAGACAGGTGTTTGCCTTTCCAAATCAATCCATCAATTTAATTTTCCACAGGTGGACTCCAATCAAGTTGTAGAAGCAGCTCAAGGATGCACAGGATGCACCCAAGTTCAATGTTGAGTCTCACAGTAAAGGGTCTGAATACTTATGTGAATACATTATTTATGTTTTTTTCTGCAAACATTTCTAAAAACCTATTTTCACTTTGTCATTTTGGGTTATCGTGTGTAGATTTAGGATGGGGAAAAATACAACCATTTTAGAATGAGGCTGTAACATAAAAAAATGTGGAAAAAGGGAAGGGGTCTGAAAACTTTCCCGAATGCACCATATACCTGCTGTAAATTGTGTACGTGACAAATAAACTTTGATTCGATTTGACATCAAGCCTTATTATTTTGTTTCATGATTTTCAAGTTGAGCATCATTCTTTTTATTTACCCTACATTCTCTTTCTGACCATTTAACGCTGGTTGGACAGCTGTGGTTTTGTGACAATGATAACAAGAGCAGCTGCATTCCGATTTGGAAAGCATTACACTTCTAACCGTGCCTAAAAAAACTCTATACGCGTGTGTTGTTTATCTCTGGCTAAAACTCAAAGGATGGAATCTAAGCTTATGAGAATTTATTAATGGTTTTCTCCTTTGCCACATCCTTTGTTTTCAGAAGTATATTTTTATATTCTGAAGGTGTTTATTTCTACTACCGTGTGGTGGGAAACATTGTAGATCAGACGCAGATGTACACGGCTGGTACAGTGTAGTCTGCCGTTGTTATTTTCTTTGAGTCCACATTCATCACTGAGATAAATAGAGAGCTTCACAGACAATAAACGCCACCGACTAAAATGCACTTGTTCACACCTGTTCATATTCCTTCCAGCGCTGGGGGTATTGTGTTACAAAAGTAACGCATTACGTAATCACGTCATTTTCACGAGAAACAGAGTAAAGTAATGCTTTTTCAAATTGGTAATATTATTACAGGTACTTTGTCAAACCACGCATACGTCACTTTCAGAACAATATCAAATCAAATCAAATCTTATTTGTCACATACACATGGTTAGCAGATGTTAATGCAAGTGTAGCGAAATGCTTGTGCTTCTAGTTCCGACAATGCAGTAATAACCAACGAGTAATCTAACCTAACAATTCCACAAGTACCTTAAACACACAAGTGTAAAGGGATGAAGAATATGTACATAAAAATATATGAATGAGTGATGGTACAGAATGGCATAGGCAAGATGCAGTAGATGGTATAGAGTACAGTATATACATATGAGATGAGTAATGTAGGGTATGTAAACATTATATTAAGTGGGATTGTTTAAAGTGGCTAGTGATACATGTATTACATAAAAATGGCAAGATGCAGTAGATAGTATAGTGAACAGTATATACATATGAGATGAGTAATGTAGGGTATGTACACATTATATTAAGTGGGATTGTTTAAATGGGGCTAGTGATACATTTTTACATCAATTCTTCCATTATTAAAGTGGCTGGAGTTGAGTCAGTATGTTGGCAGCAGCCACTCAATGTTAGTGGTGGCTGTTTAACAGTCTGATGGCCTTGAGATAGAAGCTGTTTTTCAGTCTCGCGGTCCCTGTTTTGATGCACCTGTACTGACCCTGCCATCTGGATGATAGCGGGGTGAACAGGCAGTGGCTTGGGTGGTTGTTGTCCTTGATGATCTTTATGGCCTTCCTGTGACATCAGGTGGAGTAGGTGTCCTGGAGGGCAGGTAGTTTGCCCCCGGTGATGCGTTGTGCAGACCTCACTACCCTCTGGAGAGCCTTACGGTTGTGGGCAGAGCTGTTGCCGTAGCAGGCGGTGAAACAGCCCGGCAGGATGCTCTCAATTGTTTGTGAGTGCTTTTGGTGACAATCTGAATTTCTTCAGCCTCCTAAGGTTGAAGAGGCGCTGCTCTACCTTCTTCACCATGCTGTCTGTGTGGGTGGACCAATTCAGTTTGTCCATGATGTGTACGCCGAGGAACTTAAAACTTACTACCCTCTCCACTACTGTCCCGTCGATGTGGATAGGGGGTGCTCCCTCTGCTGTTTACTGAAGTCCATGATCATCTCCTTTGTTTTGTTGGCGTTTATGTGAGGTTATTTTCCTGACACCACAATCCGAGGGCCCTCACCTCCTCCTTGAAGGCCGTCTACCACTGTAGTGACGTCTGCAAACTTGATGATTGAGTTGGAGGCGTGCATGGCCACGCAGTCGTGGGTGAACAGGGAGTACAGGAGAGGGCTCAGAACGCACCCTTGTGGGGCCCCAGTGTTGAGGATCAGCAGGGTGGAGATGTTGTTACCTACCCTCACCACCTGGGGGCGGTCCGTCAGGAAGTCCAGTACCCAGTTGCACAGGGCGGGGTCGAGACCCAGGATCTTGAGCTTGATGATGAGTTTGGAGGGTACTATGGTGTTAAATGCTGAGCTGTAGTCGATGAACAGCATTCTCACATAGGTATTCCTCTTGTCCAGATGGGTTAGGAAAGTGTGCAGTGTAGTTGCGATTGCGTCATCTGTGGACCTATTGGGGCGGTAAGCAAATTGGGAAATGTTCTTGTTACTTACAACCTCATGCTAATCACATTAGCCTACGTTATCTCAACCGCCCCATGGATGGGACACCGATCCCTCTTCTGAAGCATTTAACTTCTCTGCACACAGAACCTGTTAGCAGGATGAAATTCGACAACATACAGTGATCGCTACATAAATAGTCATATTAAACATTCATGAAAATACAAGTGTATCACATGTTTCGAAAGCCTCGAATCTTGCTAATCCAACAGCATTGTCAGATTTAAAAAAGCATTTACTGCAAAAGAATACGATGCGATTATCTGAGGATAGAGCCCCATAAAAAAACAACTATTTCAACCAGCACAGGCGTAACAAAATCACAAACTGCAATAAAATAAATTGTTTAGCTTTGACGATGTTCCTCTGTTTGCAATCCCAATGCTCATTGTTACACAATAAATGGTATTTTGTTTGATAAAATCAATTTTTCTAGCCTAAAACAAAACATTTTATGAACCGCTTGTGTCGTGAATTCCGTCTCATTCCATTTTCGACAATGTAAATACACACACTTAACGTGACTTTTCCAGTCATGTTTGGTTTCATTGCAATCAACTGGTTTGTGTTTAACACAACCAAACCTGATGGGTCATTTCGCGGGACGTATTGACTGAAAGAAATCGATTTGAAGACAACAAGTAATGACATCATTGTGCACCAATGATATGACTGCTATTTCATTGATAAATAGACACACGGAATGTGACTTTTCCAGTCATGTTTGGTTTCATTGCCATCAACTGGTTTGTTTGTAACACAACCATTGATATGTTTGTAACACAACCAAACCTGATGGGTCATTTCACGGGATGTATTGACTGAAAGAAACCAATTTGAAGACAACAAGTAATGACATCATTGTGCACCAATGATATGACCGTTATTTTGTTGATTGACTGTATTTTAATCCAATGACTACTGATCGTCTTGAAATCTAGCTGGGTAGATAGCCAATGAGCTGAGGTAAACGTCAAAATGTAATGTTTATGTGTTGGAAGACCAACCCATGTAGTAAACTCTGGCATAAAGAGGGTCATTCGCCATTGAAGTTTCATACCGGAAGGAGCAACGCATGTTACGCACAGCGTTGTTTTGGTAAAGCGCATCTTCAGCTGATTATATATCAATCAGTATGGCGACTAAGTCAGGGACAGCTAAATCTAAGTCTAGATATACAGATGTACACACAATTTTAGAAGAAATTGATCGGGAAAATGAGACAGAGATTGTTGGAGGACGATTCATTTAGTGATTCCCAAATGGAGTAATATTTTTTTGAATGGAGAGGGCATTGTTTTGGACTGGTAAGTTTTTCTCATGCCAATGCCGTTGTTTGAAATTAATAATATAAAATGTTATTTGTGAAATGAAATAGCCTATTTGAGGCTGTGGAGGGGAGGGCAGGCCCACAACAATGGCCAAAGTGAAATGGAGACAGTAGATACAGTTGTTCTGTTGTAATATAATAGAGACAGTAGATCTTGCTGAAATGTCATAATATAAAATAGACAGTAGATCTAAATGGTCTGTCATAATATTAATGAGACAGTAGATCTAGCAGGTCTATAACAATATATTCAACATTATCTGTTTATTATACCTGTTGATACAGGGCTCATTTGTGAAACTGAACATTTTCTTTCACAGTGAAACTGACTCCGAATGGGAGCCCCCAGTGCCAAGGTGTCCATCCCCCACTGAAGCTGGTTCATCCAGCTCCTGCCACAAGTGGTGTTCATCTGCCCAAATGTATTTATGCAGGCATGGATGTGACTCAGGGCCAAAAGGGCACAGCATGGAGGCGTCACTGTGTTCTTTGCAAAATGAAGTCCCCCATCACCTGCACCACATGCTTGGTGACCCTTTGCTTTATAGCAGAAAGCGACTGCTATGGCACCTGGCATCAACAGCATAATATTGGGTAGAGGACTGAGGATCTTCCAAATATTGAAAGTGTTATTTTGTAAATGTATATATGTTTTTTTCATGTTTTTTCTCCATTTTTTTTTTTGGGGGGGGGGGTGTGTTAGAATACCATTTTGGTATTTTGTATATAGTTATTCCATTCAAAATGTATAACTTCACCAATTTAGCCACTTGGGTACATTTGGGCTAATTGTGTGGGAGACCTGGGTGATTTCATGATAAATGTCATGTAGCACACTCATTTTGGAGGTTATCATTCTGAAACTTTGCACAAGTACTGTTGCCCTCTTATGTTTTTCACTGAAATTGTCCCAATCATCCTATCTGAATGTTTGTTTTGTCTTGTTCATTTTAAAAATGATGATACAACAATAAAAATGAAAACTTTTTTTTTCATTGTATTATCTAAACCAGATATATTGTGTTATATTCTCCTACATTCAATTCACATTTACACACACTTCAGAGTGTTTTCTTTCAAATGAAATCAAGAATATGTATATCCTTGGTTCTGAGCCTGAGCTACAGGCAGTTAGATTTGGGTATGTCTTCAGGAGGAAATTGAAAAAAGTAGGGACGTAGCTGTGAAATTAATAATATATGCTATCATGCCCAGAAACCTGCTCCCCCCTTTACTCTCTGTTCCGAATGTGCTAGACGGCCAGTTCGTATAGCATTTAGCCGTACTATTATCCTACTTCTCCTCTGTTCTTCTGGTGATGTAGAGGTTGATCCAGGTCCTACAGTGCCTAGCTCCACTCCCACTGCCCAGGTGCTCTCATTTATTGACTTCTGTAACCATAAAAGCCTTGGTTTCATGCATGTTAACATTAGAAGCCTACTCCCTAAGTTTGTTTTACTCACTGCTTTAGCACACTCTGCCAACCCGGATGTCTTAGTTGTGTCTGAATCCTGGCTTAGGAAAACCACCAAAAACCTTAAAATCTACATCGCTAAGTATAGCATTTTCCGTCAAGATAGAAATGCCAAAGGGGGAAGTGTTGCAATCTACTGCAAAGATAGCCTGCAGAGTTCTGTATTACTATCCAAGTCTGTAGCCAAACAATTCGAGCTTCTACTTCTAAAAATTCACCTTTCCAGAAACAAGTCTCTCTCTGTTGCCGCTTGCTATAGACCTCCTTCTGCCCCAGCTGTGCCCTCAATACCATATGTGAATCGATTGCCCCCCATATATCTTCTGAGCTCGTGCTACTAGGTGACGTAAACTGGGACATGATTAACACCCTGGCCATCCTACAATCCAAGCTTGATGCCCTCAATCTCACACAAATTATCAATGATAATACAGATACAATTCCAAATCCGTAAACACGGGCACCCTCATAGATGTCATCCTAACTAATTCACCCTCCAAATACACCTCTGCTGTTTTCAATCAAGATCTCAGCGATCACTGCCTCATTGCCTGCATCCGTATTGGGTCAGCCGTCAAACGGCCTCCACTCATCATTGTCAAACGCTGTCATATCTGTTCCGCCCGCTAGGGACGTTTTCTTTTATGACGTAATTTGTAATCAAGTTATGAATTAATTATGTGTATGTGTAATTCTGTGTGATTAGTTAGGTATTTAGTAAATAAATAATTAACCCAATTTTGTATTGCTGGTTCAACTTGTTAGCCAGGGTTCGTGCAGGTAACCAAGAATTTACAACTTTCAGATGAGACTGAATTAAAATGACGATTAATATTGCCTGCTATTGATGTACAATATTACTAGGTCTTTAAGAGTTTATTTGGAAGATAACAGCTCTATAAATATTATTTGGTGGTGCCCGACTCTCTAGTTTAAATGATTAGCTCAATCAGGTAATATTAATTACGGATAAATTATTTTATAGAATAGCAGGTCATATCACTTAATCTGGCATAGCCAAAGACACGACAGAAAGCTAAGGCTAGCTTTTTCAAACAGAAATGTTCATCCTGTAGTACTAACTCAAAAAAATTCTGGGACACTCTAAAGTCCATGGAGAATAAGAGCACCTCCTCCCAGCTGCCCACTGCTGTGAGGCTAGGAAACACTGTCACCACCGATAAATCCACTATAATTGAGAATTTCAACAAGCATTTCTCTACGGCTGGCCATGCTTTCCACCTGGCTACCCCTACCCCGGTCAACTGCCCGGCAACCTTCACAGCAACCCGCCAAAGCCCCCACCATTTCTCCTTTCTCTAGATGGCCAGGTAGGTGTGGAGCCGGAGACAGCGGGAGTCCGGCTGGATGGATGAACCAGCTTCAGAGGGAGATGGACACCTAGACATTGGCCGCTCACAATCAGAATCACTGCCACTGTGAAAGATTTAAAAAATCATTAACAATACTTTCACGTATGAGCCCTGTATCAACACGTAAAATAAACAACTATATATAGAGTACAGGGAACATAATCAATATGGTGAAGTGGTGAAGGGCTGTTTCATTCCATGTTTATGTAAAATACATTTTAAAAATATAACACACACACACAGTTTAGCCAATGTGCACTTTATACATTTCATTACAGATTATATTTTTATATATGGCAAATAAAATAAGAAAATCACAAAAAAAATCTCACATGAATAATATTTGATATTATGAATTTCAAACAATGACATTAGCATTAGATCTTACCAATCCAGCATGGCATCCTCGCCATGCAGAAACATGTCTTCCGCCTGGGAGTCAAAACTAGCTTCACTGAAAGATGAATCTTCCTAAAGCAACTCGGTCTTGCTGTATCTATCTATTTCCTCTATAATTTTGGTTAAATCTGTATTCCTAAACTTTGTTTTAGCTTTTCCTGATTTATTCGCCATATTTTAAATATATAAACTTGTTGAAAATGCTATTGAACATGTACTGCTCCGCGTAACACCTGTGGCTCCGTCAAGTAGGATTTGCAATGGCGAATGAACCTCTTTTACGCCAGAGTTTACGACAAAGGCTGGTCTTCAAACGTATAACCATTACATATTGCCGTTTACCTCAGCTCATTGGCTATCTTCCAAGCCAGATTTCAAGATGATCAGTGGTCATTGGGCCAAAATACAGTCAATCAACGATAGACCAGTCCTACCATTGGTGCGCAATGATGTCATTGATTGGTGTCTTCAAATCGGTATGCTTAGGTCAATATGTCCCGGGAAAAGAACCATCAAGTATGGTTGTGTTAGTAACAACCAGAGGAATGCAATGAAACCTACCATGACTGGATAAACGTATGTTTAGTGTGTGTAATTACCACGAACGCATCGTCCAAAGTTGAATGAGACGGAAATCAAGACGCAAGCGGTTTACAAATGTTTCATGTTAGGCTATAAAAATTGATTTTATCAAACAAAACAAACATTCACTATGTAGTTAGGACACTTGGCATTGCCACCAGAGGAATATCTTCAACGGTAAGCGATTTATTTTATTATTATTTCTGACTTTCATGACGCTAATGCTTGGTTGGAAAATTCTAGTAAAACTTGTGTGTGCGTGGCGCCGTCCTCAGAAAATACCATGTTTGTTTTCGTTGTAACGGCTTTTTGAAATCTGACACAGCGGCGGGATTAATAAGATATTCATCTTTTAAATTATGTAAGATACATGTATTTACAAGAATGTTTACTATAATGGTGTATTTAGAATGTTAGCTCTCTGCAGTTTCACCGGATGTTGGCCTGGTGGGATGTTATCGTCTCACCTACCCTAGAGAGGTTAACTAACCTCCAGACGAACTTCAATGCCATACGACTCTCCTTCCATGGCCTCCAACTGCTCTTAAATGCAGGGAAAACTAAATGCATGCTATTCAACCGATCACTGCCCGCACCTGCTCGCCTGTCCAGCATTAATACTGGACGGCTCTGACATGGACAACTA
This sequence comes from Oncorhynchus gorbuscha, assembly GCF_021184085.1. NCBI lineage: Eukaryota > Metazoa > Chordata > Actinopteri > Salmoniformes > Salmonidae > Oncorhynchus > Oncorhynchus gorbuscha. Next base: position 37,504,343 of record NC_060178.1, read on the forward strand.
TAAATACGTGGAGAACTATAAATACCTAGGTGTCTGGTTAGACTGGAAACTCTCCTTCCAGACTCACATTAAGCATCTCCAATCCAAAATTAAATCTAGAATCAACTTCCTATATCGCAACAAAGCATCCTTCACTCATGCTGCCAAACATACCGTCGTAAAACTGACCATCCTTCCCGACCCCGACTTCGGCGATATCATCTATAAAATAGCCTCCAACACTCTACTCAACAAACTGGATGCAGTCTATCACAGTGCCATCCAATTTGTCACCAAAGCCCCATACACTACCCACCATTGCGACCTGTACGCTCTCGTTGGTTGGCCCTCACTTCATACGTGTCGCCAAACCCACTGGCTACAGGTTATCTACAAGTCTCTGCTACCTAAAGCCCCGCCTTATCTCAGCTCACTGGTCACCATAGCAGCACCCACTCGTAGCACGCACTCCAGCAGCTATATCTCACTGGTCACCCCCAAAGCCAATTCCTCCTTTGGTCGTCTTTCCTTCCAGTTCTCTGCTGCCAATAACTGGAAAGAACTGCAAAAATCTCTGAAGCTGGAGGCTCAAATTTCCCTCACTAGCTTTAAGCACCAGCTGTCAGAGCAGCTCACAGATCACTGCACCTGTACATAGCCCATCTGTAAACAGCCCATCTATCTACCCACCTCATCCCCATACAGTATTTATTTATTTATCTTGCTCCTTTGCACTCCAGTATCTCTACTTGCACATTCATCTTCTGCACATCTACCATTCCAGTGTTTAATTGCTATATTGTAATTACTTTGGACCATGGCCCATTTATTGGCTTAACTCCCTTATCTTACCTCATTTGCACTCACTGTATATAAACTTTTTTTTTCTTTTGTTCTACTGTATAATTGACTATGTTTTGTTTATTCCATGTGTGTTGTTGTATGTGTTGAATTGCTATGCTTTATCTTGGCCAGGTCGCAGTTGCAAATGAGAACTTGTTCTCAGCTAGCCTACCTGGTTAAATAAAGGTGAAATAAAAAAATAAAATAAATGTTTTTGTCTGGGGGAGCCCGATGGACTGACTCAAGAGCAGCACTCTGTATAAAGCTGAGAATCGGGGGAAGGACCTCCGAGACATCCTTAACATCAATTAGGGCATAGGGACTGTCCAACTTTGTCACCAACATCCACAAGACAGACAGGAAAGCCAGTTACTTCGAACGGTACTTTGCCACCCCATCCTCAGAACCCCTCAGCTTCAGCTGAAAACAATCTAAGACGAAAGTACTTAAAAAAAATATCATCTTTAAAGTCAGTTTACATATGATTGAAAACAAGAGTATACATCTTTAAGACATGAAAAACATGTTAAATAGTCACTTTATTAAAAAAATGTCCTTAGTCCTTTGTATAGGAATGGGGTGAGTCCTTATCAAAAAATCCCTCCTCCTGCTTTTCCGAATCAACTCCTTGCCCACCTGTCGGGGCCCAGAGGAGATCCCTCTCCTTGGCGGATCACCCAAGGTACCACAGTGCTGTGAGACAGAGGCCGCCGGGACCTTAGGTGTTGTGGGCGACTCTACGTCTGGGGTCGAGGCCACCTTTCTGTTCGTACTACCCCAGGGCTTCTGTGGCTATCAAAGCCACTGCCAGGGGGGTGGTTTCTACTCATTCTCATACCAGCAGGTTGCAGGAGGGCCACAGTGCATCCTCCAGACACATGAAGGTGAGCTCGATGAAGGCCTTCGGTGAAGGTGAGCTTGATGAAGGCCTTCGGTGGGATGTCGCTCTGGATAAGAGCGTCTGCTAAATGACTTAAATGTAAATGTAAATGGGCCTGTGGCCCACACCATACAACACAAGCTCCTCCTCTGCTAGCAGACATTGGAAGATCAGGGGGTCTGCTTCCTTCCACATGTCCCTGGCAGCACTGCACTCCCAGAGCAAGTGCCTCACCGACTCATCTTGGTCATGGCCTCGCCCGGGAGTGCATAACAGCCCTGACCAGGAGGATCTCGTGGGCGACCATTCAAGACGTGTCCCGGTGCTGGTTCAGCAGAGCAGGATGGGCCACGTTGTGCCAAACCATTGTGGGCTCACCTATAGCGAGTCCGCGCACTGGACACACTGTTTCTCATTCCTGCACAAGAGAGAGAAGAGAGCATTTTTAGTTAAAAGCGTGAATGGCTCTTTTTCCAGTTTAAAATGTCTTAATAACTTTTTGAGCTGTGCATAGTGTATGGGGAGCAGGAGGGAGACTGGTGCTCGCAGGTCAACGAGGATCAGCTTCAGGATCCTGAGGTAGGACCCCAGCAAGAACCGTGCGAGGGCCTTGGTCTTGTTGTTGACCGGGGAGGTGGCAAGAGTGAGGTGTAACACCATGTACCGGCTGCCAAGGAACATGTATCAGTCAGGAAACTCTCCCACTTGCTTCCCCACAGGAAGTAAAACACCATCCCTTCCAGGGATAAAAGCGTTGTTTGTGGTGGGATTAAAACAGAAATGATTAGTAAAAGTACAGGTAAAATCACAGCATTAATGATTAAAATCTTACGCGCAAAAGTCAGCTGTCATAGCCCTCAAAAGCCCTGTCTCTGTCTCACTGTCCCTTAAATCCCAGTCCAATTGCTTTTCCCTCCTCCCTCCCGGTCAAACATTACTCCCAGTACCCTTATGTCCATCATGTTAACTGTTAGTGGTAGTCTGTTCAAGTCTGAATCTGCCCATGGTCCAAAAAATTGGGCCTCCGTCTTGTCACTATTCAGTCTCGCCCCAGAGCTTCGTCCGTACCAGTCAGTCCTGTCCAGGGTCCTATCAATGGATACAAGGTCGGTGCATAGAATGTTAACGTCATCCATATAAAACAAGCACTTGGCGGTCATCCCCCCCACTTCCGGGATACCCACCCCACTGACCCGTTGGTCCTTTCTCAAGGCCTGTGCCAGTGGTTCAATACAGGCCACAAACTAAAGAGGAGATAACATAGACCCCTTACGAACGCTGCAGTGTACTCCCACTGCTTTTGACCATTTCCAATTTAGAAGGATTTTGCTAGTAATGTCCCCATTCACCAATCTCACCCAAGCTAGAAACTATTCAGGGAACCCCATTTGTTGCACTACATTGAAGAGCTACTGATGCGAGACCCAATCAAAAGCTTTCTCAAAATCTACATTTAATACAAACAAGCCACATATTTCTGTCTCTCGCATAACAGAAGGCATGTCTCATCCATCAGTACCAAGCTGTCCATGATCTTCCTTCCAGGGATGGCACAGGCTTGGTCTGGGTGCATCACCTCCCCTAAAACAGAAGAACATTCTGAGTTTTAAAACCTTTTATAAAAAGTTTACAATCAAAGTTTAAAAGAGTAATTGGTCTCCAGTTTTTCGTTTATCTTGTCATTTTTCTCATGTAAAAGGGTCACAATTCCTACTCTAAAACTGTCAGGTAGTCTGTTGAGTTGTTCAAAGTCCGTAAAAACAGTCAGAAGGTCGTTGGCTAAAACATCTCAGAAAGTCAGATAAAACTCCAAAGGGACGCCATCCTCTCCCGGTGATTTACCCCTCTTAAAATGTTTTAGTCCTGTGTCTTAGTCCTTCATTGTCCAGTCTTTTACCAGGTCGTCTGTGTTAGATAAAGTCTTGTCGATGTATGTTAAAACCTCCCCCGTGGTTTCCTCACACACTTCTTTATCTCAAAACAGTTCCCCATGAAAATACTTATTTTATTCCTTCTGTGTCTGTTTTTAAAACTCCATCTTTGTTTTTTAACTCCGTAATTGTCCTTCCCTTAATCACAATTTTCTTTAAAAAGTACCTTGCACACTTCTTCTAGTTCCCTTTCTTTGCATCTTAAAATAATCCACTTGCTCTTTTGTTCTGCTAATAATGCCATCTCTTTCTTTACCTCTTTAATCATAATTAAAATCCTGGCCTTGTTGTACTAGATTAAAATACCTTTCCAGTCACCTCTGCAGTCCCACTATGCGTTTGTCCTTTTCTTAACTTTTTAAATGCCTATCTCTCTAAAGAAGGTCCTCGTCTTACCCTTCAACATTTCCCACCACGGTGCTCGTGTGTCACAGAAGTCCTATAACATCTGCCACTGGCTGAATTGCTCTCTGTACTGACTAACTACTCTATCATCTTCTAGAAGGGAGCAGTTCAGTTTCCAGGGACCTTTTCCCAGTCACACCCAGAGTTAGTGAAAGGGTGCACGTCAGCATTAAGTGATCTAAGTAGAAAGCAGGGGTTATTCTAGCATCAGTTGGGGGACAGAGATGGGTAAAGAGATAGTCAATGCAAGAGGCTCTGGTGCCTCTACTTAAAACAGAGTTAAAATCCCCACCCACAACTAGAGGATCAATCCCTAGCATGTTGGACTGCAGGTTTCTAAAAGTGCGCACCAGTCATTTTTGTAATTAAAACCATAAACATTTAGCACATTAAAATCCCTTCCCATAAAGGTACAGTTGGCTAAAAGAGCACTCCCACCAAACACCACTGTGCTCCCCTTCACCACCAGCTGGGGGATTAAAATGTCAACGCCATCATTTTTTGTTAACATTGGATCAACTCCAAATGGAGGGCCCATGCTGTCATTTCTCCTTCCATTTCCTGTAAGAGGTTGAAAAGGGTAGACCACACTACTGTAATAAAAATACATCTGAATTAAATCTTTATAAAAGGTAGTATGTACAGAGAGCTGCCCCCATACATGCACTGACACTGAAAACATCTACCAGCTGTTTGTTGAGTGCACCGTGGCCAGGCGGGTCTTGGCCCACTTTGCTCCCTCTGTCTCCCCCAACAGGTTGATGACACTACCTCGCTTGACGGCAGAGAACATCCTGGATGGTATATCCTATGGAAGACAAGGACCATCAGGTTATAACAACAACAAACTGGGGAAGCCAATTCATCCTTTGGTCGCCTTTCCTTCCAGTTCTCTGCTGCCACTGACTGGAACGAACTGCAAAAATCCCTGAAGCTGGAGATTCCCGTCTCCCTCACTAGCTTTAAGAACCAGCTGTCAGAGCAGCTCACAGATCACTGCACCTATTCATAGCCCATCTGTATACAACCCATCTATCTACCTCATTTCCATACTGTATTGATTTATTTTGCTCCTTTTGCACCACAGTATCTCTACTTGCACATCCATCTTTTGCACATCTACCATTCCCGTGTTTAATTGCCATATTGTAATTACTTCGCCACCAGGGCCTATTTATTGCCTTAACTCCCTTATTTGCACTCACTATATATAGACTTTGTTTTCTTTTTTCTACTGTATTATTGACTGTATGTTTTGTTCATTCCATCTGTAACTCTGTGTTGTTGTATGTGTCAAACTGCTATGCTTTATCTTGGCCAGGTCGCAGTTGCAAATGAGAACTTGTTCTCAACTAGCTTACCTGGTTAAATAAAGGTGAAATAAAATAAAAAATAAAAAACAAATGAGGAAGAGGAGTTTACCACCCTTCTTAAGGATCACGCCATCAGAGATATCCATAAAGACCCAGAAGAGATGAAGGCGGTATGGGGGTGGCAAGATGGAAAGACATCAACATCTAAACCGCCACCCAAGCCTTCCAGACTAAGACAAACGCCAGACCCGTCCTCTGGTCTTCATCAGCAAGCCTCGTCGCCGCATTGCTGCCATCCAGGACCTCTATACCAGGCGGTTTCAGTGGAATGCCCAGAAAGGGTCAAAGTCTCCAGCCACCCAAGTCACAAAATGTTATTTCTGCTACTGCACGGAAAGAGGTACCATTGTGTAAAGTCTAGGCCCGAATGGTTCCTGAGCAGCTTCTACGCCCAAACCATAACGGATCAACAGTTAATAAAATGTCTACCCGGACTATTTGCATTGTCCCTCTTTTTTTTTGCACTGACTTTCATGCTCTGGGTCTATGCACACTCACTGGACTCGACCCACACAAACCACACTCACACACACACACACACACACACACACACACACACACACACACACACACACACACACACACACACACACACACACACACACACACACACACACACACACACACACACACACACACACACACACACACACACACACACAGAGGCTACAGAAACACAATGATACATAAACACAATCTTCACATAAGCTGCTCCTATTCTGTTAATTTTTTATCCTGATTGTCTAATCCCTTTTACCCCTACCTCATGTACATATTACTTAAATTACCTCATACCCCATCACATTTACTCAGTACCGGTACTCCTTGTATATAGCCTCATTGTTGTTGTTTTATTGTGTTACTATATATATTTTGTTGTTGTTTTATTGTGTTACTATATATATTTTATTTTGTTATTTAGCAAGTCTTTCTTAATTTGAACTTTGCATTGTTGGGAATGGGCTCATAAGTATGCATTTCACAGTAGTCTACACATGTTGTAGTCAGCATATGTGACAAATACACATTTATTTGATTTTAATTGCGGCTCAATTATGCATTTATAACTAAAGGTACAAAGGATGACCTTACAGGGTATGACTAAAGTTGGAATACCAGATTCTAATCATGCTTCCCTTTTTTGCCTTCAAGTAATACTCTATTTTCTTTACGGAGCCGATGGAAATTTTTAGGATGCAGTGTAGAAAGTGTGGTTTCACATATAAATATTTTCAAAAGTGTGCCATTAACAGGATTCAACCTTGTACCCTCACCTCCCTGAATTGTCTATAGCTCCCTACTCTATCTGCAAGCTACCAGTCAGGTGAAACTACATGTACAAAATCCTAATCTATACACGGATCAAAAAAATAAAGGGAACACTAAAATAACACATACTAGATCTGAATGAAATATTTTTATTAAATACTTTTTTCTTTACATAGTTGAATGTGCTGACAACAAAATCACACAAAGAATTATCAAATTAATCAACCCATGGAGGTCTGGATTTGGAGTCACACTCAAAATTTAAGTGGAAAACCACACTACAGGCTTATCCAACTTTAATGTAATGTCCTTAAAACAAGTCAAAATGAGGCTCAGTAGTGTGTATGGCCTCCACATGCCTGTATGACCTCCCTACAACGCCTGGGCATGCCCCTGATGAGGTGGTGGATGGTCTCCTGAGGGATCTCCTCCCAGACCTGGACTGAAGCATCCGCCAACTCCTGGACAGTCTGTGGTGCAACGTGGCGTTGATGGATGGAGCGAGACATGATGTCCCAGATGTGCTCAATCGGATTCAGGTCTGGGGAACAGTCCATAGCATCAATGCCTTCCTCTTGCAGGAACTGCTGACACACTCCAGCCACATGAGTTCTAGCATTGTCTTGCATTAGGAGGAACCCAGGGCCAACCGCACCAGCATATGGTCTCACAAGGGGTCTGAGGATCTCATCTCGGTACCTAATGGCAGTCAGGCAACCTCTGGCGAGCACATGGAGGGCTGTGCGGCCCCCCAAAGAAATGCCACCCCACACCATGACTGACCCACTGCCAAACCGGTCATGCTGGAGGATGTTGCAGGCAGCAGAACGTTCTCCACAGCATCTCCAGACCATCACGTCTGTCACATGTGCTCAGTGTGAACCTGCTTTCATCTGTGAAGAGCACAGGGCGCCAGTGGCGAATTTGCCAATCTTGGTGTTCTCTGGCAAATGCCAAATGTCCTGCATGGCTGTAAGCACAACCCCCACCTGTGGACGTCGGGCCCTCTTACCACCCTCATGGAGTCTGTTTCTGACCGTTTGAGCAGACACATGCACATTTGTGGCCTGCTGGAGGTCATTTTGCAGGGCTCTGGCAGTGCTCCTCCTGCTCCTCCTTGCACAAAGGTGCAGATAGCGGTCCTGCTGCTGGGTTGTTGCCCTCCTACGGCCTCCTCCATGTCTCCTGATGTACTGGTCTCCTGGTAGCGCCTCCATGCTCTGGACACTACGCTGACAGACAAAGCAAACCTTCTTGCCACAGCTCGCATTGATGTGCCATCCTGGATGAGCTGCACTACCTGAGCCACTTGTGTGGGTTGTAGACTCCGTCTCATGCTACCATTAGAGTGAAAGCACCGCCAGCATTCAAAAGTGACCAAAATATCAGCCAGAAAGCATAGGTACTGTGGTTCCTATCACCTGCAGAACCACTCCTTTATTGGGGGTGTCTTGCTAATAGCCTATACTTTCCACCTGTTGTCTATTCCATTTGCACAACAGCATGTGAAATTTATTGTCAATCAGTGTTCTTCCTAAGTAGACAGTTTGATTTCATAGAAGTGTGATTGACTTGGAGTTACATTGTGTTGTTTAAGTGTTCCCTTTATTGTTTTGAGCAGTGTATTTATAAGTATGGTGTCCAGTAGAGGTCGGTATTTGAAAGCAGTTTAGAATCAAAGAAAGCAGTGGAACCATGGCAAATTCAGTGGGATCTCGCATTTTGCAACACACTTCTTGAAAAAGCACGTTATCAAACAAAGCTTTTGACATCATTGATGACATTACTTCTGATACACGCATTGGCACATGATTTGTTTCACAATATCCAATTGGTAGTTATACAGTCTTGTCCCATCGCTGCAACTCCCCTACGGACTCAGGAGAGGTGAAGGTCAAGAGCCATGCATTCTCCGAAACATGACCTTACCAAGCAATACTCTTTATTGACACAATGCTCGCTTAACCCGGAAGCCAGACGCACCCATGGAGGAAATACTGTCCACCTGGCAACTCTAGTCAGCTTGCAGGCACCTGCCCGCCACAAGAAGTCGCTAGAGAGTGATTGTATGAGGAGAGAATTAGTTGTGTTGAGTAGACTACAGTTTGGGAACTTAGTTTTAAATGCCACGTTGTAGATGATAGGGAAACATGAAACCGGTCTGGTGATGAGTGTTTAGTGGAGGAAACAGTGGAGCATGTGTTGATATTTTGTCAACTATATGATGTAGATAGGGAGAGATTGTATGAAAAGGTTAGAGAGACTGGGCAGGGTTGAGGTTTGGGGGGTGTAGTAAGTTGAGGAAAGTGAAGGGAAGTGATGTCCAGGGCTCTATTTAACTTAGAGGCAACAGGACTAAGGAAGACAATTAGGTAGATTGGCCGTGACTGGCCTCACACTCAAGTACAGTAGGTGGCGGTATTTCCACCTTCGAAGTTGGATGCAATCTGCCAACCCAATCCAAAAAGGAAGGAGAAGAGGATGCTTTAGGTAGACTCATAACTTAGTCTTCCCAACTCTGGCAGTCATTATGAGTACAGGTTGAGGGTGATTAAAAATTACAAACGTTTTATATCCCCACACTGCCTCGATTCCAATAGGAATCCCGCCCGTCCAAACCCTCCCCTAACCCGGACGACGCTGGGCCAATTGTTTGACGCCTCATGGGTCTCCCGGTCACAGCCGGCTGTGACAGAGCCTGGGTCTCGGTCTGTAGTGACGCCTTAGATGGCTACACCACTCGGGAGGCCCTGACATTGCTTAGAATTTAGCTGCTTAGCAATTTCTACGCACGCCTCGGAGCTCCCGGAATCATCACTAGACACATCAGGCCTGCAAGTCACATTGTGCTGGCTTGCAAGGTGATCTGTAATTCCTATTGTAATCAAGGCAGTGTGTAGTCTACTCCACACAGCTTCTTCTCTTCTACACACCATACTCCCCACCTCTTCCTTTACTGACCGATGTACATGATAAAATTGCCTCCCTTTGCCAAAGATCAATCCTTTTTGCCCAGATCAAAGACTTCCCTGCGGCCCAGCGGGATTTGAATATCTACCCCCTCTTTCACACCACTGTTAGCCACCACATCGTCCTTCTCATTACCCTCCACACCCACATAGGCAAAATCTTACCACCCCTCGCTTCCTATACAATCCCATTAACAGCACCATTATCTCCACAAACAGGTCGCCCTATCTGAACAGCCCATCTTCACACTACTCAACACTGCATCCGAATCAAATTAGATCACCACTGAGTGGTTTCACCTCCTCCACCCATCTCAAATCTATAATCATGGCCATCAACTCTGCCGCATACACTGACACATAATCAGTTAATCGCTTACATAGTCTAACATTAAAATCTGGGGTATACAGCCCTGCCCCCACCTTACCACCTTTACTCTGACCATATGTTACAGCCTAACATCTTTAAACTTCCTCCTGGAATACACCGTAAAGCAGGACTTGGCCACAGACATCTTAAACCCCCATGTTAGAGACCAATCTTCCACAACTTCTTGGCTCTTCCTCATCACATATTTCTCATTCCCATATCTCTTCCATACAGCCCCATCATCGGCATACAAGACCACACCCACTCACTGTCCCACATCCTTAAATATGTGATCTATCATCAAGGCGAACGATACCATACTAAACACACTTCCCTGAGGAGTACAGTGCCTTGCAAAAGTATTCATCCCCCCTTGGCGCTTTTCCTATTTTGTTGCATTACAACCTGTAATTTAAATGGACTTTTATTTGGATTTCATGTAATGGACATACACAAAATATTCCAAATTGGTGAAGTGAAATTTTAAAAATTACTTGAAAAAAAGAAAAAGAAAAAAAGGTGAGCTCATATGTATTCACCCCCCTTTGCTATGAAGCCCATAAATAAGATGGTGCAACCAATTACCTTAAGAAGTCACATAATCTGTCACATGATCTCAGTATATATACACATGTTCTGAAAGGCCTCAGAATCTGCAACACCACTAAGCAAGGGGCACCACCAAGCAAGCGACACCATGAAGACCAAGGAGCTCCCCAAACAGGTCAGGGACAAATTTGTGGAGAAGTACAGATCAGGGTTGGGTTATAATTTTTTATTTTGAAACTTTGAGCACCATTAAATCTATTGTTAAAAAATGTAAAGAATATGGCACCACAACAAAACTGCCAAGAGAAGGCCTCCCACCAAAACTCACAGACCAGGCAAGGGGGGCATTAATCAGAGACGCAACAAAGTGACCAAAGATAACAATGAAGGAGCTGCAAAGCTCCACAGTGGAGATTGGAGTATCTGTCCATAGGACCATTTTAAGCTTTACACTCCACAGAAGCTTGGCTTTACGGAAGAGTGGCCAGAAAAAAGCCCATGCTTAAAGAAAAAAAAACATATTTTTCAGTGAGAATCACTATTGGCTCCTTGATTTGTTGCTAGAAATCACTAGAAAACTTGCTAAATATAGCAACAAAGTTGCTAAATTGACAACACTGGTGGCAGCAGGCACAGTACACTGTTGCTATATCCAGCCAGATTGCTCAAGATTCGCTTAAAAAGTTTACATTTGTCCATGTCCTGAGGATGCCTGGAAATGCCTTCAAAACCGACTCTGGATCCGAAGGTTGCGTGTTCAATCCCAGTGGTAGAAACCTGTTTTTTGTCTTAACCATTCAGAATGAATACCAGAACTTTATGTTTTAACCCTATCCAAAACCTCAACCCTTAACCATTCAGAACGATGCAAAACAGGACGAGCAACCCAAGGTGTCGAAGAACTTCTAAATTTGACATTTGGAGAAACTTTGAAATTTGATGTTTAGATAAACGTGGATAAACCTCAGAATTAATACATATTTATTTCACTTTTGGTCTCTTTCTTATCCTGTTATTTTAATAGTAAATAACTCCCCATAAAACTAGCTAGTTTCTTATTTTTGAATATAGGAAAATGTCCCTTCCCCCACTCCTCCACACACTGTACTCATCCTGCAGCTGTACAAGCAGAGGATTATGAGAAGAATGAGAGAATAGTCAGATGAATTGATAACTAAAATGGCAGTGCAGATGGCACTCTTTTGCTAAATGCAGAGAGGTATTATAGGTAATGCATGTATATAGACCCCTTTCCAGTACACAACACACTGACGTCACGTATGGATGCCCACGACTCTTGGCTGCAGTAAGAAAGCCATTGACATCTGTGCCCATTTAACAAAGCCTAGATTTAAGTTTTTATGACTTTAAACAGAATGACATTTTGGGGTTCTCATGCTTACAATTATGTTTTGATTATACAGTATTTGGTTGTGATCTTTGCAAAATAAGATTATGGATTCGGCAGTTGTTAGTTAGAATGCTAACGCTCATTGTCATAGGCTGTTGCAAAAGATAGCCAAAGAGCCAATTTACTGGTTTGAGTTCAAATGTTTAAAAAAAAGTATAATGCAGTTGATTTGCGATGATGGCACAAACATTATATTAAGCAGAACATTCATACGAGCCTTAAAATCAAATTATAATCCAAAAGTAGTGAAATGCACTCATCAGCAACATGTAAATAGAGCCTTTTTGTTGCTGGTGCATCGCCCTTGGGACCATCACGTGACTTCTGAAGACTGGTAAAACAAATGTCTTGAGAAACTTACAAACATCCTAACATGGTCCTCACCTTTATGAAGAAACCACATTCTTTTCACTTGATCACATGTTTCCACATGTGAAATGTCACATGTGAAGTGCTCCAAAATCACATTTTCACATGTGAATTGTCACGTGAAGTGTTTCACAACCAAGTTCACACGCCACCAGGTCTGTGGCCTTGACAAAGATCGACCACAGATTTATTGGCGCGAATGCATTTCTGCACTGCTCAAAGTTGCCCAGAATCAAGTCAATAATTGTTTAATTACACCAACGAAAAAGTAGCAGCACTAAGCAAAACTTGACATTAATGATCTGAGGATTTGAACTTGCAACCTTATGCTCTGGACCACATTGATATCTCAGCAGCGCCACAGGATACATACTTGTTACCAAGAACATATATCAAATCAAATCAAATCAAATCAAATTTTATTTGTCACATACACATGGTTAGCAGATGTTAATGCGAGTGTAGCGAAATGCTTGTGCTTCTAGTTCCGACAATGCAGTGATAACCAACAAGTAATCTAACTAACAATTCCAAAACTACATTTTCCTATCGAGACATTCTCCGGTACAATGTCCAGTACAATATTCCCAGGTTTACAAAAATGTCATAGGTAGACAAAAAGTGACTTCAGAGGTACACATAGGAATTCACATGGTATAACGGTACGTTTTTCAACACAATATATTCAACAAAAGGTACAATCATTAATGGACTGGTGAAGGTGGTGTCAATGTGCTAGCTTGTGCTCATTAGCATATTTGGTGGCATGGTGTAATATACGTTGTATTTGTGCCAGCCATCAGTGGAAATGTTGTATGAGTTTGTGGTTTACCATTATGTTCATGAAGGTTAAGCACCTCTTTTGACGCAGTCAGCACTGCAATAGTTTTACGACTCTGGTCATTTTCTGGTGTTGTGTCCCTCGCTCTACCCTCTCTCGTTTATACTTTTCTTTGGAAGGCCATGGAGGCAGCAGTGGATTGACTAGGTCGGGCGCTGCCTTTCTGGTCTAGCGAGCAAGGCTGGAATAGCCTGAAGGACTGGGGAAGCCAGAATGGTAACAGTGGCTTAACCGACAGAACACCCCGAACCTCCCCAGCTTCCAGAACCAGCACTAGACCAGCTGTCTGAAGAGGAGACAACGGACCGCAGGCCTTGAGGTAAGTAAAGTGCTGCCAAGGTGATCCTTACTCTCTCTAACCTTGGTCTGCATCCCTCCTCCTTTGCCCTTTTTTTCTTCATCTGCCCTAAGGCCAGCACCAGTGGACTGCAACCAGCTGGATTAGACAGAAGGAGAGACAAGACCAGACAACATCACCACCAGAAGCATGAGACACCTGGAGCGAGCAGATCACAGGGGAGTGCATTCATTTTTATTTTATTTTAGCTTTATATAGCTAGGCAAGTCAGTTAAGAACAAATTATTATTTTCAATGACGGCCTAGGAACAGTGGGTTAACTGCCTGTTCAGGGGCAGAATGACAGGTTTGTACCTTGTTAGCTCGGGGATTTGAACTTGCAACCTTCCAGTTACTAATCCAACGCTCTAACCACTAGGCTACCCTGCTGCCCAATTGGCCAGGACTGGAGCAGATCAACAATCAGACCAGACAACACCAAGATGAAACCAGAACCAACACCCTCTTCCAAATGTCTCCATCCATTCCCATCCCACCACCCTTCCACCCCCACCTGAAGAAGATGGCCGAGATGAATCCAGGAGCGATGCAGCGCTACAAAGTGATGAGAAATCCAGACCCACCTGGAATTCAGCAAGGCAGTTCTCCAGAGAAGTATAGGCTTTGTGCCTGGTGAAACCCCCAAGGCCACAGGAATCATTTGAAGCCAGTTTTAAGACCCCCAAGTTACTAGAACAGTTTTCGTTAAAATGCAGAAATTGTAAAGATAGATCAGACACAGAATCAAAAGTAGTTACAGTCTGTAACGGCGTTCGTCTGTTGAAGGAGAGTCGGACCAAAATGCAGCATGGTGGTTACTCATGATCTTTAATGAAGGATCGCGATACATGAAATAACTTAGAAATATACAAAAACAACAACCGGAACGTGAAAACCTATACAGCCTGTCTGGTGAACACTAACACAGAGACAGGAACAATCACCCACGAAATACACAGTGAAACCACGGCAACCTAAATATGGTTCCCAATCAGAGACAACGAGAATCACCTGACTCTGATTGAGAACCGCCTCAGGCAGCCAAACCTATGCTACACCCCTACTCAACCGCAATCCCAATGCCTACAAAACCCCAATACGAAATACAACATTTAAACCCATGTCACACCCTGGCCTGACCAAATATATAACGACAACACAAAATACTATGACCAAGGCATGACACAGTCCAATAGCATACAAGCTTCACAAAGTGCACCTGTATAATGATCATGAATGATGATGCTAAATGTGTTTATGTTAATTAACAGTCAATTACCGTGAGACCAACAGTTATTTGCTTGACAATCACCAGCTGACAAAATGTTGTGACCGTCACAGCCCTACACCTAACCAATAAAACTATAAACGCTTATGGGATTTCCTCCAACCTGATACTACATTGTGAATCAAATCCATGCCCTGTTCAATAGGACCAATGAATGTTGAACATGATTTTCTGTATTTACCTACTCAACAAGTCTCTACCTAACAAGATACGCGGTTATCTAAACTTAATGCTACAATTGATTGTACCCCAGGTGGAGTTTACATTGATATCCCAAACAATGAGATATTAAACCAATGAGTAAGCAGGCAAATTGAACCACTACCCCAGGAGGAGTGGGGCTCTAACACTGTTTCCCAGTCTATCCTGTCTCAGGTGCCAGACTCATTATGGATGGAGCACTCAAATGACAGGGGACTGAGAGGCAGTGCTAGCCCAGTTATAATAACTGTTGATCCCAGAAAGAAACTCTCGTCTCGAAAGCTACCTTAAACTTTGAAGGGAGATTCCTTTTTATCTCTCCACTTCTGAAGTTGCCAACGTATTTTATAATTTTGGTGCATTAAAAATAATGAAAAACAAAATAATAGACGTTTAAAGAAGCGAAGCACAATTTTAATTAATTAATTAATTTCACCTTTATTTTAGCCAGGTAAACTAACAACAACACAGAGTTACACATGGAATAAACAAGTGTACAGTCAATAACACAACAGAAAAAATAATATATACAGAGTGTGCAAATGGCGTGAGGAGGTAGGCAATAAATAGGCCATAGTAGCAAAGTAATTACAATTGAGCAGATGATGATGCGCAAGTAGAGATACTGGTTTGCAACTGAGCAGAAAAGTAAATAAAAACAATATGGGGATGAGGTAGGTAGATTGGGTGGGTTATTTACAGATGGACTATGTGCATGACTATGTACTATGACTATATACTATGACTATGTACTATGGGCTATGTACAGCTGCAGCGATAGGTTAGCTGAATATCCAACAGAAATTGTTAATACATATTAAGAGTAATACATATTAAGAGTAAGTATGTGTTGATTTCGCTTACTTTATAAGTATTTTGATAGAACCTCCTTTGATATAAATTATAATCTAAATGTTTGTGTGGATCAGATCATACACAGATCGTGTGTTTAGCACAAATGCTGCTTTTCTAATGACCAACTCTGCTGGGTTCATGCTTGTGACTGATTGATTGTACATGGGAAGAATCCTCATTATCACTGTTTAAGCAATTTGGAGGAAAGTACGCAGAACATTGCTTTGGGAAACAAGGAGTACCATCAGTTTCAATGGCTCAACTTTGAGAGAAAAAGCCTTTTGAGGTATCGGTCAATCACATGCAGGAGCCAACGTTAATAATGAATCATGTCAATCATGCTTATATGTCTTGTTTGTGTAGCAGTATTTAAGAACTGAGAGGGAATGCCCTTTTCATCAAGCTTGGATTGATTTTGTGAACCTTTCCGGCCATGATAAAAAAAGATTGATTAATTTACATTGAGTTTGAGTCCTTAGTGGTGCATTTCCACAACACAGTATTCATGGAGGGGCAGATGAGTGAGGAGGATATTGTGCAGACTGACTCTTTCTCTGCATGCGTCACCAGACCAGAGATACTCTGAGAACCAGACACTGCTGTGGTCTGTCCGGTGTTTTTCTTCTCACACACAAGTCAACAAAGTCTGTTTTTTTAACATCCATTTATTAATACCCCTTTGCATGGTCCATGAGTTTTGGTGGGCGGCCCCTCTCTTGGCAGGTTTGTTGTGGTGCCATATTCTTTCCATTTTTAAATAATGGATTTAATGGTGATCTGTGGGATGTTCAAAGTTTCTGATATTTTTATAACCCAACCATGATCTGTACCTCTCCACAACTTTGTCCCTGACCTGTTTGGGAGCTCCTTGGTCGTCATAGTGCTGCTTGCTTGGTGGTGCCCCGTGCTTCGTGTTGTTGCAAACTCTGGGGCTTTTCAGAACAGGTGTATATATATACTGAGATCATGTGACACTTAAATAAAGTCCACATGTGTGCAATCTAACTTCTGAAGGTAATTGGTTGCACCAGATGTCATGACTTCCGCCGAAGTTGGTCCTCCTGGTTCGACGTCACCGACCTTCCCGCCATCGCTGATCCATTTTCCATTGGTTTTGTCTTGTCTTCCATCACACCTGGTTTCAATCCCATCAATTACTTGTTGTGTATTTATCCCTCCGTTTCCCCTCTGTGATTGTTTGATTGTATGTTATGTGCGAGTACAGTCATGGTGTGCCTCGGGTTTTGTACATGTTGGTTTTTGGAGTTTGTGAGCACTTATTAAATGACTCCGTTTATATCAAGTTCATTCTCCTGCGCCTGACTTCCCTGCCACCAGCACGCACCCAATACACCAGATCTCATTTAGGTGCTTCATAGCAAAGGGGGAAATACCTATGAATGCACCACTTTTCCATTATTTCGAATTTTTTGAAACAAGCAATTTTTTTCATTTCACTTCACCAATTTGGTCTATTTTGTGGATGTCCATTACATGAAATACAAATAAAAATTCATTTAAATTACAGGTTGTAATGAAACAAAATAGGAAGAGCGCCAAGTGGGGTGAATACTTTTGCAAGGCACTGTAAACATTTCTCCAAACCAAAACCGAACCAAATATCTCAAATTTGGACTCATCAAACCAAAGGAGAAGTTTCCACCAGTCTAAGGTCCATTGCTTGTGTTTCTTGGCCCAAGCAAGTCTCTTCTTATTATTTGTTTTCTTTAGTAATGTGTTCTTTGCAGCAATTTGACCGTGAAGGCCTGATTCACGCAGTCTCCTCTGAACAGTTGATATTGAGGTGTGTGTGTTACCTGAACTCTGAGGTGCAATTTGAGGTGCAGTTAATTACCGATTTCTGAGGCTGGTAACTCTAATGAACTTATCCTCTGCTACAGACGTAATGCTGGCTCTTCCTTTCCTGTGGCGGTCCTCACGAGAGCCAGTCTCATCCTAGCATTTGATGGTATTTATGAGTGCACTTGAAGAAACTTTCAAAGTTCTTTAAATGTTTCCTATTGACTGACCTTAATGTCTTCAACTAATGATGGACTGTTGTTTCTCTTTGCTTATTTGAGCTATTCTTGCCATAATATGGGCTTGGTCTTTTACCAAATAAGGCCAAATACCAAATAAGAAATGTAACAAATTAACTTTTAACAAGGCACACCCATTAATTAAAATGCATTCCAGGTGACTACCTCATTTAGCTGGTTGATAGAATGCCAAGAGTGTGCAAAGCTGCCATCAAGGCAAAGGGTGGCTACTTTGATGAATCTCAAAATATTTTGATTTGTTTAACCGTTTTTGGTTACTATGTGATTCCATATGTTTTTTCATAGTTTTCATGTCATCAATATAATTCTACAATGTATAAAATAAAGAAAAACCCTTGTATGAGTAGGTGTGTCCAAACTTTTGACTGGTACTGCTGGAGGTCCCCTGAAAAAAAATGTGTCCGCCTATGGAAATCAAAGGCCTGTCCAAATGATTCGTTCTGGCACCAGCCCTGATTATAGGGAATAGGCTGCCACTTGGGATGTAGCCTTCGTGTGAGCTGTGCCAACATCTGGTGGAGCTGATTAACTGAGTCCTGTAACTCTCCTAACAGAATGCTGGGCTGTTTTGGAGCAGGCAGATGACAAATAACATACTGGGGAGTCTTGGCAGCGGTAGGGCTTATATTTAGAGAGAGGTCACCTTTGATGCGTCCCAAATGGAACCCTATTCCATTTACAGTGCTAGATTTTTTTATACCAAAACCCTATGGGAAATAGGCTCCATTTGGGACAAAGGCATAGTTACACTTCCTGTCTGGGTCTGGTCACAACAGAATGTTGTACAGTAGACTGCACAGTGTTGTGCAATTATTTCCAGGGTGGGTGCATTATATAACTATAAACAGTTCTCTACCGGGGTACGATTATAATACAATGTCAAGAAAGGTTTCTGAGCAGTGAGCACAAGCCTCTTTGGGACTTAAGGCCCTCTTCAAAGAACCTAAGATGAATTCATGATTTTTTTCTGGGTCATACTTTTAAGAGACTGCTTTTTCAGGACCAAATGTATTATTTTTAAAAATCCAGTGCTGACACCAGGCTGGCCAAACCACAGTACACACAGACAGCCCAATAGAATGGTTCTCTGGAACTAGGATCAGACACCATGCCACCACAGGCAGTGTCTGTTCTGCTTGTCTGTCCATCTGAAAACAGACTGGACCGTCTCCTCTCCTAGTCCACCCTGACAGCCCTGTATATTGACCCCTACCCTGAGATGCCATCACCGGCGAGCTTCCAGGAGCTGGTTGGGGCAGACTGTGATGGACCCCCTCCCCACACCACCACAGGACAGCCTCCAACATCATCATAACTACAGGGGAGGACTGAAGGATGGAAGCGCTCTGAATGGTAATAGGTTCAGTAGCATTTATAGAAGTCATGAGAACCTCTAGGCCCACTTTGTTAAATTCTGTTTAATATTATTGTTCAGTTCTAACATTGTTAAAATGTCAATTGCATGTTATTGTTATCAGTATTATGAATATATACCCTAAATAAGATTATGTGTAATATACAGGCATATAAAAGACACTTGAAAAACTATTGTTGCCCTCTATATGACTTTAAAAGCAGCATGTATTGTTCAGATGAAAGCATTACAAAGAATGCAAGGATAAAGAGATCTCTGTAATGACAAAACTCTGCATATACCTATAATTTTAAAACCCTGTCGTTCCAGTTTCTCCATTGCAAAATGACTACAGCAGCCTGGGACTCTCTCCTCCTGTGGCTCCAGAAATATGCATTACCATTCCTAGCAGGGTCCATTGCATAGCAGACTCAATGGGGAATTGAGATAGTTTTCTCTGCTAGTGGTGATCCCATGGAGATGAGTGTAGCAATGTAGTGGTGAGATATGGCTGGCATGCTGCTAACAGCTGCCTCTCCCAGAGAGAAGGGTAGCGTCCCAAATGTTACACTATTTCCTATATAGTGTACTACTTTTGAGCAGAGACTTACATTAGCAGTCCGTGGGTTAAAATCACTGCCTAAGACAGAAAAAAAGCCATATTACAACCTATGTGTTGTGATAATTGCGCTGTTTGCTATATAATCTGTTAGTTCATATGCCTTTCTAAATTCAACTGCTCATTTGTTTCATCCAGTTTCGATTTAGACATGTAAATCTTGGTGGGTGAAGCAAAGCCACTACACAACACAGCACTAAACAATACATTCATTGCACTATAACTGTGCCCACAAAATGTTAGGGGCTACATAAAACTGTCCCAACAGCAGAGCTTTCTTTTCAGCACCATGGAGTGAATCCTTACCACCGCTACACCTGGCAATCAGAAGAGCCTTGTCTGTCAGTGAAACAGTTCCATCGGCCTCCTGTACTGCATTTTTAAGAACCCTAGCTGATATAGCTGATTTGCTTAAACAAATGTGATTTCTACTGATAATTGAGATGCACAAACTATGGCATAAGGGAACGACAGGCGAATAAGAGTCAGTCCGTAATTTTGATTAAGACATTAATGAGCGAGCTAGGATGGACGTAGTCAATATATAACTATTCAGCATTTTTTAAATGTACAGAGACAGAATTCAGAACATGGGCCGTTCTTACAGTATTCCCCCTGTACACCAAATCAGAACCGTAGGATAAATAAGGGGGCATATAAGCAGACAAAGCTCTTACAATATTAAATAATTACATTTCTCTAAAACAGGCTATAGGCTACATGTGCACCATCAATTCAGAACAGTAGACTAAGTTATGAAGGAGGAAAGGGACCAAATCAATAGGGTGAGGCATATGGGATAATAACAGCTTACTACACAACATACACTTAGTATTACTTTATTGGCTACAGTATACATATCTCCCTGGCATATTACGTCATTTATGCAATACAGTTTTGGACTCAGTAAAACTAAAGAAAAACCCTTGAATGAGTAGCTGTGTCCACATTTTTGATTGGTTATATATATATATATATATATATATATATATATATATATATATATAACCAATCAAAAATGTGGACACATATATAGCTGGTTATATATATATATATATATATATATATATATAACCAATTTCTTTAGTTTTACTGAGTCCAAAACTGTATTGCATAAATGACGTAATATGCCAGGGAGATATGTATACTGTAGCCAATAAAGTATATATAGATATGTATACTGTAGCCAATATATATATAAATTAAATAATAAGGGCACAATGCGAGACCCAGATCCAGACATGGGAGGAGGATGGTTTGAGTCTTTGATATTTTTTAATTTTCCCAAAGGGGTAGGCAAGAGAATAGTCGTGGACAGGCAGGCTTGAGGTCAGGGCATGTAGAATGGTCAGGTAGGCAGGTACAGAGTCGAGAAAACAGGCAAGGGTCAAAACCGGGATTACTAGCAAAAGAGAATAGTAAAGGCAGGAGTATGGGAAAAACATGCTGGTTGACATGGAACATACAAAACAAACTGGCACAGAACACAGGTCTCAATACCCAGGGGAAAATGGCAAAGATGGGTGACACCTGGAGGGGGTCAGATCTACCCATTATATACATATCCTAGCTTCTGGTCCTGAGTAACAGGCAGTTTACTTTGGGCACGCATTTCATCCGGACATGAAAATACTGCCCCCTACCCAAGAGAGGTTAAGAAAGAAATCCCGGTAGGTTTCAGGATCCCCAGAATACCGCTACGGAGGTGGTAAGCAGGGTTCTCATGAGCTGAGGTAGGCTGTACAAACCCTCCATTGATAGAGGTTACTGATAGAGGTTACTGGGTGGTTGGGAGGTCTCAGAGGTGGCAGGCTGCCTATGAGCTAACTCACTGATTCACTCCATGATAGCCTTGATCCCTTGGTCGTGGCATTCCCTCATAGAACAAAGCCCCTCCAAAAGGTCCAGCAGTAGCTCCTCATGCCTCCCAATGGGGGCTCCCTGCAGGGAGACAGCGTGGCGGAGCTGGTCCAAGTCTGCTGGGTCTGTCATGGCCAGTTCGTACTATTAGGGCACAAGGCGAGACCCAGATGGTTTGAGTCTTTGATATTTATTCATTATCCGAAAGGGGTAGGCAAGAGAATGGTCATGGACAGGCAAAAGGTGAAAACCAGTTCAGAGTCCAGGAGGTACAGTGTGGCAGGCTGGCTCGAGGTCAGGTCGGGCAGAAAGGTCAGGCAGGCGGATACAGATTCCGGAGAACAGCCAAGGGTCAAAACCAGGAGGACTAGCAAAAGAGGATAGAAAAAGCAGGAGCACGGGGAAAAACACGCTTTTTGACTTGGAACATACAAGACGAACTGGCACAGACAGACAGAAAACACAGGTTTAAATACCCAGGGGATAATGGGGAATATGGGTGACACCTGGAGGGGGTGGAGACAAGCACAAGGACAGGTGAAACAGATCAGGGTGTGACATAAATATATTTGTTTATTTTGCTTAACATTTGGGGCTTGGTCCCACCTGCCCTGAATGATGAGTGGGTTTCATTACAAAACTGGAGAGCAATCTCTGTCCGCCGAGGTCCACAAAGAATACTATACGTAACAGTTTCATAATTTACAGCATGGTCAAGCAAGATAATGTTTTCTGACATTTTCGGACCACCAAACAAATATTGATTTAGAACCACAGAGCATGCGCAAGTCACAAAGAAAACAGGAGCTGTATCCACTATTCAAGCACCATTTCAATTTCAATATTATATTTTTAAAAATGATCAAGGGAGTACAAATGCTTGCTGGCTTCCCTTGCATTCAATGCTATGGGCAGCAACAATGTAATACTCTTTTGGACTATAGAGCATCGGGTAGATGGCCTACACATGCAGAGACAGAGGCACATTGTTTTGCTTGCTCTGAGTGCTTTCTCCAGTGAGATTACATTCCTCCTTTTGTGAATTGAAGGACAATTATTAAACAGAGAGAGACGGAAGATACATTTTTACATTTCTTTCAAATTTTTGGGGAAGGCTGGCAGGCTGGAAGGTTGAACATCCATGCAAACACACCACTGGAGCCTTATGGGCCCTGATGTCATTTGGGATGCATCTGTGGGCTCACCATGGTTCAGCCTTAGCAGATGAATACTAATCACTGCAGGTGTCCCGCTGCTCAAGACAATATCAAACACACTTTGATGTTTCAATACAACATGGTGAGCTATTTGTTTCTCCCTCCTCATTCCCGAAATAACAGAAGAGACCCAGGGACAATGTGATGGTCGTGTTACATGAATGATAGAGAATTGTCATGCAAAGTGGTCCCACTGTGTGTATCAAATCAATGCTCTTTTGCTCTGTCAAACTTACATGTATAGAGAGCCTAAATGTATTCTACCCGCACAGCAAGGTGGTTTGAAAACTATTCCCAAACCATATAAAAACAGTAGACTCCTCTCTTGGCACTACCTTTTAATTAATTTCCTTTTTTTCAGAAGCTGAACTACTGTTCAGAGATACTGTACAGTGGCTTGCGAAGGTAATCACCTCCCTTGGCATTTTTCCTATTTTGTTGACTTACAACCTGGAATTAAAATAGATTTTTTTGTGGGGGTTGTATCATTTGATTTACACAACCTGCCTACCACTTTGAAGATGCAACATTTTTTTTAAATGGTGAAACAAACAAGAAGTAAGACAAAAAAACAGAAAACAGATAACTATTCAACCCCTTCAAAGTCAATCCTTTGTAGAGGCAACTTTTGCAGCAATTACAGCTACAAGTCTCTTGGGGTATGGCTCTATAAGCTTGACACATCTAGCTACTGGGATTTTTGCCCATTCTTCAAGGCAAAACTGCTCCAGCTCCTTCAACCTCTCTTATTGTCACTCAATGCCTAGGATTACCTCCACTGTACCCACACCCTGCCATACCCCTGTCTGTACATTACTCCCTACCACGTCCAGAAATCTGCTCCTTTTATTCTCTGTCCCCAATGCACCAGATGACCTGTTTTGATAGCCTTTAGCCATACCCTCATCCTTCTCCTCCTCTGTTCCTCAGATGATGTTGAGGTTAACCCAGGCCCTGTGTTTCCCTAAGTTCTCTTATTTGTTGACATCTGTAACCATAAAAGCCTTGGATTCATGCATTTTAACATCAGAAGCCTCCCTAAGTTTGTTCGACTCACTGCTTTAGCACACTCCGCCAACCCTGATCTGAATCCTGAATCCTGACTTGAATCCTGGCTTAGGAAGGCCACCAAAAATACTGAGATTTCTATCCCCAACTACAACATTTTCCGTCAAGACAGAACTGACAAAGGGGGAGGATCTGCAATCTACTGCAGAGATAGCCTGAAAAGTTTTGTCATACTTTCCAGGTCTATGCACAAACAGTTTGAGCTTCTAATTTAAAAAATGTATCTCTCCAGAAATAAGTCTCTCACTGTTGCCGCCTCTTATAGACCCCCCTAAGCTCCTGGCTATGCCCTGGACACCATTTGTGAATTGATTGCCCCCCATCTATCTTCAGAGTTTGTTCTGTTAGATGCCCTCAATCTCACACAAATTATCAATGAACCCACCAGGTTCAACCCTAAATCCGTAAACATGGGCACCCTCATAGATATTATCCTGACCAACTTGCCCTCCAAATACACCTCTGCTGTTTTCAATCAGGATCTCAGCGATCACTGACTCATTGCCTGCATCCGCTATGGGTCCACAGTCAAACGACCACCCCTCATCACTGTCAAACTCTCCCTAAAACACTTCTGCAAGCAGGCCTTTCTAATCTACCTGGCCCAGGTATCCTGGAAGGATATTGACCTCATCCCGTCAGTAGAGGATGCCTGGTCGTTCTTTAAAAGTAATTTCCTCACCATCTTAAATTAGCATGCCCCTTTCAAAAAATGCAGAACTAAGAACAGAAATAGTCTTGGTTTACGCAAGACCTGACTGCCCTCGACCAGCACAACAACATCCTATGGCGTTCTGCACCAGCATCGAATAGTCCTAGCGATATGCAACTTTTCAGGGAAGTCAGGAACCAATAGACGCAGTCAGTTAGGAAAGCAAAGGCTAGCAGAAATTTGCATACTGTAGCTCTAACTCCAAAACGTTTTAGGACACATGGAGAATAAGAGAACCTCCTCCCAGCAGCCCACTGCACTGAGGCTAGGAAACACTGTCACTAATGATAAATCCACAATAATTGAGAATTTCAATAAGCATTTCTCTATGGCTGGCGATGCTTTCCTCCTGGCTACTCCAACCGTGGCCTACAGCTCCGCAACCCCCGCAACTACTTGCCCAAGCCTCCCCAGCTTCTTCTTCAACCAAATACAGATAGCAGATATTCTGAAAGAGCTGCAAAACCTGGACTCGTACAAATCAGCTGGGCTAGACAATCTGGACCCTCTCTTTCTAAATGTATCCACCGCAATTGTTGCAACCCTATTACCAGTCTGTTCAACCTCTCTTTCGTATTGTTCGAGATTCATAAAGATTGGAAAGCTGCCGCGGTCATTCCCCTCTTCAAAGGGGGTGACACTCAAGACTCAAACTGTTACTGACATATATCCATCCTGCCCTGCCTTTCTAAAGTCTCCGAAAGCCAAGTTAACAAATAGATCACTGACAATTTCAAATCCTACCATACCTTCTCAGCTGTGCAATCTGGTTTCCAAGCTGGTCATGGGTGCACCTCAGCCACGCTCAAGGTACTAAACGATATCATAACCATCATCGTTAAAAGATAGTATTGTGCAGCCGTCTTCATCGACCTGGCCAAGGCTTTCGACTCTGTCAATCGCCGTATTCTTATCGGCACACTCCACAGCCTTGGTTTCTCAAATGACTGCCTTGCCTGGTTCACCAACTACTTCTAAGACAGAGTTCAGTTTGTCAAATCAGAGGGCCTATTGTCCGGACCTCTGGCAGTCTCTATGGTGATACCACAGGATTCAATTCTCGGGCCGACTCTTTTCTCTGTGTATATCATCGATGTCGCTCTTGCTGTGGGTGATTCCTGATCCACCTCAACGCAGACGACACCATTCTGTATACTTCTGGCCCTTCTTTGGACACTGTGTTAACAAACCTCCAAATGAGCTTCAATGCCATACAACACTCCTTCCGTGGCATCCCAATTGCTCTTAAATGCTAGTAAAACTAAATGCATGCTTTTCAACCGATCGCTGCCTGCACCCTCACCCCCGACTAGAATCACTGCACTGGACGGGTCTGACTTAGAATATTTGGACAACTACAAATACCTAGGTGTCTGGCTAGACTGTAAACTCTCATTCGAGACTCATATCAAGCATTCCAATCCAAAACTAAATCTAGAACCGGCTTCCTATTTCGCAACAAGCCTCCTTCACTCATGCTGCCAAACATACTCTCGTATACTACCCACCACTGCAACATGTGTGCTCTCGTCGGCTGGCCCTCGCTAAATATTGGCTCCAGGTCATCTATAAGTCTTTGCTAGGTAAAGTTCCGCCTTACCTCAGCCCACTGGTCACCTTAGCAACGCCCACCCGTAGCGCACACGCTACAGTAGGTATATCTCACTGGTCATCTCCAAAGCCATCACTTACTTTGGCCGCCTTTCCTTCCAGTTCTCTGCTGCCAATGACTGGAACGAATTGCAAAAATCGCTGAAGTTGGAGACTTATATCTCCCGCACAAACTTTAAGCATCAACTATATTTTTGTTTTTTTTTTTTTTTATTTCACCTTTATTTAACCAGATAGGCTAGTTGAGAACAAGTTCTCATTTGCAACTGCGACCTGGCCAAGATAAAGCATAGCAATTTGACAAATACAACACAGAGTTACACATGGAATAAACAAAACATAGTCAATAATACAGCAGAACAAAAGAAAACAAAAAGTCTATATACAGTGAGTGCAAATGAGGTAAGATAAAAGGCCATGGTGGCAATAAATAGGCCATGGTGGCAAATTACAATATAGCAAATACAATATAATTACAATATAGCAATTACAATATAATTACAATATAGCAATTCAACACTAGAATGGTAGATGTGCAGAAGATGAATGTGTAAGTAGAGATACTAGGTAGCAAAGGAGCAAGATAATAAATAAATACTGTATGGGGATGAGGTAGGTAGATAGATGGGCTATGTACAGGTGCAGTGATCTGTGAGCTGATGTTAGGTCTTGGGGTTGCGCCAGACATAGCATTCTCCTTGATGCCCAAAAGGCTAAATTTTAGTCTCATATGACCAGAGTACCTCCTTTCATATGTTTGGGGAGTCTCCCACATGCCTTTTGGCGAACACCAAACTTGTTTGCTTATTTTCTTCTTTAAGCAATGGCTTTTTTCTGGCCACTCTTCCGTAAATCCCAGCTCTGTGGACTGTGCAGATTGAAGTGGTCCTATGGACAGATACTTCAATCTCTTCTGTGGAGCTTTGCATCTCCTTCAGGGTTATCTTTGGTCTCTTTGTTGCCTCTGATTAATGCCCTCCTTGCCTGGTCCGTGAGTTTTGGTGTGCGGCCCTTTCTTAGCAGGTTTGTTGTGGTGCCATATTCTTTCCATTTGTAAGTAATGGATTTAATGGTGCTCGGTGGGATGTTCAAAGTTTCTGATATGTTTTTATAACCCAACCCTGATCTGTACTTCTCCACAACTTTGTCGCTGACCTGTTTCGAGAGCTCCTTCATCTTCAAAAATGTAAAGAATATGGCACCACAACAAACCTGCCAAGAGAGGGCTGTCCACTAAACTCACAGACCAGG
Source organism: Oncorhynchus gorbuscha (assembly GCF_021184085.1). Taxonomy (NCBI): domain Eukaryota; kingdom Metazoa; phylum Chordata; class Actinopteri; order Salmoniformes; family Salmonidae; genus Oncorhynchus; species Oncorhynchus gorbuscha. The sequence goes on from NC_060178.1 coordinate 37,531,965, forward strand.
CAAGGCAGGCATTAATCAGAGAGGCAACAAAGAGACCAAAGAGAGTCAGTTTCTTTTGGTTGGTATTCATTTCTGCGTCAGTGCCTTTTTCCAACTGCCACCTTTATTCTCTTCAGCAAAGGCATCTTCAATTACATCAAACAATGTGGTTCGGTGTCACGACTTCCACCGAAGGTGGTTCCTCTCCCTGTTCGGAGACGGCGCTCTGCGGTTGCCGTCACCGGTCTACTAGCTGCCACCGATCCTTTTTCCTTTCCTTTTGGTTCTTCTGTTTTGGGTTTCACCTGGTTTCATTTAGGTTAATTAGGGGGTTATTTATCTCGACATTTCCTTTGGGTTTTTGTGCGGGATTGTTTTCGTTTGACTGTCGGTTTGGGTTGCGATTTCGTTAGTTCATGTTTAATAGGTGGTTTTTCCCTGGACTGTGTCTGAGTAAGGTTTCATGGCCTCCGCTGTAGTCCAGTGTCCTGTGATTTTTGAGCTGGTTTATTTAACGCCCTTTTCATTGGGAACTTGTTTCTCCTGCGCCTGACTCCACACCCACATCCCCTTGGGGAGTTCTGACACTCGGCGAAGCTTCCCTTTTGAGTGGTAGTGTCACGCCTTGGTCTTAGTATTTTGTGTTTTGTGTTGTGTTTTGGTCAGGCCAGGGTGTGTCATGGGTTTATTTTGTTTTTTGTTTCGTATTGGGGTTTTGTAGGCATTGGGATTGCGGCTGAGTAGGGGTGTCTAGCATAGGCTTGGCTGCCTGAGGCGGTTCTCAATCAGAGTCAGGTGATTCTCGTTGTCTCTGATTGGAAACCATATTTAGGTAGCCTAGGTTTCACTGTGTGTTTTGTGGGTGATTGTTCCTGTCTCTGTCTTTGTTGTCACAAGATAGGCTGTATAGGTTTTCGCGTTTCGTTTGATGTTTTTCTATATATTTAGTTATTTCATGTATCGTTTATTTTCATTAAAGAACATGAGTAACCACCACGCCGCATTTTGGACCGACTCTCTTTCTACTGACAAACGCCGTTACAGAATCACCCACCACACCCGGACCAAGCAGCGTGGTAACAGGCAGCGACAGCAGGAGCAGCGAAAAGAGGAACGGACATGGGAGGATGAATTGTTCGGAGAAGGACCCTGGGATCAGCCTGGAGAATATCGCCGCCCCAAAGAAGAACTGGAGGTGGAGAGAGCTGAGAGGCGCTGGTATGAGGAGAAGCAACAGCGGCAGCAGGAGCAACAATATAGGGACTCCACTACTTGGGAGGAAATAGACAGGTGGAGCCAAAGAGGAGACCAGAACCAGAGCCGGTGATAGAGATGAGCGAAGCAGAGAGTGTGAAGGAGTTAATGGGGAAAGTGGAGGAGAGAGTAATGAGGGAGTTGCTAGTGAGGTGCTTTAGGTACGATATTCGTCCGACGGAGCGTGTCGGGGATTTGATGGCACCTGGGTCAGCGCTCCATACTCGTCCTGAGGTGCGTGTTAGTCAGCTGGTGAAAATTATGCCAGCCTCACGCACTAGGCCTCCTGTGTACCTACCTGGCCTTGCACGTCCTGTGCCAGCCCTGCTCTCAGGCTCTCCAGTACACCTTCATGGTCCAGTCCATCCTGTGCCACCTTCACACACCAGTCCTCCGGTGGCAGTTCCCCGCACCTGGCTTCCTGTGCGTGTCCTCGGTCCAGTACCACCAGTTCCAGCACCACGCACCAGGCCTTCAGTGCGCCTCGCCTGTTCAGCGCAGCCAGAGCCTTTCTCCTCTCCAGTGCTGTCGGAGTCTCCCACCTGTCTAGCGCTGTCGGAGCCTCCTGCCTGTTTAGCGCAGCCAGAGCTTTCCTCCTCTCCAGTGCTGCCGGAGTCTCCCACCTGTTCAGCGCAGCCAGCGCTTTCCTCCTCTCCTGCGCTGCCGGAGTCTCCTGCCTGTTCAGTGCGGCCAGCGCTTTCCTCCTCTCCTGCGCTGCCAGAGTCTCCCGCCTGTTTAGCGCAGTCAGAGCTTTCCTCCTCTCCTACACTGCTGGAGTCTCCTGCCTGTTTAGTGCAGCCAGAGCTGCCAGCCTGCATGGAGCAGCCAGAGCTGCCAGCCTGCATGGAGCAGCCAGAGCTGTCAGTCTGCATGGAGCAGCCAGAGCTGCCAGTCTGCATGGAGCAGCCAGAGCTGCCAGTCTGCATGGAGCAGCCAGAGCTGCCAGTCTGCATAGAGCAGCCAGAGCTGCCAGTCTGCATGGAGCAGCAAGAGCTGCCAGTCTGCATGGAGCAGCCAGAGCTGCCAGTTTGCATGGAGCAGCCAGAGCTGCCAATCTGCATGGAGCAGCCAGAGCTGCCAGTCTGCATGGATCAGCCAGAGCAGCTAGATCCGCCAGTCAGCCATAATCTTCCAGATCTGCCAGTCAACCAGTCTCTTCCAGATCCGCCAGCCAGCCAGGATCTGCCGGAGCCAACTACCTGCCTGAGCTTCCTCTCAGTACTGGGCTTCCTCTCAGTACTGGGATTCCCCTCAGTACTGGGCTTCCCCTCAGTCCCAGGCTTCCCCTCAGTCCCGAGCTTCCACCTCAGTCCCGAGCTGCCCCTCATTCCAGTGGGGTCCTTGGTGAGGGTTATTAGGCCAAGGTCGGCGGCGAGGGTCGCCAATCAAAGGACGCGTTACAGGGGGACTAAGACTTGGTTGGAGTGGGTTCCACGTCCCGAGCCGGAGCCACCACCGTGGACAGAAGCCCACCCGGACCCTCCCCTATGGGTTTAGGTGTGCGGCCGGGAGTCCGCACCTTGGGGGGGGGGGGGGTTCTGTCATGCCTTGGTCTTAGTATTTTGTGTTTTCGTTATATATTTGGTCAGGCCAGGGTGTGACATGGGTTTATTTTGTTGTGTTTCGTATTGGGGTTTTGTAGGCATTGGGATTGCGTCTGAGTAGGGGTGTCTAGCATAGGCTTGGCTGCCTGAGAGTCAGAGTCTCTAATTGGGTACCATATTTAGGTAGCCTATGTTTCACTGTGTGTTTTGTGGGTGATTGTTCCTGTCTCTGTGTTTGTTGTCACAAGATAGGCTGTATAGGTTTTCACGTTTCGTTTGTTGTTTTTGTATATATTTATTTATTGCATGTATCGTTTACTTTCATTAAAGAACATGAGTAACCACCACGCCGCATTTTGGTCCGACTCTCTTTCTACAGACGAACGCCGTTACAGGTAGCTTGTTATACTCTGTGCTGTCATAAAGAGCTATGTTTGTTAAAAGCTTTACACAAGTAAAATGTAAAATAAAAAACATTTTACTGACAAGGGAAGGTGTTGTAATGAAATTATGATGTTTTCTCATAGATTTGACATTAGATTTTGTGAAATGTCACAATCAACATTACTGTTGTATTTAAATAGACTCGTAATAGAAGGTGGAAGAACATTTGGCGCTACGTTACTATCACATTATTATGGACTAATTACGTTTTCATATTACCTGGAAAAGGTCAGCCTATTTTGGTGTATGTTCTCCTGCTCGCTTTGCTTGACAAATGATTGTTATCACTGGCAGCAGGACAATATCGTTGTCGCCGTCATCTATTTCCTTAAGTGTTTTTTATGACTGATCACAAACCGTCCTAACCATGGCAGATGGCACACTGCTTTTAGACTTTAGATCAGGGCCCACAGGGCTCTGGTCAAACATCACATAGGGAAAATGGTTATATTTGGGACACAGACTTGGTTACTGTTCATCTTCATTCAATGTGTCCTCCATAATACTACCCATCAGCAAGTGATAATTCACACACCGATGGTGCAAATTCATATATTTTTTACTGCCATGAGTACTGAGGCACATCAGAAGTCAACCCCCATGTCATAAGCTGTGACTTCGAAGTGACATTAACCCATTTGGCAAGCTGACTCTGAAGAAATTGAAAGATATCAAATTCAGAGAGGGTTTCGGACTCTCTCCTAAACTCTTAGAATGTGTGGTGACACAAGGAACCCTGGAGATCCTCAAGGAACCTCTGGAGTTTCTCAGGAACCCGTTCCAGTTATATTGTTCATATTTACACCTTTGGTTAATTGACGGATTCTTGGAGGAACCTTTAAAGAGCAACTGCCTTTAAAAATCAATGAATCCCTTTTAAAACAGCCTATGTGTCATTAATATGAGTCAGAAACAGTTATTCTAGTGTTAAAATTGTCTCATCTAAAACAGAGTTTGAAATGTCCATGCGTCACAACGGGTAAATGAAGGTTGGGTTTTGATTTGACGATGTCCATTTGCCCGCTAACATGCGGTGAACAGTTGCAGTGACTTCTCTCTATTCAATAGCATAGACAGTATGACAGACCTGCTCAGCATCTCCGACTGTTTACATAATACAACACGCCGCTATTTTTTTACTTGAGAAATACTACACAAAACACCTGAGTAAGATGTAAAATTGTGCAACTAAAACATCTTCTGCAAAAACTCAATAAATCTGTCATGAATTATCTTAGATTCCTTCTGTGATTAGCTAGCGAGGATGACAATATGATATTTTGATGACTATATTCACTCTAGCCAAAGTGCTTTATCAATTTGGAAATGGAATGGTTGATTAACATGGTAAATATCGAAGGACTAATGATAAAATAATATTGCCGTAATGATCTTTCATCTCTGACTCAGCATGTTGACTCAACCAACAATTATTTTGCACTGTCAATATTTTGTTGAATTAAAAGGCTGAATTTACTTTAATAGTGTTTGACCATTAAAACATTATGGACCAAAAGTGTTCTTATTTTACATGCGCCATTGACATTCCTCTCATCTTGGACCTCATCTCCCTCCAAGGTTTTTATGGACTGTTCCAATATTTTGTGACTGCATCAGAACCAGTTGCCAGGCGTAATACCATCACGTGTGTGTGTGTCTGTGTGTGTGTGTGTGTGTGTGTGTGTGTGTGTGTGTGTGTGTGTGTGTGTGTGTGTGTGTGTGTGTGTGTGTGTGTGTGTGTGTGTGTGTGTGTGTGTGTGTGTGTGTGTGTGTGTGTGTGTGTGTGTGTGTGTGTGTGTGTGTGTGTGGGTGCGTGCGTGCACACCATTGCTTCCCTCTCGTGTAGTGAGTCAGAGATGCCTTGGCCATCTGCCAGTGGAAGTACCTTGAGAGATGCTCTAATATGTCTAATATTAGCAATTTTTCCCAATGCACATCCCCTCTGAGGCTGTGTCCTGGGGGAAGACCATCTGTCTATGTAGTTTCAGTATTGGACGAAGGAAGAGTCAATGCTACTTAACCGTATCATATAAGATACTGTACTGGATGTACATGATAATTTTCATTTTTCTTGATATGCACTAGCTCCATATTTATTAGCATGATGGGATGGAGGAGTCATATCATACTGTACTGTGTGTACTTTACATTTTCATATGACTTTATTGACTTGTACTCAGGCTACTGGCTCCACAATTTCAGATTTGTATGGTGGGAGGGTAGCTGCTCCTTGACCATATCATACTACTGTACTGAATGTACTATTTTTCCTTTTCTGTTATCATGTTTTTATTGATTTTCACTTTGGCTACTGGCTCCACATTTTCAATTTAGGATGATGAGGCGTTGGTGCTCCTTGACCACATCATACTGTATTATATAAACATGTTTTATTGATAAAGGATATACAGTACCAGTCAAAGGTTTGGACACACCTACTCATTTAAGGGTTTTTCTCTTTTTTTTCTTTTTTAAAACTATTTTCTACAATGTAGAATAGTGAAGATATCAAAACTATGAAATAACACATGGAATCATGTAGTAAAAAAAGTGTTAAAAAAATCTCATATTTGAGATTCTTCAAAGTAGCCACCCTTTGCCTTGATGACAGCTTTGCACACTCTTGGATTTATCTCAACCAGCTTCATGAGGTACTCCTGTGATGCTCCAGAGCCGACCACGTGATATCCTATCCTATCCGGAGGCCATTAGGACACTGCCCTGCCCACCAGAACTACACAGCTTTGCATTAAAAGAAATACAACATTTGTCAGCCTGATATCTCTTTTCTGTCTACTCCAGAAAGAGGAAAGAGAATATGGAAATAGAAGATTCCCTATGTGCAATGAGACAGAGAAGAGAGGGATGACGTCAGGAACTTAATATTCGGATAAAAACAGTGACTGGAAGAAGGGAAGGGGTAAATAACCTGAGCCCTAGGACCGTGCCCCAGGACTACCTGACATGATGGCTCCTTGCTGTCCCCAGTCCACCTGACTGTGCTGCTGCTCCAGTTTCAACTGTTCTGCCTTATTATTATTTGACCATGCTGGTCATTTATGAACATTTGAACATCTTGGTCATGTTCTGTTATAATCTCTACCCGGCACAGCCAGAAGAGGACTGGCCACCCCACATAGCCCGGTTCCTCTCTAGGTTTCTTCCTAGGTTTTGGCCTTTCTAGGGAGTTTTTCCTAGCCACCGTGCTTTTACACCTGCATTGTTTGCTGTTTGGGGTTTTAGGCTGGGTTTCTGTACAGCACTTTGAGATATCAGCTGATGTACGAAGGGCTATATAAATAAATTTGATTTGATTTGATTTTGATTTGATTTGAAATAACGAAACATGCAACTTATAATGATTATGAACAGAACAAGTGAGGAGGAAGACCAATCAAATCAAATCAAATTGTATTTGTCACATGCTAAGGTAAACAATAGATAAGTGAAGAAATTAAAAAACAGTCAAATGACAGTGAAAATAACAGTAGCGAGGCTAAATACAGGGGGTACCGGTACAGAGTCAATGTGTGGGAGCACCAGTTAGTCGGACTAATTGAGGTAATATGTACATGAATGTATAGTAAAAATGACAATGCATAGATGATAAACAGAGAGTAGCATCAGCATAAAAGAGGGACTGTTGTGACACAATGAAAGTAGTCCAGGTAGCCATTTAATTATCTGTACAGGAGTCTTATGGCGAGGGTGTAAAAGCTGTTGAGAAGCTTTTTGATCCTAGACTCGGCGTTCTGGTACAGTTTGCCATTCGGTAACAGATAGAACAGTCATTGACTGGGGTTGCTTGGGTCTTTGACAATTTTTAGGACCTTCCTCTGACACCGCCTGGTATAGAGGTCCTGGATGGCAGGAAGCTTTTCCTCAGTGATGTACTGGGCTTTACGCACTACCCACTGTAGTGCTTTGCGGTCAGAGGCCGAGCAGTTGCCATATCAGGCAGTGATGCAACTAGTCAGGATGCTCTCCGGTGCAGCTGCAGAAATGTTTGAGGATCATGCCAAATCTCCTGATAGGTATAGGTTTGGTCGTGCCCTTTTCACAACTGTCTTGGTGTTTTTGGACCATCATAGTTTGTTGGTGATGCGAGCACCAAGGAACTTGAAGATCTCAACATATTCCACTACAGCCCCGTCAATGAGAATGGGGGAGTGCTCTGTCCTCCTTTTCTTGTAGTCCACAACCATCTCCTTTGTTTCGATCACGTTGAGGGAGAGGTTGTTATCCTGGCAGCACATGGCCAGGTCTCGGACCTCCTCCCTATAGGCTGTCTCATCGTTGTCGGTGATCAGGCCTACCACTGTTGTGTCGTCGGAAAACTTAATGATGGTGTTGGAGTCGTGCCTGGCCATGCAGTCATGGGTGAATAGGGAGTACAGGAAGGGACAGAGCATGCACCCTTGAGGAGCCCCAGTGTTGAGGATCAGCGTGGCAGATGTGTTGTTGCCTACCCTTGCAAACTGGGGGTGGCCCGCCAGGAAGTCCAGTATCTCGTTGCAGAGGGAGGTGTTTAGTCCCAGGGTCCTTAGCTTAGTGAATAGCTTTGAGGGCACTATGGTGTTGAACATTGAGCTGTAGTAAATGAATAGCGTTCTCAAGTAGGTGTTCCTTTTGTCCAGGTGGGAAAGGGCAGTGTGGAGTGCAATAGAGATTGCACCATCTGTGGATCTGTTGGGGCGGTATGCAAATTGGATTGGGTCTAGGGTTTCTGGGATAATGGTGTAGAGGTGAGCCATGACCAGCCTTTCAAAGCACTTCATGGCTACAGATGTGAGTGCCACGGGTCGGAAGTAATTTAGGCAGGTTAGCTTAGTGTTCTTGGGCACAGGAACTATGGTGTTCTGCTTGAAACATGTAGGTATTGCAGACTCAGTCAGGGACAGTTTTAAAATGTCAGTGAAGAAACTTGCCAGTTGGTCAGCTCATGCTCAGAGTACACGTCCTTGTAATCTGTCTACGTGATCACACAGTTGTCCGGAGCATTTTATTTTCTCGTGCATGATTCAGTGTTGGTTTCCTCGAGGCGAGCATAAAAGTAATTTAGCTCTTCAGGTAGGCTCATGTCACTGGGCAGCTCGTGGCTGTGCTTCCTTTTGTAGTCTGTAATAGTTTGCAAGCCCTGCCACATCCGATGAGCGTTGGAGCCAGTGTAGTACAATTCAATCTTAGTCCTGTTTTGAGGCGTTGCCTGTTTGTTGGTTTGTCTGAGGGCATAGCTGCATTTCGTATTAGATTAGGTTAGAGTCCCTGTACATGAAAGCGGCAACTCAACCTTTAATCTCAGTGCCGATGTTGCCTGTAATCCATGGCTTCTGGATGGGGTATGTATGTCCGGTCACTGTGGGGACTATGACATAGAAGCACTTTTTGATGAAGCCAGTGACTGATGTGGTGTACTCCTCAATGCCATTGGAAGAATCCCGGAACATATTACAGTCTGTGCTTGCAAAACAGTCCTGTAGCTTAGCATCTGCGTCATCCGACTGAGTCACTGGTGCTTCCTGCTTTAGTTTTTGCTTGTATGCATTAATCAGGAGGATATAGTTATGGTCAGATTTGCCAAATGGAGTTCGAGGGAGAGCTATGTACGTGTCTCTGTGTGTGGAGTAAAGGTGGTCTAGAGTGTTTTTCCTCTGGTTGCACATTTAACATGCTGGTAGAAATCAGGTCAAATGGATTTAAGTTTTCCTGCATTAAAATCCCCGTTTCCTGTTTGCGTATGGTCTAAATAGACAGCACCAAGAATATACAGTTGAAGTTGGAGGTTTACATACACCTTAGCCAAATACATTTAAACTCAGTTTCTCACAATTCCTGACATTTAATCTTCGAAAAAATTACGTTTTAGGTCAGTTAGGATCACCACTTATTTTAAGAATGTGAAATAATAGTAGAGAGAATTATTTAATTCCACTTGCATTTCTTTCATCACATTCCCAATGGGACAGAAGTTTACCTACAATCAATTAGTATTTGGTAGCATTGCCTTTAAATTGTTTAACTTGGGTCAAATGTTTTGGGGAGCCTTCCACGAGATTCCCACAATAAGTTGGGTGAATTTTGGCCCATTCCTCCTAACAGAATAGGTGTAATGAGTCAGGTTTGTAGGCCTCCTTGCTCGCACACGCTTTTTCAGTTCTGCCCATACATTTTCTATAGAATTGAGGTCAGGGCTTTGTGATGGCCACTCCAATACCTTGACTTTGTTGTCCTTAAGCCATTTTGCCACAACTTTGGAAGAATGCTTGGGGTCATTGTCCATTTGGAAGACCCATTTGTGATCAAGCTTTAACTGCCAGACTGATGTCTTGAGATGTTGCTTCAATATATCCACATAATTTTCCCATCTTCATGATGCCATCTATTCTGTGAAGTGCACCAGTCCCTCCTGCAGCAAAGCACCCCCATAACATGAGGCTGCCACCCCCGTGCTTCACGGTTGGGATGGTGTTCTTCAGCTTGCAAGCCTCCCCCTTTTCCTCCAAACATAACAATGGTCATTATGGCCAAACATTTCTATTTTTGTTTCATCAACCAGAGGACAAACCATAGTCTGGCTTTTTCATAGCGGTTTTTGAGCAGTGGCTTCTTCCTTGCTGAGCGACCTTTCAGGTTATGTCGATATAGGACTTGTTTTACTGTGGATATAGATACTTTTGTACTTGTTTCCTCCAGTATCTTCACAAGGTCCTTTGCTGTTGTTCTAGGATTGATTTACACTTTTCACACCAAAGTATATTCATCTCTAGGAGACAGAATGCGACTCCTCCCTGAGCGGTATGACGGCTGCGTAGTCCCATGGTGTTTATACTTGCATACTATTGTTTGTACAGATGAACGTGGTCCCTTCAGGCATTTGGATGCACCAGACTTGTGTAGGTCTACCATTTTTGTGGTGGTCTTGGAAGATTTCTTTAGATTTTCCCATGATGTCAAGCAAAGAGGCACTGAGTTTGAAGGTAGGCCTTGAAATAGGGTGCGACTAGGGTCTGCATTCTATGTCATTTTTTCTATGTTTTGTATTTCTATATCTTGGCCTGGTATGGTTCAAAATCAGGGACAGCTGTCTATTGTTGTCTCTGATTGAGAACCATACTTAGGTACCCTTTCCCCCACCTGTTTTGTGGGAAGTTCAGGGCACATAGCCCAAGGCTTCACGGTTGTTTTTTTGTTCTTCGTTTTGTCGGCATCATTTTTAAATAAAGTTCAAATGTACGGTTACCATGCTGCACCTTGGTCAAGTCCTTCAGCCAGCCATGACACATGCACACAGTAGATGTCCTAACCGACTTGCCAAAACTACAGTTTGTTAACAATATATTTGTGGAGTGGTTGAAAATCGAGTTTTAATGACTCCAACCGAAGTGTATGTAAACTTCCGAATTCAACTGTAGATGAAAACTCTTTTTGTAAATAGTGTGGTCTACAGCTTATCATGGGACACTCCACCTCAGGCGAGCAAAACCTTGAGATTTCCTTAACATTTGTTGGGGATAGGGGGCAGTATTTTCACTTTGGATGAATTGCGTGCCCATAGTGAACTGCATCCAACTCTGTCCTAGATTGCTAATATATGCATATTATTATTACTATTGGATAGAAAACACTCTGACGTTTCTAAAACGGTTTGATTTATGTCTGAGTATAACAGAACTCATAGGACAGGCAATCTTCCAAACAGGAAGTGAAATTCTGAATACATGTCTAATTTCCAGTCATCCACTTCAAAATAAGATATGGATCTGGCACTTCCTATTCCTTCCACTATATGTCCTCATTCAGTAGAACGTGGAATGGAGCTTCTGGTGTGAACTTTGACCGAATGGGAGGGGAAATAGTCACTGTCCCGACAGAATGCCATTTTCCTGTGGCGCATTTGTCTGTGGGTGTTACCATTGTTCCATTTGGCTGCAGATGAAAACGTATGATCCGGTTAGAACGTTATTGGATATATATGAAAATAACATCCTGAAGATTAATTCTCTACTTAGTTTGACCAGTTTATTCGACCTGGAATATATATTTTTGAAGTTTTCATCCGAGGTCGCCTGGACCAGCGTCAGCTTTTGGGCACGGAGCTGAAAGTGCTAGCAAATGCAGCTAATTGGACACTAATATTGGACATTATGGAATGAAACAACGATTTATTATGGAACTAGGACTCCTTGCACTGCATTCTGATGAAAGATCATCAAAGGTAAGGGAATATATATGATGACATTTCGTATTTCTGTTGACTCCAACATGGCGGAGAAATACTTTTACGTCTGAGCGCTGTCTCCGATTATTGCATGGTAGGCTTTTATCGTAATGTTTAAAAAGAATCTGACACAACGGTTGCATTAAGAACCAGTGTATCTTTAATTATATGTAGAACATGTATCTTTAGTCAAAGTTTATGATGACTATTTCTGTTATCTGGCGTAGCTTTCTATAATTCCTCCGGATATTTTGGAGGCATTTCTGAACATGGCGTCAATGTAAACTGAGATTTGTGGATATAAATATGCATATTATCGAACAAAACATACATGTATTACATGTCATATGAGTGTCATCTGATGAAGATTTTCAAAAGGTTAGTGATTCATTTTATCTCTAATCCTGCTTTTGTGACTCCATCTTTGGCTGGAAAAAATGGCTGTGTTTTTCCTTTGATGTGGTGGTGGTCTAACATAAATATACGTTGTGTTTTCGCTGTAAAACATTAAAAAAATCGGACTTGATGGGTAGATGAACAATATATTTATCTTTCATTTGCTGTATTGGACTTGTTAATGTGTGAAAGTTTTTTTGAATTCCCTGCGCCACCTTTTCAGCTGAATGGGGGGGGTGGAGTTCCCCTCGGGGATCGCTTTGCCATAGCAGGTTTTAATATTAGATTTCCGGCACCAGCTGATGTTAACAAATATATATACAGACAGAGGCAGATTACCCACTTGCCGTCAGATCCTTACAAGGCACCCCGATCTCCATTTCTTTCTCCTTGTCGCCTTGTCGGGTGTCTGAAGTAAATCCTTCACGTCCAACTTGTTAAACAAAACTCTATGAGGTTAGTAATCGCTGCCCTGATATCCAGAAGCTCTTTCAATCATGAGACAGTGGCAGAAACATTATGTACAAAATAAATAATAAATGGCAGCCATCTCCTCCAGTGCCATTCAATTGTTCCAGAGTTGTTGAGGGCACACAGAAAAGTATTGGGAAATAATATTTTGTTATATAAAATTAAGGGTTGCCATTAGAACTGTAGTTCTCTTTAACAGGAAAACACTGGTTTGAAAACTGTAAGCTTCATGTGAACTGAGCCACTCTAAAATAAGTGTATTTTACTTTAACAACTGTATAAACAGGCAATTCACTGTAATTTTATTGTAACACAATGCAGGCCTAAAACATACCCATAGCTTTTTTGATTTTATTTGGCAATTTAAAATACATTAAAAAAATTACACCAGGCTACAGATACATTCACTCCCCAATAGGCTATCTCTGTATTCCATTACAGTAAGACTTGCTGATACTGACACCTGCTTGGCTACAGTGGGGGGGTCTGTGTTTTGCAAACTGTGCTGAATCTGAAGAGATGACATCAGCATTGGTACCTCACTCAATAGCTTACTCATAGCTTACTCATCGATTGCTGCAAGGTTAAGTCACAATTGACTCACTTGTCTTCTCTGAGGTTTCCACTACTGTATCAGCTCAAGGAAACATGGGTGTTATCCACAATGCATTGCTGCATGAGAGGACAGCTATTGGAGGTTACAGACAACGTCTCCCATGTGGGACTCTAATATTTTCTTCCATATACAGTGCCTTCAGAAAGTATTCATACCCCTTGACTTATTCCACATTTTGTTGTGTTACAGCCTGTATTCAAAATGGAGTAAATAGAAGAAAACAATCACCCATCAACACACCACTCCATAATGACAAAGTGAACATTTTTCACATTCTTCTTCTTGATGAATGCTACAGCCATTTTCAAGTCTTGCCATAGATTTCAATTTAAGTCCAAACTCTAAGTAGGTCACTTAGGAACATTCAATGTCATCCTAGTAAGCAACGAATATGTGTTTTAGGTTATTGTCCTGCTGAAAGGTGATTTAATCCTGTGCTTAGCTCCATTCCGTTTCTTTGCTATCCTGAAAAACTCTACAGTCCCTAACGATTACTAGCATACACGTAACATGATGCAGCCACCACTATACTTAAAAATATGCAGAATGATACTCAGTAATGTGTTGTATATTATATAGTTTGATTTAAACGTTTAACCTACATGCCATGCAAGAATCTTGTTTACATGGCAAATCTGATATCAGGCTACCTGATAAGATTTTGATAAATGCACAAAACTGCCAACCTTTTTGGGGAAACCTATTTAATTAAATCTGAGTTCGGATATACAAAGTAAGTATGTGAAAACTATTTCTAAGATGTATATTTTCATTTTTGCCGAATTTACTTCACATACGCATAGACTGAAGCTTGCGCTGCTGGGTGCTGGCACATGATCAAATACAACGCTGCAGTGGACGTTGCCTATGATGGCTGAAGTAGCCTCACAAGCCAATCACAGAATGTGACGACAGAAGTGATGCAAATCGTACAATCTGGCCATGTTGATATCAATATTTTAATTTGGTAACATCACACAGTGTGACGTGATAATCGTAAAAGACTGAATTCGACATATAGTATAGTATTCGACATATAGTCTGCAATATAGTCAATTGTGGCCTGGGGTGGTTTAGTGGTTAGCGCCTCTGCTTTCATTGTGCACATACTCTATATGTCTACCTTTTTGGCGTGGGTTCAATTCTGTCCCACACTGGCACAAAGAACTCACTCCACCCAGATTTACTTGATTTATTTACACATTTCAAATATGGACAGTTCAAGGATATTTTACCTTTGATATCGATAGGAAATGAATATACCAGACACTTTTGGATAACATAAATAAGAAACAAATAGAATAATAACAATAGGTTACACCAACATGTGTTTCCATTGATACAACGTGTTGGGTAAATTGCCACTGTAGATTTGCCTGATGAAATTATTAAATACTTTATTTCTATTGTACGGAAGGCTTATTTAATTTTTTATTTAACCTTTTGTTTAACTAGGCAAGTCAGTTAATTAAGAACAAATTCTTATTTACCAATAATGGCCTACCTCGGCCAAACCCAGACAACACTGGGCCAATTGTGTGCCACCCTATGGGACTCTCAATCACAGCTGGTTGTGATACAGCATTGAATCAAACCAGGGTCTGCAGTGATAACCTAGCACTGAGATGCAGTGCCTTAGACCACTGCACCACTCGGGAGCCTTATCAAAGAGATTATTCACTGATAGTCTGTTTAAAAAGGACTAAATAGTTTAGAATACAAAACCAACAAGAGGGCGAACATATCTAAAAAGGTAAGCAGGACTAAGGTAACATTGACATAATATTTTAGGGACCGGTAATGAGGTGACCAATAATGGTTACAATTGAAATCAGCTGTATGGGTGAATTTAGCAGGTATTGATGGTGATGATAATCTAATGCCATTGATGGTTGCAATAGGCCCCTTGTTGTTTGATTATATTCCAATAAACTCCATTCTGTAGGCTACCCATTAGCCTATCCATAGCGCTACATGAAAACCAATAGGCTACTGTGTTTCCCTGGCTGAGTTGATGAGCTGATTTTGACCATCAATTGACTGACAGATGTACTATAGGTCTACCGTAGAACGTTAAACGTTCCTCCAGTGTGGATGCTCATCCATGTTTTATAGTTAGGCTATGTATAATTTGTCAATATAGTGCTGGTCTTTGGTGTGGATTGAAAGCCTGCAATGTGTGGTTTTAATATTTCATTTTCTAAAGCTGTCAAGATGTTTATGCATTTGAGCCTATCCAAAGACTATATCTTTGAGTTGAGAAGCTTTTCTTTAAGGTGTAAATGATCAGCCTAACGTTTGTAAAAATGCAGTTAACTTATGGGCCTAATGAGGGCTTAGGATGGTCACTATATCACCCAGCACTGGCAAGAAGCTTGAGGCAGGAGCACACAACGTAGACCACTGCGCAACAGCAGTTCACAATGCTCTAGCAAGCAGTAACAATACAATGAATACTGATACGTAGGCTTTGTTTTAAAGTGGAACTGCCTCCTTGAACCCAACTTCTCTGGTAAAAAAAGGTTGATGTAGCTGGCTAGCTAGCTATGATACTGTTATGTAACTAACTAAATATATAGCCTCTCCCTAATGTCTAATGTGATGTAATGTCATAGAGAGGAAGATTTCCATAGCTAACATTGTATGAACTCTACCTTGTTTTTCTACAGATGGAGGACAGTAGAGATTGTTTGTCATTGGTTGAGGCAAACTCTGTCATATCCAGGATGGAGTGTCATGCATTCCACCCATCCTGCCGCTTGACTGTATCTGTTCATAATCTCCAATACATTACATAGATGGAAGGAACGTAATCACCCAATGGAGACTTGAAGACAGAACCTCACGCAGAGAGCTGTGCATGTCACTGTGTGGTTCAACAGCCAAATAGAATAGGTCGTTATCAATAAAACTACACAGTTTCAAGATCAGTAAAAATCAATTGATCATGTATTTTCAGAAACTTGTGGGTAGCCAGGTCCATTTGGCAAAAAGATAGCTAGCTAAGCAAACAACGTGTCATTTAGCTTGCTTCATCAGAGATTATGCTTTCGGAAAAAGCTTGACATCGGCAAGTCCTTGTCCTGGTAAATCTGTAAGTCAGACTACTCCCAGTGGGCAAAACCTGTTTGAAAAAACATTAGTATGACATATTTTTATGAAGTCTTATCCTGATCGCAAACTGGTTAAAAAAATGAACTTTTTTACTGACCAACATATTTTTCTGACCACCATATACGACCAGTCGGTCTTAACTGTGCCCTCTATCTGATCAGCTGGTCATAATTCTGACCACTATATTATGTGCTTTATTATATAGTCTACTGGTCATAATTAAGACCTCATCATAACCTGGTAATGACCACCTGACTACAGCGCATTACCTACTGTAAAATGTATTGCAGACGATAAAGTTATATATTGAAAACATTGTTCATTACATTTCTATTTGCTTCCATTATAACCAATTAAAGGTGCAATATGCAGAAATCACTCCGCCATTTCCTGGTTGCTAAAATTCTAACAGTTTGCCTAATTTCAGGTTATGTGACAAATCAAGCTTGTATAATGTAGATCATCATTGTACAATCTAAACCATTGTGAAATATCTTTAAAAAGAAAAAAATATATATATATATATATTGTATTTCAGCTGTTTGAAGCTGGTGTACAAAACCGAAAGTAAAAGATGCAAAAACAAAACTTAAAAACGGGAAGCATAGACATTATGCACACAGAACATGTTTACTGCTTCTTAGACTTGCTTTCAATGAGAATGACATATCTATAACTATATTTCCATGTGAATTTGGTCAGGTCGCCCAAAACTATTGCAGCTCTAAAGTTTAAATCTGCAACATATTCTTACATTCAAAATACGCAATGGCAAAAACAAATCTACATCAAAATGTTTTGCATATCTGCATACAGTAATTATTTCATAATTCACCCACATACATTACATGCATTAGAAAGAATGGGACAAATAATATAAAATAAAGGTAAATGTAAAAACATATGTGTACAGAGGCAATAATTACAGTTTTCAAAAGTTTTGTGTCTGTCATATCATTCCTGAAACAAACTTTGTTAGAAATTTGTGTAACTGTCTAATCTCTTCCTGTTCTCTGCAACTGTGCATGTTTGAGAGCGACAAAAGGAATGAGCAAGAAAGAAATGGGAAAAATGTTATATGACTCACCAAGGGAGGTGTCTGTTGCATGGATTTTGCACCTGGGAAAAAAAGTGAGTTAAAATATAATTTATTTGCTTTACAAACTTATATCATTAAAAGCGGTGCTATTTCAATTAGATCTACTTACACTACACTCTTAGAAAAAAAGGGTTATGAGAGAGTTCTTTGGCTGTCCCCATAGTAGAACTGTTTTTTGTTTTCAGGTATAATGTTTTTTTGGTTCCAGGTAGAACCCTCTGTGGAAAAGGTTCTACATGGAGCCCAAAATAGTTTTACATGGAACCAAAAATAGTTCTTCAAAGGGTTCTCTCTGTGTGTATCAGATCATATGTTTAGCACAATGCTTCTTTTCTAATAACCAACTTGGTTGGTTTCATGTGAGTGACTGATAGATTGTACATGTGAAGGATTCCACCATATCACTGATAAGCAATTTGACAGAACGCACAGAATATTGTTCTGGGACTAAATAAGCGAAACAAGGTCTCAGCTTTGAGAGAAGAGGCCTTGTGAAGTATCAGTCACATGCAGGAACCAACGTTAATAATGAAAAATATAAATCATGCTTATATGACTTGTTTGTGTT
This sequence comes from Oncorhynchus gorbuscha, assembly GCF_021184085.1. NCBI lineage: Eukaryota > Metazoa > Chordata > Actinopteri > Salmoniformes > Salmonidae > Oncorhynchus > Oncorhynchus gorbuscha. The sequence continues at coordinate 37,549,668 of NC_060178.1, forward strand.
GCGGTATATAAGGACTGAAATGGAATGCCCTTTTCAGAGTTTTCATCAAGCTTGTATTGAGTTTGTAAACCTCTCTAATAATAAAGATTGCTTATTTACCTTGAATTTGAGTCCTTAGTGGTACATTTCCAAGACAAACCCTTTTAGATTCTACATCACATATTTTATTCTAATTGTAAGATCAGGCAATCATGGGCAGCTCAATAGCATGTCTCTTGGGCAATCCATTCTCACTAAGACCTGATGCAGAGAAAAAACATTATTGATCATCAGCATAGCTAGTACAAACCTAGCTCATAAAAAGCTGGTTAGAAGGAATAAATACACATTGAAGATCAGTGTCAAACAGAAAAAAACAGTTTGCACACAAAACTCACTGTCAATGACGACAGATGGGGCATAATAGGACACTGGTAACTGAGTGGGTGGCCAGGTCATTGACATGTTTCAGGAACTGTAAAGACAGAGATGAATCAGTAAATACATTGACTATGTTGCCCTTCAGCAATCTGGCAGTCAGGCTGACATACGGAGAGAGAGATAGAAAAAGAGAGGGCCTACCTGTGTTTTGCTGTCTATTTACATTTCTTAGTAAGCAGGCTGGATAACTTCTCTACTCCTTCCTTTCATTCTCTCCTCCGTCCTTCCATCCAAGGTAGAAAATTACTGCAAAAAGTGTTGTCGAGTGTCATACCTTGATCTGTTTTACCTGTTTTTGTGCCTGTCTCCACCCCCTCCAGGTGTTGCCCATCTTCCCATTATCCTATGTGTATTTATACCTGTGTTCTCTTTTTTTCAATTGCCAGTTTGTCTTGTCAGGTTTTACCAGCGTTCTTTTCCGCCTTCCTGTTTCTCTAGTTCTGTTTCCTAGATCTTCCCGGTTCTGACCATTCTGCCTGCCCTCCTGTACTTGCCTGACTCTGACCCGATCACAAACCTCTGCCTGCCCTCAACCTTCCCTTTTGCCTGCCCCGTGTTTCTAAGAAATCATCTGAGAACTGTGCTATCTGCCACCCGTGTCTGCATCTGAGTCATGATAGTACGAACAACGCCGTCTCCTCCCAGGGAGCCACCATTGGAAGGCACACAGAGTTACTTCAAGGTCTTCTGGAATGATTCCAGACCTTGGGGGGATTACCAGGACTGTGCCTTCAACACATTGTTGAAGCAATTCTATGGATTGTCTGTGAGGCAGCCCACCACTACAGTAACCCCTCAGACTGTCAATTACCTCACTACTGGTGGCGTTTCTCCCCAATCTACCCCAGCTTCCCAAGAACCCTGCTTACCTCCCCCAGACCGCTACGCTGGAGATCCCGGCTCCTGCCGGGCATTTCTCTCCCAGTGTTCTCTCCTCTTTGAACTACAGCCCTCTTCATTCCCTCAGATCACTCGAGGATAGCGTACGTGATAATGCTGATGTCCAGAAGGGTTCTTGCCTGGGCTACGGCTGTGTGGAAGCAACAATCCACCGCTTGCCCCAGATTGTAGGAGTTTGTGGTGAAGGTACGGAAAGTGTTTGATTCTCCATTGTCGAGAGGCGGCTCGTAAGCTGCTCCAACTACGTCAGGATTCCCGTAGTGTGGCAGACTACGGGGTGGATTTCCGCACGTTGTCGGCTGTCCTCGATTTCCACCTCGCCTCTGAGGAATACCAGAAATCCACAAAGCCCACATTTCTGAGTGGATCAGATGTTGGCCAAAGTCTCTCGGAGGTCACAGAGGTTTGTCGAGTCGTCTCCTCCGGAGCCCATGCAACTGGGCAGGGCTAGCTTGTCTCCTGCTGGGAGCTTACGCAGACTCAACACCCAGAGCTGTCTGTATTGTGGAGTTATGGGACATCTTTTGTCTACTTGCCCATTAAAGAACGAGGATCATTAAGGAGGTACTTGTATGAGTATGCTGGTGTGCCGTACGGGGAGTTTCCCATCTTCAATTGCTCGTACCCCTCTCCATGCTACCCTGTTATGGAGTGACCGGTCCGAATCTCTCTGGGTGCTCATAGACTCTGAGGCCGACAAGAGCTTTATGGACACTACCCTGGTGTCAAGGGAGCTACCATCTTCTCAAAGTTGGATCTCCAGAATGCCTACCATCTTGTACGGATCCAGGAAGGGGATGAGTGGAAAAACACCTTTAACATGGCTAGCGGGCACAACGAATACCTGTTGATGCCGTTCGCACTGACCAACACTCCTGCTGTGTTGCAGGACCTGGTATACAACGTTCTCCAAGACATGTTGAACCGGTTCGTATTTGTCTACCTTGATGACATCCTTGTGTTTTCCCACTCGGCTCAAGAACATTTACTCCATGTCAGACAACTCCTGCAGCATATTCTGGAGGACCAGCTGCAAAGCAGAAAAATGTGAATTCCAACCCCACCAACATCTTCTTCCTAGGGTACATCATAGCTGCAGACAACATTCAGATGGATCCTGAAAAGGTGAGAGCGGTGGTGGAATGGCCGCAACCCACATCCAAAGTGCAGCTGCAATGCGTCTTGGGGTTCACCAATTTCTAGGGTCAGTTCATACAGGGGTAAAGCACCCGGGCTTCCCCCCTGTCAGCACTTTCCAAGGTCCCGTTTAAGTGGTCTCCAGCTACAGACCAGGCATTCTTTTTCAACAAACACCAATTCACTATCGCCCCCAACCTAATCAATCCATATCCGTCCCGGCAGCAAACAGTGAAGGTTGATGCCTCAGACGTCAGAGTAGGGGCTGTTCTGTCCCAGCGTTCAATTCAAGACCAAAAGCTGCATCCTTCCGCTTTCCTCTTCCATCTTCTCAACCCCTCAACGTGGGTAACCGGGAACTTCTGGTGGTGAAGATGGCGTTGGAGTGGAGTCACTGGTAAGAGGGGGCGGAACACCCATTCATAGTATGGACAGATCACAAGAACCTTGAATATCTCAGCACCGCCAAGCGCCTCAATGCTTGGCCTCCGGCTAACCAGATGTTTGCCCTGGACTGTGCTCATTCCTCAGTTCTTGAATGGGCTCATTCCTCTCGACTGGCTTGCCAACCTAGCCTTTGTATGACATCGTTTTTGGTGGCCCACATTTTTTTCATTGAAGTCTCTGTGTTCGGTGCCACCTGCACCATGTGTGCCCAGAATAAGACTCCTCAGCAAGCTCCGGCTGGCCTCCTTCAACCACTTCCGTCCCTCAGCGTCCCTGGTCACATATCCCTGGACTTCATCACTGGTCTCCCCCGGTCTGATGGAAACATGGTTATCCTTACTGTGGTGGACCAGTTTTTCAAAGCCTGCCCACTTCATCCTTCTCCCCAATCTACCCTCATCCAAGGAGACTGCCCAGCTCATGGTGCCGCACATCTTCAGGATCCATGGACTTCTGGTGGACATGGTCTCCAACCAGGGTCCTCTGTTCTTGTCCCAGTTCTGGAAGGCGTTCTGCACTCTCATTGGGTCATCGGCCAGCCTGTCCTCCAGGTTCCCCTGGCCAGCCGGAGCGAGCCAATTAGGACCTGTTGACGACTCTTCGCTGCCTGATCTCTGCCAATTCCACCACCTGGAGCTGCAGCTCGTGTGGGTAGAGTATGCAACACCTTCCCTTGCTCAGCCACTGGCCTCTCGCCTTTTGAGTACTCCTTGGGATTTCAGACCCACTCTCCAGCGCAAGAAGAAGAGGTCAGCATACCCTCGGCCCAGATATTTATCTGATGCTGTCGCCGTACCTGGAAGAGAACCTGGTCGGCTCTTCTCAAGACCACCTCCAGGTATCGACGACAGGCAGACCGCTTCTGGACCCCGGCTCCTCATTATCATCTCGGGCAGAGGTTATGGCTGTCCCGCAAACTGTACCCCCATTTTATCGTTCCTTTCCCCATCTCAAAGTTCCTTAGCCCCTCTGCTGTTCATTTTCTGTTGCCCCGTAAACTCCGTATACATCCCCTTTTCATGTGTCTAGGATTAAACCTATGTCTCACAGCACTTTGTCTCCTGTTTCCAGACCTGATCACGAATCACTGCCTGCCCTTTGCCTGCCCTGTGTTTCTAATAAATAATCTGAGAACTGTACTATCCGCCTCCCGTGTCTGCATCTGGGTCATATCCTGAGTCGTCATAGTTGAAAGTTGTAACGTTGGAATGAGTGTTGAGGGGGAGCAGGAATAGGCTAAATGTATCGTGTTGTCAAATACAAAATACACAAAAATACAAGGGTCCCTGATGAATAAAGAAAAACTTAATATCCACATTTCAAGAATTAGGCTTGCTTACAATGTTTAACACACACACACATACACACACAGAGGCAATGTTTCCTATATGTGTATTCATCAAACATATCTCGCACAAACACACTGAGAGAGAGAACACATTTACTGTCATTAACTAAATAGATATCAAAATGTCAAAGTGTTAGCTAGCTACAACCTGGCTACTACAGGTGAAATAAAAAGTTACCATGTCCATGGAGGATTAGCCACAGACCTTATGTAAGCTAGTTCAAATTTGCCTGTTAAATGAACTAAGGATAGCTAGCCAGCAAATGATTCCTTGAAGTTCTTCTCCCCAACAAAACACTGCATGCTTCACTTACGAAAGTCAAACAAAAACCCAGAGAACATAGCAGTCAAATATTTTACTTGTTTGTGTGTGTAAATTTCGAGTAGCTGTCATTGTTTTCCAGCTGTATTGTTGTGTAGATTACCGTGTGCTCTAAAGCAATCAGGCTGCCTATGCGCAGCCTGATTGCTGCACTGAAGCACAGATTCCAATCCAAGTTTTAGATGGAACTGACATCCTTATTTAGCTTCTGAAATTAAAATAAAAGTACTGCACACATTATGCTAATTGCTTAAATGCTTTAAGGGAAATATAATAGTCATATTGTCAGGGTCAAATTCATGTGCAATACTTTTGGATTAATTGTTGATGAAATAAATGTGATAGAAATAGGGTTTGTAAATCCTGGTGTATTGTAGTAGGACATTGAAATAAAAGATATAGGCCTATGTGTTCTTCAGTTTGTCATAATTTAGTTAGGCATAATAGAACATCAAAACAGCATTCAGTGGAACATATGAAAATGTGCCGCACAATAAACAGTGGAATTAGCTAACACAGACAAAAGCATAGGCTACCATTAGAAGCCAACCAACACAGAAAGCTACCAGATATAATTATTGAAACAATCATTATTTCATTGTACTGCTGTTTCACAGCATTTTTATTTGAAAGCAGTGCATTATTATGTCATTGTGCATGTTTATCTTACATGCTTGTAGCCTAGGACAAATGTTATGGATTTGAATGTACATGTTTCACTTGGATGGGCTGCAACTAGGAAATGCACTGCCATATCATGCAGTAAAAGCTAAAGCATTTATAGCAACAGAGATTCTATGAATTAGGGACCATCTCTGATAGCTATAGGACCGGGGATACTGTCACACATTTAAGCTTATAATGACATAGCTTAACTGATGACTTGGATGTGAAATATATCACATTTCTTATTTTTTTAAATTGGGTATTTCATCACCTGCCAAATAAAAAAACAAAAATGGACCTACTCCTTTTTTTACCGCTTTTTCTCGGTATCCAATTAGTAGTTAGTCTTGTCCCATTGCTACAACTCCCGTACGGACTCGGGAGAGGCGAAGGTCGAGACCCGTGCGTCCTCCAAAACACAACCCAGCCAAGCCGCACTGGTTCTTGACACAATGCTCTCTTAACCCAGAAGCCAGCCACACCAATGTGTCAGAGGAACACCGTGCGACGTGTAATTGTGCATTGTTGCTACTGCGCGATGGGCAAGAACATCCCTACGTGCCTAACCCTCCCCTAACCCGGACGACACTGGGCCAATTGTGCACCAGCCCATGAGTCTCCCAGTTGCGGCCGGCTGTGACAGAGCCTAGACTCGAACCAGGATCTCTAGTGGCACAGCTAGCACTGTAATGCGGTGCCTTAGACCACTTCACCACTCAGGCCACTATTCCTGAAAGGATTACTCAGTCCAGATAAGCTGAAGTGGACTCGGCCCGAGTACCATTATGATTCTGCTGGACTCAGGAGGATCTAAGCCCGCATGAAGTCCCACGAGTCAGAGTCCCCCAAGTCTCAAATGGAATAGGCCCAAACCCAGCGTGTTGACTGGGTACAGTATGGTACGAGACCCAAACCCACTTTGGTGCGCTCTGCCAGCTGTTGTTTGCCAAGTGTGCTAAGCTGAATCATGCAAACCCTGCTGAAAAAAAACATTGCTCCAATTGTAATAATTGTAATGGTTCTCGTGTCTTATATGCAATGGGTGCATGGCCCACCAACACTATGCACATGTTAATATAGATAGGTGTCTATTAATTAAGTAGCATTTAGAAAACTGGTCAGTAGTTCAGATTTCAACCAAAAATCAGATATCCACCAAAATATTAGTCAAATATACTTAATTAAAAATGTCTTCATCTGGTTGTAATCTGGTTATAAAACGTCCCGACCAGAATTTGCAAGTAAAACATGTATTCTTCACATCGAATGCCCACTGGGGTGTCATCACCACTATGGACGGCAAGCAAATAAAAAGTTTATCCCCTGAAAGTTAGCTTGTTAACTAGCCATATTGGCGTGATCTGTTATAAGCTAGTTAGTCAATTTGACATGGTCCATCAATCAATGTAGCCTATTAGGTCTGTCAGCAGCAATTGTAATTAAACACTATTTAAAAACAATGTTGATAAGGGGATAATGTTAGCTAACCATACATGGTTCTTCGGGTTTGTCCCAATAGGGAAACCCTTTTTGGTGCTGGGTAGAACCCTCTTGTAGGCTTCTGTCTAGAACCCTCTATGAAGGGTTCTACCAATAACCGTTTTGTCATCTATAGGATCTTTCTAGAAGTGTCCATGGAGGGTTCAATCTATAACCCTTTTATCTTTGGAGTGTTATCCCTAGAACCCTCTATGAACTGTTTCACCAGCCATATTAGCCTTTAAAATGGTATTATTTCTGACAATACATTTATCATAAGGACTTTCTTTGAGGGTCTAGTTATACCCTAATTCCTGGTTTACAGGCCACATCAGGCCTGCAAGTCCCATTATGCTGACTTGCAAAGTGATGTGTAATTCCTATTGGAATCCAGCCAGAGTCAGGATTTTAAAAATATTTTAAAAATGTTTAATTTTACCTTTATTTTACTAGGCAAGTCAGTTAAGGAACAGGATATCCAACAAGTGGCATTTTTATTCACCTGCAATCTGCATTTAGAATACCTGCCTGGATAGAGAAGATTAATGTAGTCTCAATATTCAATCTGAACTGTGCAATTGGATCCTGGATTTTCTGACGGGCTGCCCCCAGGTGGTGAAGGTAGGAAACAGCATCTCCACTTCGCTGATCCTCAACACTGGGGCCCCACAAGGGTGCGTGCTCCCTGTTCACCGATGACTGCGTAGCCATGCTAGCCTCCAACTCAATCATCAAGTTTGCAGACGACACCACAGCAGTGGAGAAGGTGGAAAGTTGTAAGTTCCTCGGCATACACATCACTGACAAACTGAAATGGTTTACCCAGACAGACAGTGTGGTGAAAAATGCACAACAAAAACAAATGTTTTGGGGGGATTCAGTTCATTTGACACAAATATTAATTTTCACAGTCTGCTGCCTCAGTTTGTATGATGGCAATTTGCATATACTTCAGAATGTTATGAAGAGTGATCAGATGAATTGAAATTAATTGCAGTCTCTCTTTGCCATGCAAATGAACTGAATCCCCCAAAAACATTTCCACTTCATTTCAGCCCTGCCACAAAAGCCAGCTGACATCATGTCAGTGATTCTCTCGTTAACACAGGTGTGAGTGTTGACGAGGAAATTGAGTTTGAATAACAGACTGGAAGCTTCAAAAGGAGGGTGGTGCTTGGAATCATTGTTCTTCCTCTGTCAACAGTGGTTACCTGCAAGGAAACACATGCCATCATCATTGCTTTGCACAAAAAGGGCTTCACAGGCAAGGAGTTTACTGCCAGTAAGATTGCACCTAAATAAACCATTGATCGGATCATCAAGAACTTCAAGGAGAGGGGTTCAATTGTTGCGAAGTAGGCTTCAGGGCGCACAAGAAAGTCCAGCAAGTGCCAGGACCATTTCCTAAGGTTGATTCAGCTGCGGGATCGCGGTACCACCAGTACAGAGCCTGCTCAGGAATGGCAGCAGGAATGTGTGAGTGCATCTGCACGCTCAGTGAGGCAAAGACATTTGGAGGATGGCCTGGAAGGGCAGCAAAGAAGCCACTTCTCTCCAGGAAAAATATCAGGGAGAGACTGATATTCTGCAAAAGGTACAAGTATTGGACTGCTGAGGACTGGGGTAAAGTCATTTTCTCTGATGAATCCCCTTTCCGATTGTTTGGGGCATCAGGAAAAAAGCTTGTCTGGAGAAGACAAGGTGAGTGCTACCATTAGTCCTGTGTCATGCCAACAGTAAAGCATCCTGAGACCATTCATGTGTGGGGTTGCTTCTCAGCCAAGGGAGTGGGCTCACTCACAATTTTGCTTAAGAACACGGCCATGAATAAAGAATGGTACAAACACATCCTCTGAGAGCAACTTCTCCCAACCATCCAGGAACGGTTTGGTGATGAACAATGCCTTTCTCAGCATGATGGAGCACCTTGTGATAAGGCAAAAGCGATAACTAAGTGGCTTGGGGAACAAAACATTGATATTTTGGGTCCATGGCCAGGAAACTCCCCAGACCTTAATCCCATTGAGAACTTGTGGTCAATCCTAAAGAGGTGGGTGGACAAACAAAAACACACAAATTCTGACAAACTCATTGATTAAGCAAGAATGGGCTGCCATCAGTCAGGATTTGGCCCAGAATTTAATTAACAGCATGCCAGGTTGGATTGCAGAGGTCTTGAAAAAGAAGGGCCAACACTGCAAATATTGACTCTTTGCATCAACTTGTAATTGTCAATAAAAGCCTTTGACACATATGAAATGCTTGTAATTACACTTCAGTTTTCCATAGTAACATCTGACAAAAATATCTAAAGACACTGAAGCAGCAAACTTTGTGGACAGTAATATTTGTGTCATTCCAAAACTTTTGGCCATGACTGTATATACTGTATTCTATACTATCTATTTAAATTTAGGCCAAGCCGCTCTGTCATTGCTCATCCATATATTTATATGTTCTTATTTTATTCCATTCCTTATTCCATGAGGTATTTGTTGTGGAATTGTTATATATTACTTGTTAAGTATTGCTGCACTGTGAGACCTAGAAGCACAAGCATTTCTCTCACTCGCAATAACATCTGGTAACCATGTGTATGTGACCAATAACATTTGATTTGATTTGGAACAACCGTCTATGTAATGGGTGCAATAAATCCAACAGATTGGATTAGTTCGGAAACAATGTTATTTATCCTTGTGTAGCAGAAAATGCATTAACCAATCAATGTACATGCAAAACACAGATATAAAACAGACAATTCTGAAAATCTCCCTGGAAAAAAATAACATTCTGTGAAATATTATATATATAGCGCTATGTATAACCCTTCTTTCTTTCCAAAGAATCCTTCTTGTCTTCCAAAGAATCATCAAAGAACCCTTTCTTCCAAAAATTGGTTCTCAGGATGTTAATAAAAGGTTCTAGGTAGAACCGTTTGCCTTAAAAAGAACTTTTGTCTTCCAAAAAGCCTTCTTCTGATCAAAACAGTTCTTGGTAGAACTCTATCCCTCTGCAAATAATCCTTTTCAAACCCTTTTTCTAAGAGTGTAGGTAACCTTACGTTGGTTGGAGAAAAAAGTACATTAGGTCCACTACCACTGTGTTTAGCCAACTGCATAAAGTTTCTACCGGTGGCTTGCAAGGTGAACATAATTACCTAACAGTAACATTGCAATGCTCCCTACTGCTGCTTGATAGGCAGAGCCCACAAAAGATGGGAAATTAACCTAAACCACTCAAACTTGTCAGGCATAGGTCACTGTTATTTTATTCCACTCAAATGAAATATCCAATTAATGGTGGCCAATATTGAGAGATATTGTGACAATGTTGCGCTAGGAGGTAGGTGAAGGAGTCAGGCGCAGGAGAGCAGAGATGTCTGAGATGCTTACTTTTAGTAGGCAAGTCCACCAAACACAGGTATGGCGCAATCCAAAAGTCAAATGCCCTCGACAACAGAGACACTCGTTACTCACGCAAAGAGGAACAAACAAACTTCCTAAATAACACATTCTTATTAAATGCGTGAAACAAAAAATTGGGCACAACCTCACCGATCTACATCACAAAATAAAACAATCCCGCACAAACCAAGGCAGGCAACAGGGTAAATATATACACACAGAAATTAAGGCAAATGAAATCAGGTGTGCTAGAACCAAACACCCGAACAGGGAGAGGAACTACCTTCGGTGGAAGTCGTGACAGATATAGGCTACTCTCACTACTGACCATGAAAAGCATGTAGTTACTGGCTGTAAGCCTATAACTCTGATGATAGAGCTACATGTGTACAATTGTTTTGCATGGAATAATTATATATTTGTAGCTCTGAATATGCTCTTCAAGAGGTGATGATATTCAAACCAAATAGCCTGATAACATTTATTTAACAATCCCTTGAAAACAGCACGCAGCTGTCAATGGTTTTTGCGGAGCTGGAGCTGCAGGTCAACTTGCCCTCAGCAGGCAAATTGAACACTCTGCACCTTATTGTGACGTTTTACTGGCAACCTATAGTATGGCATGCTAGTTCTGGGACAGCAGAGACAAGACAAAATTAGACAGTTATAAAATATTGTGCTGACAGCTGGTCTGACTGAAGACCAGGCATTCAACTCAAAGTTGTTGATATCATTTCCATGGTAACATGTCTTTACATGACCTGATAAAAATTCAAGTTGCAAAGCTACTTTCAAAGCAAGGTGTTGTAGAATGAGTCTCATGAAACACAATCCAGACACTGGAACTTCTTGCTATGTTAGCATAACTGTGATTTGACAGATAAATATTAGCTAGCTAGATAGACTAGCCAGGTGTAGCTATCCCTGAGTTATGCTAACTACCAATCTGCTTTTAGGTTGGCTAAACACGAGGTCAGCACAGGCATTAACCTACACAGAAAATTGAATTAGCAGATCATCGTGAGATGACGAGTCTGTAGGGAGTAGGAGGGGCGAAGTCCTCAACTTCAAAACTTCTCTCCATAGCAAAGCTAGCTTAGCTTGCCTCTCTGTCACTAAGTTACTGAATAAAAAAAACTGAATAAGCACCATAAAAAATACATTCAGAGTCAGTGAGTGCAGTTCACCTTTCCTAAACCATAGCCCTAACCTTAACCACTCAGAATGAATGCCTAAACTGTTAGATGCACTATGCAGAAATCCCTCTGCTATTTCCTGGTTGATATAATTCCAATAGTTTGCCTAATTTCAGTTAAATATGACAAAACAAGCAAGTATAGCGTAGAGAATCTAAACTGTGAAATATATTTTCTCGAACCAAAAATATAGAATTTTCAGCTGTTTAAAGATGGTATACTAAACCCAAAGTAAAAGACTCATAACTAAATTTAAGAATAGGAAGCATAGAAATAGCGCACATTGAACAAATCTACTGCTTCTTAGATGGACCAATTAACACATTTCTATGTGAATTTTTTCGGGTTACCCAAAAGTTACACATGGCAGCTTTAACCTGTGTCTGTTTTAACCCTGTAATCAAACAGAATTAATAGATGTTCTTCCATGAGTCAAAGGGCAGCATGCCAGATTTGAACCCATGCCAATGCTGGCATAGTGTATGTGTGCCATAGTCAAAGGCTGTAACCACCACACAGGTACTCATGAAACCAATAATGAATTCTGCCTATTGCTTGCCTTCAACATATGACAAAACAATTTATCTCAAATCAACAGACTTTTCCCTAACAAAAAAACATATCTAGCCCCTACAAATATGTCCATTTATTATAATCCACATGAGAATTAACGAGACCGTAGCCTGCACACAGCCTACATAAGGTACAATGTAGGTATGGTGTACATTGTATACAAACAAACACAAAACATCGCTTCCAGCTGCCCCCTGGCAGTAATTCTAAATATTTCTTCAGATATTCAAATCCTCCTGCTGCAGGATTATTCTCCTCCTGCAATAACAAATTAAGATCCGATATCTGTATCATAGCACATTGCGCTTTATTAGAGGCGATAGGTTCAGTACACATCATTGCATTTTGTATCAGAATGTGGTTTGGCCCTGCCTGAAGTCTTGTAGATCGTTCCATTGCGCTCTTTTTGTCTATAAAGCCCTCTTGCATAAACTTCTGCCATACCTTACCTCATTGTTACTCTATAGATTTACGGGATACTGGACCCGGGCTCAGGGATGGCTAACTCTGGAGATCCCTTCAATCTCCACTGTTGGGTAGATCTGCTTTTAGTTTTTTTGCACCCTATGTGTGGAATGAGTTGCAATATACATAACAAATTTGAGGAATTGGTGCCTCTAATGAAAAAAAGAGACACATTCTTCAGTAAAAAGGACTGAAATGCCCAATTGTGTTTTTATTTTGGTGTAATGTGTATATGAATGTGTAGTTTAATGCATTTATTGTATTTTGATGTGTATTGCGGTGCTGTACAGGGCTCATCTGGAGAATAGAACCCAGTCTCACCATTGACTCCCTGTCAAAATAAAGGTAAAACAAAAGAGAGAGGCAGGATTCTACCCCTAACAGCAACATTGTGTATGTCCCAATGGCATCCTATTAGTGCAGTACACTTCACTACTTTTATACCAGAGCCTTATGGGCCCTGGTCAAAAGTAGTGCACTATATAGAGAATACGGTGCCATTTGGGAGGGAACAATTTAGAGACAACTTGATCTCTCTGACAAACAGAAAGGTCTCATTTCTTGTTCTAGTTTTCTAGACCCCTGTCCCTCTCTCTCTACCCCCTATCTTTCTCTTCTAATGGGAAAACCATCCAATACAGGTGTTCTCGCTTTTGTTTCCTCCCGCTTTCTTTCTCCCCCTCTCTCTGATCAAGATAAGAAAACACATCAGATGCAGGTGACTGACAGGCAGAATGATCCAAGCTCCTTTTTACCCAACAGATTGTCTTTTGCGAGTCATTCTGCATTATTGACGTTGCTCTTTCTTGAGCTCTCTCTCTTTGCTCATTTCAATCTCAACACAATCAAGAGGCTTTGATTGCCTTTGATTGTCAATTGAAACCATCTCACAGGATCCTCCAGCGACAACAAGGATCAGCGACAACAAGGACTATTTGAATGAATCTAATTAAAGCTGTAACGTAACTTTTTGGGTGACCTGACCAAATTCACATAGAAAAGTCAGTTATAGATCTGTCATTATCAATGAACACAAGTATAAGAAGCAGTAGATCTGTTCTATGTGTGCTATTTCCATCTTAAGTTTAGTTTTTGCATCTTTTACTTTCGGTTTTGTACACCAGCTTCAAACAGCTGAAAATGCAATATTGTTGGTTATTGAAAAGATATTTCACAGCAGTTTAGATGGTACAATGATTCTCTACACTCTGAGGTCTTGTTTGTCACATAAACAGAAATGAGGAAAATTATTAGAATTTTAGCTTCCAGGAAATGGGGAGCAATTTATGCATATTGCACCTTTTAAAGGCTATGGTTGTCATCCCATTGACATCGCCATGGAGAAAAGAAAGAGACTGCATACCAAATTGCCCACTATTTCCTACTTTTGACCAGAGCCATATGGGCCAGATAGTGGTTTGTGTAGGTCAAGACATGGTGTGGACATCAATTTATTTAAAAATTCTTTATTGACATTTTCAAATATATAACATACACATAAAACATGAATAGAGCCTTCCATTTTTAACATTACTATCTGTTGTGTTATGAACTTCTCCCTGGGTAAAATAAACCAACAAATAATATAAATAATGTGTAACGGCGTTCGTCTGTTGAAAGAGAGTTTGACCAAAATGCAGCGTGGTGGTTACTCATGTTCTTTAATGAAATAGAACGATACATGAAATAACTAAGTAACAAAACAACAAACGGAACGTGAAAACCTATACAGCCTATCTAGTGAAAACAAACACAGAGACAGGAAACACACAATGAAAACTAGGCTACCTTAATATGGTTCCCAATCAGAGACAACGAGAATCACCTGACTCTGATTGAGAACCGCCTCAGGCAGCCAAGCCTATGCTAGACACCCCTACTCAGCCGCAATCCCAATGCATATTAAAACTCCAATACCAAACACAACAAAATAAACCCATGTCACACCCTGGCCTGACCAAATAAATAAAGAAAACACAAAATACTAAGACCAAGGCGTGACATAATGTAATAATCTATTATCAATTCATCCAGTATTTTGTGTCATCAACCAAATATATATATATATATATATATTATTCTCACAATAGTATTTCACATTTGACTGGGCAGCCCTGATAAACAGAGAGATGGATACCCGACCTATACATGAATTGATTGATACATGATTGCCCTCTCTTTCTCTCTCTCTCGTTTCCTTTTACTGACAATATTTGGCATTTCTCCCATACACCCATACACCCCTGTCAATCTCATTGCATTGTGATGGTTAGCTCAGTTGCATGGGCCATGTGTTATCATTCAGCATCTGACCATCGCTGTGCTTTTTATCTCTCTGAACCATCCAGGGTCTCCCATGTCCAGGAGCATTCATCTGACTGGCCTTTGTCTGTCTACCTGATATGCTGTATCTATCTTCTTCATTCTATTACCACATTCTGGTATGGATAGGCTGTTGGGGTGACTACAGTATCTTAACTTATTACGAGGACATTCAAGGAGTATGTTCCCTTTGAACTATCACTTGTTAGAAACACCTTTAATTTTGTCCAGTATATTTTTTGTTGTTGCTAAAATCCAATTTAACTATCAAATCCAAAACTGTTATTGTACATTAGATATACTTAATATTTCTGACTAGTTACTTTCATTGATCGCGTCTTAGTGGTAAAACCTCTTGAGTGTAGGGGGCAGTATTTTGATGTTTGGATGAAAAACGTACCCAAATTAAACTGCCTATTTCTCAGGCCCAGAATCTAGAATATGCATCTAATTAGAACACACTCTAAAGTTTCCAGAACTGTCAAAATATTGTCTGTGAGTATAACAGAACTGATATTGCAAGCGAAAACCTGAGGAAAAACCAACCTGGAAGTGGCCTCTATTTTGAAAGCTCCATGTTACATAGCTTGCCTTTGCTCAATTTAAAGGGATATCAACCAGATTCATTTTCATATGGCTTCCCCATGTGTGACCAGTCTTTAGACATAGTTTCAGGTGTTTATTTTGAAAAATGAGCAAGAAAGATGACATCGTGTCATTGTATGGCTGGGTGCCAGCAGCGTTTTGTATACGCAACAGCTTGGAGCAGCCATTTTCTCTCTCTCTCCTATTGAAGAAGCTACATTCCCAGTTGATATATTATTGATTATATATTGTAAAAACAACCTGAGGACTGATTATAAAACATGTTTGAAATGTTTCTACGAACATTACAGATACTATTTGGAATTTTCGTGTGCCATGTCGTGACCGCTCGAGCCTGTGGTTTTCTGAACATAACGCACCAACCAAATGGAGGTATTTTGGATATAAAAATAATCTTTATGGAGCAAAAGGAACATTTATTGTGTAACTGGGAGTCTCGTGAGTGCAAACATCCAAAGATCTTCAAAGTCAAGCAATTTAATTTATTGCTTTTCTGACTTTCATGACCAATCTACTTGGCTGCTAGCTGTTTGTAATATTTTGTCGACTGAGAGAGATGTTCTTACATAAACGCTTGGTATGCTTTCGCCGAAAAGCTTTATTGAAATCTGACATGCCAGGTGGATTAACAACAAGCTATGCTGTGTTTTGCTATATTGCACTTGCGATTTCATGAAAATGTAATTTTTTTCGTAATTTAATTTGAATTTGGCGCTCTGCAATTCAGCGGTGGTTGACGAAAATGATCCCGCTAACAGGATGGGTGCATCAAGGAGTTATTGTATTAAGTATATCATCACTTTACATTGCTCCACTTTAGCAGGAATTGTTCAGCACAGGGCTAATTCCACCAGCACCAACTGGAAGTAAAGCAGAAAGCATTGTAGATTCATGTATTTGCATTTGTCAAAAGTGTATGCTCATATGCTCTTACTAATGGTGAGAATGGATGGTCGCATCATTAATATCCGTTCATCATGATCCATTACATCTCATAGCATAACAAACGGTTTGATACTAATACAGTTTTAAACATGCATACATGTGTAAAAGTATTGTAAAGTAAAAAATATATATATTCAACCCACAATCCTCTGATTTGTTGTTGGAAGAACTTCAAATTCTTAAGTTGAAAGGAAATATTATAAAAATGTAGTAAGGTAAACACAGTTTTCCTTGTAGTTGTTTTTACACGCAAATAGTTGTTTAGATCTTGTTTAGATTAGCCAAATGTGCAAAAAAAATTGCATGGAATAATCAGAAATGTGTAGCTCTGAATTTTCTCTTCAAGAGGTGATGATATTAAAACCAAATAGCCTGTTTAACATTTATTGAACAATCCCTTGAAAACGGCATGCAGCTGTCAATGGTTGAATTCATTTTTTGTTGTTTTTCAAGTTGGTTGCACAAGTGAAGTACTAATTAAAGATGAATATAAAGAGCTGCTAACCTAGCTAACCTAACAAAGTTAGTCCCAGATTAGTTTTCCAATGGAGCCCACTTTGGCTGGTGAGGTAAATTAATGGTTCCAGCACTATAGGAGTCGAATCTACTTTGCTTTGTTTCGGGACAAACTGGATCATTCAGAGTTCCAAAGCGGCAATTGTTTGCTTGCCAAGGATTATAGGTTTGAGATGACTTCCTTGATCACGCAGGTACCAAGCCTACATAGGAAACTGGGGAAAACGCAGAGTGGAATGTTGACCTTTTCTACGCCGGTGGCTGGATGGCGTAGCGCATGTTGGATAAATCTCTGTCTTGTTGATTGTTGTCAACCTCTTGCTCCTACCTGACACGCAGGCGTCCCATCTAGATATCTGGAAATGCAAATACGCTACGCAAAATGCTAATAGTAGTGGTTAACCGACTGGACGGTCACTCCATCACTCATTCATATATCCTTATGTACATGTTCCTTATCCCCTTACACTGTGTATAAGACAGTAGTTTTGGAATTGTTAGTTAGATTACTTGTTGGTTATCACTGCATTGTCGGAACTAGAAGCACAAGCATTTCGCTACACTCGCATTTAACATCTGCTAACCATGTGTATGTGATAAATAAAATTTGATTTGATTTGATTTGATTTGACTGAAGTTCGTTCGCCAGAGTACCATCTCCTGCCTCTCCTCCCCATCTGATAGCGGAGCCGAAAGAGCACAGCAAGAGGAGCATGGCAATCAACGATAATCACATGTCACGAGAAGTGAAGTCCGAAGTCAGCGGCCTTCCGCAAAGCAGCTTACACTCCCAACGGGAGGCCCGGAGCAGATACAAACAACGAATAGTTTCACCGCCCTGGAGGCTGATCTTTCTGCACCTTCATCGCTGGGGGCACTTGTGTCGGCAGACGTTGTTCCTACTCCTTCTCATACGATTTCGGAGTGGATGTCGGCAACCTTCCGTCCCTGCTCTAGATCGAGCGGGCCTTCTCCATCTGTCGGAGGCCTGTACCATCTTGTGACATGTGGGAGTGGCCGGATTTCCTCGTCCTTCTCACCAGTCATGATTTTGTGCGGCTACATGGTAAGAAATGTGAAATGTTCCTGGTGCAAAAACAATGTCCTATCCCGGAACTCGATTAATTACATTACTAAGCTGCTCCCGAATGTACTACGCCTGCTGGCGTTGTCCTCTTAAGGCCACTGAGACGCTAGCGTCTCACCCTAGCCACTAGCCCAGGGAAATGCGTAGCGCCAAATTCATATAGTACTCGTTAAAACTCAAACTTTCATTAAATCACACATGCAGGGTACTCAATTAAAGCTACACTTGTTGTGAATCGAGTCAACATGTCAGATTTTTTAAATGCTTTTCGAGCGAAAGCATGAGAAGCTATTATCTGATAGCATGCACTCCGCCGAAATACCTGAACACAAAAGAATTAGCGTAGCCGGCGCTACACAAAACGTAGAAATAAAATATAAAACATGCATGACCTTTGACGAGCTTCTTTGTTGGCACTCACAATTGGGTCTTTTTCTTGATTAATTCTGTCCATGTATACCCAAAATGTCAATTTATGAAGCCCGTGTGATCCAGAAAAAAACAGCTTTCCAAAACGCAATGTCGTTTTTTTTCATTAAAAAAGTTGCCTATAAACTTTGCCAAAACACTTCAAGCTACTTTTGTAATCCAACTTTAGGTTTTTGTAAACGTTAATAATCGATCAAATTGATCACGGGGCGATCTGTATTCAATTGCAGCAAGTCTTGAAATCATGGACGATTTTCTCTCTTTCATAACTTCCCAAGGTGTACCCTCTGACAGGAAGTGCCTATTCCTCATTTCACCAAAGATTAACTTCAACCCAATTCCCAAGATTGGCGACATTGTGTGGAAGCTGTAGAAACTGTAAACTGGGCGCTATCTATTTTCCCTTGCCATAGACAATACAGGGAACTGGCGGAGGGATATATATATATTTTTTGTGAACAGTTTTTCCTTAGGGTTTTGCCTGCTACACACGTTCTTTTATAGTCACAGACATGATTTAACCAGTTTTATAAACTTCAGAGTGTTTTCTATGCACACATACTAATCATATGCATATACTATATTCCTGGCATGAGTAGCAGGGCGTTGACATTTTGCACGCTTTTTATCAAAAAGTTGAAAAAAACGGCCCTAACCTCTAAGAGGTTTTAATGACATTACGAAGGATAGCCCTGAACAGTTGAAACTGGATTTCAAAGAGCTGGCTGACTCTCAACTAGATACTAATAAAAGACCCAAAATATCTGGCCCTGTGCCCTCTCTGAATCACGGCATTGAACGTTTTAGCAGGATTCTTTCTCTTCACAACTAAACTCAGCAAAAAAAGAAACGTCCTCTGTCAACTGCGTTAATTTTCAGAAAATTGTGTAAATGTGTAAATATTCAAATGAACATAACAAGATTCAACAACTGAACAAGTTCCACAGACATAAATGGAAATCAAATGTAACAGTCACTATCTGGTGTGGTCACTAGCTGCATTAAGTACTGCAGTGCGTCTCCTCCTCATGGACTGCACCAGATCGGCCAGTTCTAGCTGTGAGATGTTACCACACTCTTCTCCAAGGAACCTGCAAGTTCTTGGACATTTCAGGGGGGAATGGCCCTAGTCCTCACCCTCCAATCCAACAGGTCCCAGATGTGCTCAATGGGATTGAAATCCGGGCTCTTCGCTGGCCATGGCGGAACACTGACATTCCTGTCTTGCAGGAAATCACACACATAACAAGCAGTATGGCTGGTGGCATTGTCATGCTGGAGGGTAATGTCAGGATGAGTCTGCAGGAACGGTACCACATGAGGGAGGAGGATGTCTTCCCTGTAATGCACAGCGTTGAGATTGCATGCAATGACAACAATCTCAGTCCGATGATGCTGTGACACACCGCCCCAGACCATGACCGACCCTCCAACTCCAAATCGAGTACAGGCATCGGTGTAATGCTCATTCCTTCGACAATAAACACAAATCTGACCATCACCTCTGCTGAGACAAAAACCTAACTCATCAGTAAAGAGCACTTTTTGTCAGTCCTGTCTGGTCCAGCGGCGGTGGGTTTGCGCCCGTAGGCGACGTTGTTGCCGGTGATGTCTGGTGAGGACCTGCCTTACAACAGGCCTACCAGCCCTCACTCAGTCCAGCCTCTCTAGGTAGGAGTTTGCGTTCCTGGTATAACTCGGGCAGTTGTTGTCGCCATCCTGTACCTGTCCCGCAGGTGTGATGTTCGGATGTACCGATCCTGTGCAGGTGTTGTTACACGTGGTCTGCCACTGCGAGGACGATCAGCTATTTGTCCTGTCTCCCTGTAGCGCTGTCTTAGGCATCTCACAATACGGACATTGCAATTTATTGCCCTGGCCACATCTGCAGTCCTCATGCCGCCTTGCAGCATGCCTAAGGCACGTTCTTTCTTTTGGTGTTTTTTCAGAGTCAGTAGAAAGGTTTATTTTGTGTCCTAAGTTTTCATAACTGTGACCTTAATTGCCTACTGTCTGTAAGCTGTTAGTGTCTTAACGACCGTTCCACAGGTGCATGTCCGTTACTTGTTTATGGTTCATTGAACAAGCATCTTCTACAATGAAGATGTGAAGTTCTTTGAATTTTTATGAATTATCTTTGAGTTTAGTTACGTGATTATTGCAGCTCAATGGGTGTAACTTTTGTTAACAATTTCGATACTTTTTGGAAACAAAACATGTTTTTTAATGAGGATGGAATCCACCCAAATCATTTGTGTTCCTGGATCCTTTTACAGTATTATAAGGCTGCGTTGAGACAATGATTTATCAATGACCCAAGTCCAGCTCAGTTAATCCCTACCATTATGTTACTGAGTCATCATAATGCTTTAGCAAATGTCCATTATACCAGGGTGGGTATAATACCAGCATTGGTAGACACAATGTAAGTAACATAATTTATGTCCCTCTAACTGTCCTGAAAAACATCTGCTGATCCTACAGCTATTGTATGCAGCAATCATGTGCCTTTGAACTAGATTTATGCTGTTAGCACTGAGACGGTGTGCCCTACTGTAGTATGAAGTCCACTGTGTGCAGCTCACCCTGCACTAACATAAATAACATGATAATGATCTAATAAGTAACATGATCTACCTCTGCTAAGCTTCCAAGTAAAACGATGAAAACAAGCAAGCATCCCAGAAAAGTGTTCAAAATAGCCCAAAATTAGCAGCTTAATAAACAAGGTTTGTGAAATTAATAACTTGCTAGAAACAGATGACAATCATATTCTGACATTATCTGAAACTCACTTAGACAATACCTTTGATGATACAGTGGTAGCAAAACAAGTTTATAACATTTACAGAAGAAAAAAAATGCCACTGGTGGAGGTATATCTGTGTATATTCAGTACCACGTTTCTGTAAAGATTAGAGAGGATCTCATGTTAAATACTGTCGAAGTGATATGGATACAGATGAATCTGCCTCACCTAAAGCCCATTCTGCTATAGACCACCAAGTGCTAACAGTCAGTATATTGATAACATGTGTGAAATGCTTGATAATTTACATTTACATTTACATTTAAGTCATTTAGCAGACGCTCTTATCCAGAGCGACTTACAAATTGGTGCATTCACCTTATGACATCCGCACCTTTGGGGGGGGGGGTACTGTCACACCCTGACCATAGTTTGCCTTGTATGTTTATATGTTTTGGTTGGTCAGGGTGTGATCTGAGTGGGCATTCTATGTTGGATGTATTGTTTGTCTATTTCTATATCTGGCCTGATATGGTTAATTGCGCTACCGAACTGCCCCTGATCAAAACGAAACGAAACGGCCTAAACCGTCAAACAGAAATGTAACTTTTTGCAATGTGTCAATCATTCTCGAGTCATCTGGGACCCACGAGCTAAGCCCAAGGGACTACTAGGGGGGCACTTGAACATTTGTAGTGTCATTCCGAAAAGTGATCAAATTCAACATCTACTCACAGACTCCAACCTTAACTTCCTTTGCCTCTCAGAGACATGGCTCCATAAAAACTCTCCATACAATGTTTTCAGGAGAGACAGGATTGAAGGAGGAGGAGGGGTTCTGAAGATTTACATTAAAGAACATATACGATGTAAACAGATTCAGTGGTCAAGTGATAATCAACTAGAATGTATTGGCCTGTATTGGTCTCCCCAAATGTATTTTACCCTTATTGGAATGTATAGGCCACCTTCCACCAAAAGTGTGTTTTTTGAACAGTTTAATAACATGCTTAGGGAATGTGATTTTGGGAAAGAGGTCATTTTAATGGGAGATTTTAACATTAATTATGAAGACAAGTATTGTAGGAAAACCCTCAAACGGATCACTAATACCTTTGACCTTACACAGCTAGTTAAAGGGCCAACCAGGGTGACTTGTTGCTCTAAAACACAGATTGATTTGGTGTTCAGTAATAAACCAGAGAGAGTGACTAAATCAGCAAATCAAATCAAATCAAATTGTATTTGTCACATACACATGGTTAGCAGATGTTAATGCGAGTGTAGCGAAATGCTTGTGCTTCTAGTTCTGACAATGCAGTAATAACCAACAAATAATCTAACTAAGAATTCCTAAACTACTGTCTTATACACAGTGTAAGGGGATGAAGAATATGTACATAAGGATATATGAATGAGTGATGGTACAGAGCAGCATAGGCAAGATACAGTAGATGGTATCGAGTACAGTATATACATATAAGATGAGTATGTAAACAAAGTGGCATAGTTAAAGTGGCTAGTGATACATGTATTACATAAGGATGCAGTCGATGATATAGAGTACAGTATATACGTATGCATATGAGATGAATAATGTAGGGTAAGTAACATTATCATTTACATTTACATTTAAGTCATTTAGCAGACGCTCTTATCCAGAGCGACTTACAAATTATATAAGGTAGCATTGTTTAAAGTGGCTAGTGATATATTTACATCATTCCCATCAATTCCCATTATTAAAGTGGCTGGAGTTGAGTCAGTGTCAGTGTGTTGGCAGCGGCCACTCAATGTTAGTGGTGGCTGTTTAACAGTCTGATGGCCTTGAGATAGAAGCTGTTTTTCAGTCTCTCGGTCCCAGCTTTGATGCACCTGTACTGACCTCGCCTTCTGGATGATAGCGTGGTGAAAAGGCAGTGGCTCGGGTGGTTGATGTCCTTGATGATCTTTATGGCCTTCCTGTAACATCGGGTGGTGTAGGTGTCCTGGAGGGCAGGTAGTTTGCCCCCGGTGATGCGTTGTGCAGACCTCACTACCCTCTGGAGAGCCTTACGGTTGAGGGCGGAGCAGTTGCCGTACCAGGCGGTGATACAGCCCGCCAGGATGCTCTCGATTGTGCATCTGTAGAAGTTTGTGAGTGCTTTTGGTGAAAAGCCAAATTTCTTCAGCCTCCTGAGGTTGAAGAGGCGCTGCTGCGCCTTCTTCACGATGCTGTCTGTGTGAGTGGACCAATTCAGTTTGTCTGTGATGTGTATGCAGAGGAACTTAAAACTTGCTACCCTCTCCACTACTGTTCCATCGATGTGGATAGAGGGGTGTTCCCTCTGCTGTTTCCTGAAGTTCACAATCATCTCCTTAGTTTTGTTGACGTTGAGTGTGAGGTTATTTTCCTGACACCACACTCCGAGGGCCCTCACCTCCTCCCTGTAGGCCGTCTCGTCGTTGTTGGTAATCAAGCCTACCACTGTTGTGTCGTCCGCAAACTTGATGTTTGAGTTGGAGGCGTGCATGAACAACGCAGTGGTGGGTGAACAGGGAGTATAGGCGAGGGCTCAGAACACACCCTTGTGGGGCCCCAGTGTTGAGGATCAGAGGGGAGGAGATGTTGTTACCTACCCTCACCACCTGGGGGCGGCCCGTCAGGAAGTCCAGTACCCAGTTGCACAGGGCGGGGTCGAGACCCAGGGTCTCGAGCTTGATGACGAGCTTGGAGGGTACTATGGTGTTGAATGCCGAGCTGTAGTCGATGAACAGCATTCTCACATAGGTATTCCTCTTGTCCAGATGGATTAGGGCAGTGTGCAGTGTGGTTGAGATTGCATCGTCTGTGGACCTATTTGGGCGGTAAGCAAATTGGAGTGGGTCTAGGGTGTCAGGTAGGGTGGAGGTGATATGGTCCTTGACAAAGCACTTCATGATGATGGAAGTGAGTGCTACGGGGCGGTAGTCGTTTAGCTCAGTTACCTTAGCTTTCTTGGGAACAGGAACAATGGTGGCCCTCTTGAAGCATGTGGGAACAGCAGACTGGTATAGGGATTGATTGAATATGTCCGTAAACACACCGGCCAACTGGTCTGCGCATGCTCTGAGGGCACGGCTGGGGATGCCGTCTGGGTCGGCAGCCTTGCGAGGGTTAACACGTTTAAATGTCTTACTCACCTCGGCTGCAGTGAAGGAGAGACCGCATGTTTTCGTTGCAGGCCGTGTCAGTGGCACTGTATTGTCCTCAAAGCGGGCAAAAATGTTATTCAGTCTGCCTGGGAGCAAGACATCCTGGTCCGTGACTGGGCTGGATTTCTTCCTATAGTCCGTGATTGACTGTAGACCCTGCCACATGCCTCTTGTGTCTGAGCCGTTGAATTGAGATTCTACTTTGTCTCTGTACTGACGCTTAGCTTGTTTGATAGCCTTGCGGATGGAATAGCTGCACTGTGTGTATTCGGTCATGTTACCAGACACCTTGCCCTGATTAAAAGCAGTGGTTCGCGCTTTCAGTTTCACGCGAATGCTGCCATCAATCCACGGTTTCTGGTTAGGGAATGTTTTAATCATTGCTATGGGAACGACATTTTCAACGCACGTTCTAATGAACTCGCACACCGAATCAGCGTATTCGTCAATGTTGTTATCTGACGCAATACGAAACATATCCCAGTCCACGTGATGGAAGCAGTCTTGGAGTGTGGAGTCAGCTTGGTCGGACCAGCGTTGGACAGACCTCAGCGTGGGAGCCTCTAGTTTTAGTTTCTGTCTGTAGGCAGGGTCAGCAAAATGGAGTCGTGGTCAGCTTTTCCGAAAGGGGGGCGGGGCAGGGCCTTATATGCGTCGCGGAAGTTAGAGTAACAATGATCCAAGGTTTTTCCACCCCTGGTTGCGCAATCGATATGCTGATAAAATTTAGGGAGTCTTGTTTTCAGATTAGCCTTGTTAAAATCCCCAGCTACAATGAATGCAGCCTCCGGATAAATTGTTTCCAGTTTGCAAAGAGTTAAATAAAGTTCGTTCAGAGCCATCGATGTGTCTGCTTGGGGGGGGATATATACGGCTGTGATTATAATCGAAGAGAATTCTCTTGGTAGATAATGCGGTCTACATTTGATTGTGATGAATTCTAAATCAGGTGAACAGAAGGATTTGAGTTCCTGTATGTTTCTTTCATCACACCATGTCTCGTTAGCCATAAGGCATACGCCCCCGCCCCCGCCCCTCTTCTTACCAGAAAGGTGTTTGTTTCTGTCGGCGAGATGCGTGGAGAAACCCGTTGGCTGCACCGCTTCGGATAGCATCTCTCCAGTGAGCCATGTTTCCCTCAAGCACAGAACGTTACAATCTCTGATGTCCCTCTGGAATGCTACCCTTGCTCAGATTTCATCAACCTTGTTGTCTAGAGACTGGACATTGGCAAGAAGAATGCTAGGGAGTGGTGCATGGTGTGCCCGTCTCCGGAGTCTGACCAGAAGACCGCCGCGTTTCCCTCTTTTTCGGAGTCGTTTTTTTTGGGGTCGCTGCATGCGATCCATTCCGTTGTCCTGTTTGTAAGGCAGGACACAGGATCCGCATCGCGAAAAACATATTCTTGGTCGTACTTATGGTGAGTTGACGCTGATCTTATATTCAGTAGTTCTTCTCGACTGTATGTTATGAAACCTAAGATGACCTGGGGTACTAATGTAAGAAATAACACGTAAAAAAAACACGTAAAAAAACAAAAAACTGCATAGTTTCCTAGGAACGCGAAACGAGACGGCCATCTCTGTCGGCGCCGGAAGTACTTAGTCATTCAATATGGTTACTGGGCTATCTGATCATAATCTGACACTTATAGCCAGAAAGCTGTCTAACAGCATGTTTAACCTCTCTACTGCCGGATCAACTAAGAATACCTAAGAGTGAATTAAACTATTTTGAAAACGCAATTAAGGGAATTAACTGGAATGATCTCTTGTCCTATACAGACGTGGAAGCTGATAGTCAGGTTTTTCTATCCACAATCCAGACTACAATAAATGGTTTCCTAAAGAAAATCAAATCCAACCCTGGCCAAAAGAGCACTCTTCCTTGGCTAAATGGAGAAATATGGAAACTGATGAAAGAACGAGATCATGCTCTAAAAATAGCCCTAAGATCCACATTGGAGCATGACAGACGTAAATTTAACATGTTGAGAAATAAGGTGACAAAAGAAATCAGACAGGTCAAGACAAACTTTTTTATTAACATAATTGGTGAAGCAAAGGGAAATTCTAAATTGATTTGGGAGAATCTAAAAAAGTTAACAGGGAAAGACCATAGTAACACTGCAGAAAGACTAGAAATCATGGTGAATAACAATCTAACTCGGGATGCAGTCAAAATAGCAATAGCCTTCAATTCCTACTTTATTGAATCTGTCAGGGTACTGACCGAGAACCCCTCTGCTGGTTTCTTGGGCTCAGTGCTAGTGAATGACGCTCAACCTGTCTTCATCATAAGGGAGGTTTCTGAGTCAAAGGTGAACAAGGTGATTAGCTCACTAAAGAACTCTAAAGCCAAAGATGTGTTGGGGCTGGACTCTACCTTTCTTAAAAACTACAAAGAGTTACTCATTGGCCCCATTACTAAGGTCACCAACACCTCTATTGGTCACGGGGTGTTTCCAAGGGTATGGAAGTCGGCCATAATAACGGCCATCTTTAAATCGGGCGACCCTGTTGACGTGAGTAACTATAGGCCCATTAGTATACTACCTGTGGGGTCAAAGGTTGTTGAAAAGTGTGAAGCAGAACAACTCAACAACAGCCACTTCACATTACACTCCATGCAGTTTGGCTTCAAAGTGAAACACTCCACAGAAATGGCCAACTGCTTTCTTCTGGAAAATGTGAAGTCCAAGATGGACAAGGGGGGCGTTAATTGGGGCTGTGTTTCTGGACCTAAGGAAGTTCTTTTGATACTGTTAACCATGGGAATCTCATCACAAAATTGTCCAAGTTCAACTTTTCTCCCGATGCCTTGAGATGGGTGAAATCATACCTTGAAGGCAGGACTCAATGTGTCAGAGTGAGCAATGAGCTGTCGCCCACTCTTAGCTATGATATGGGCATGCCCCAGGGATCAATACTGGGGCCCCTCCTGTTCAGCCTGTACATTAATGATCTGCCTTCTTTCTGTACTGGGTCTGAAGTTCAAATGTATGCAGATGATAGTGATATATGTGCATGCAAAGAGCAAACAACAAGCTGCACAAGAACTCACTACTGTAATGGTCCAGGTTACAAAGTGGCTCAGTGACTTATGTTTGCATCTCAATGTGAAAAAAACTGTTTGCGTGTTCTTCTCAAAGAGGGCAACAGATGCTACTGAACCAGATGTCTATGTGTCATTGGAGAAGCTCCAGGTGGTATCTGATTTTAATAAGTACCTTGGCATCATACTTGATTCCAACCTCTCTTTTAAAAAGCATGTGAAAAAGGTCATCCAACCAAATTCAACCTAGCTAATTTCCGATTTATACGAAATTGTTTGACTACAGAGGTAGCAAAACTGTACTTCAAATCTATGATACTCCCCCACTTGATATACTGCTTGACAAGTTGGGCCCAAGCTTGCTGTACAACATTAAAACCTATTCAGTCTGTCTACAAACAGGCCCCCAAAGTGCTTGATAGGAAGCCCAATAGCCATCATCACTGTTACATCCTCTGAAGCATGAGCTCCTGAGTTGGGAAAATCTTGTGGAATACACCGACACATGTCTTGTATTCAAGATCCTAAATGGCCTGGGTCCCCCTTCACTCAGTATTTCTATTAAACAGAAAACCCAAACATATGGCAGCAGATCCACAAGGTCTGCCATGAGAGGTGACTGCATAGTTCCCTTAAGGAAAAGCACCTTTAGTAATTCCGCTTTCTCTGTGAGAGCTTCCCATGTCTGGAATACACTGCCTTCAGACACACATAACTGCACCACCGATCACACTTTCACAAAATGTATGAATACATGGCTAAAGGTCAATCAGATTTGTGATCATAATCTCTAGCTGTGTATTGCTGTTTCCATGTTGTCTGTAGCTTGTGACGTGTGGAAACAGTTTGTTGCTTTTATGAATTTTGTCTTGCTAATTTATGTTCTATGTTGCTCTCTCTGTATGCTACGTCTTGCTTGTCCTATGTTGCTCTGTCTGTATGCTATGTCTTGCTTGTCCTATGTTGCTCTGTGCGTGCTCACTGCTCAATGATTGTCTATATTGTAATTGTTTTTAATAACCTACCCAGGGACTGCGGTTGAAAATTAGCCGGCTGGCTAAAACCCGCACTTTTACTGAAAGGTTGATTAATGTGCACTGTCCCTGTTAAAATAAACTCAAACTCAAACAGAGTTACACATGGAATAAACAAACATACTGTCAATAACACAATAGAAAAAAGTATATGTATAGTGTGTGCAAATGAGGTAAGATAATGGAGGTAAGGCAATAAATAGGCCATAGTTGCAAAATAATTACAATCTAGCAATTTAAACACTGGAGTGATAGATGTGCAGAAGATGAATGTGCAAGTAGAGATACTTGGGTGCAAAGGAGCAAAACAAATAAATAACAGTATGGGGATGAGGTAGTTGGATAGGCTTTTTACAGATGGGCTATGTACAGGTGCAGTAATCTGTCTGCTGCACTGACAACAGGTGCTTAAAGCTAGTGAGGGAGATATGAAGAATTGGCTGACCAGTGACCAGTGAAATATACCTGCTGGAACGTGTGCTACAGGTGGGTGCTGCTATGGTGACTAGTGGGCTGAGATAAGGCGGGGCTTTACATAGCAAAGACGGGCAGGTGCGGGCAGCGATCGGTTGAAGAGCGTGCATTTAGTTGTACTTGCATTTAAGAGCAGTTGGAGGCCACAGAAGGAGAGTTGTATGGCATTGAAGCTCATCTGGAGGTTAGTTAACACAGTGTCCAAAGAAGGACCAGTAGTATACAGAATGGTGTCGTCTGCATAGAGGTAGATCAGAGAATCACCAGCAACAAGGGCGACATCATTGATGTATACAGAGAAAAGAGTCGGCCTGGGAATTGAAGCCTGTGGCACCCCCATAAAGACTGCCAGAGGTCCGGACAATAGGCCCTCCGATTTGACACACTGAACTCTGTCTGAGAAGTAGTTGGAGAACCAGATGAGGCAGTCATTTGAGAAACCAAGCCTGTTGAGTCTGCTGATGACACTGACCCAACTCCAGCCATTTTAATAATGGGAATTGATGGAAATGATGTAAATATATCACTAGCCACTTTAAACAATGCTACCTTATATAATGTTACTTACCCTACATTATTCATCTCATATGCATAAGAATGTATATACTGTACTCGATACCATCTACTGTATGCTGCTCTGTACCATCACTCATTCATATATCCTTATGTACATGTTCCTTATCCCCTTGGACAAGCATTTCCAACTCGTGATTAACATCTGCTAACCATGTATGTGACAAATAAAATTTGATTTGATTTTTAGTTGGAGAACCAGATGATTGACAGAGTCGAAGCCGTGGCCAGGGCGATGAATACAGCTGCACAGTATTGTCTCTTATCGATGGCGGTTATTGTCTCTTATTGATGCTTGGTGTCATTGTCCATTTGGAAGACCCATTTGCGACCAAGCTTTAACTTCCTGACCAATGTCTTGAGATGTTGCTTCAATATATCCACATAATTTCCCTGTCTCATGATGCTATCTATTTTGTGAAGTGCACCAATCCCTGCTGCAGCAAAGCACCCCCACAACATGATGCTACCACCCGTGTGCTTCACGGTTGGGATGATGTACTTCACATTTCTCAAAAAAGTCCAATGTTTGTCCCCATGTGCATTTTCAAACCGTAGGCTAGCTTTTTTATGGAGGTTTTGGAGCAGTGGCTTCTTCCTTGCTGAGCGGCCTTTCAGGTTACGTTGCTATAGGACTCATTTTACTGTCGATATAGATACTTCTGTAATCTTCACAAGGTCCTTTGCTGTTGCTCTGGGATAGATTTGCATTTTTCGCACTAAAGTACATTCGTCTCTAGGAGACAGTACGCGTCTCCTTCTTGAGCCGTATGAACCAAGGATGAACCAGACTTGGAGGTCTACATTTTTTTCTGAGGTCATGGCTGATTTCTATTGATTTTCCCAAGATGTCAAGCAAACAGGCACTGAGTTTGAAGGTAGGTCTTGAAATACATCCACAGATACACCTCCAATTGACTCAAACATTGTCAATTAGCCTATCAGAAGCTTCTAAAGCCAGGACATACATTTCTGGAACTTTCCAAGCTGTTTAAAGGCACAGTCAACTTAGTGTATGTAAACTTCTGACCCACTGGATTTGATCATACAGTGAATAATAAGTGAAATAATCTCTCTGTAAACAACTGTTGGAAAGATCATGTTCTTTTACATCACATGTAGTACGTCTGTTCATGCTAGACAGTATTCAAACATTTGTCATATTATGGACATTACTAGACAATCAGTTCAGTGGTTTTAGTTGACTAGTGTCTTACTGTTGCCCCAATGTTAATGCAAATTCAATACAAGACAGATGTACAGTAGCATGTGAGTCTGATTATAATGTGAGATTGTGTTCTCGTACTGTACGTCACATATTCATAGGACACAGCATTATACAATATATCACATAGTACATTTGTCCATTGCATATTATTGCTGGGGTACATTACATGTTATACTATGTTAAAGTGCAGATAGTTTAAAGTGC